>NC_134372.1:46775650-47077636 GCF_035582795.1 Mycteria americana
AAACCAAGGGCCATGAGCTAAGGTTGGAACAATTTTCTTGACAGGAAGACCCAGACGCGGGGCCATCCGCTCACGGCTCTGGGCATGGGCTCACACCACCTGGGGCAGAAGCTGTGCTCCTCAGGGAAGAGCAGCCAGCGCCTGCATGTGATAGTGTATCAGCCAGCTGTCTGAGATCTTGCAGAAGACATTAGTAGGTATCTCCCCCCACTTTCTACCATCCATCACAGAGCTTTACTGGCTACTCACATTTTTGTTCTCTAATTAAAGCTTCTGTCAGGTGCTTTTAAATTATAGCCCCGATTATGGAGTTTAGATCAAAATTCAGCAGGCTTTGGAACCTGCCATTTTATTTAATTACTTGCAGTAAATTATTTTGACACCCTCAATTAACAATGTCTGTCACTTCAGCCCAGCGACGATGAGTGCGAGGAATTTGCCATTTGATCTGTTTTGTCTGGTGGAAGGGTGCATAGAGAAAAAATACCACCTCTGCATAAACATAGTAAAAATTGTAGTAGGTTCCAGCACGCAAACTAGAAAATATTAATATTTCCTTTATTCTGTTAAAATTTTGTTGCTAAAGTCTAGAGTGCATTTTGACTGGATAAAGCCATTGCTGCATAGCCAGGAATGGAACTGGTCACTGGTGGAAGGACAGGATGGTTCTCCATACATGGGTGTGATGATAAGACCAGTCACTTAGAAGCAGGATTGCTCCCTGTGAAGCTCATTTAGGTGCTAAACATTTATCCATATACAACAGTGCTTGATCAAATCCCCAGCGCATTAACCCATGCCCACCCAGCCGAGGATGGCATCTCTGTCTCCCCACGCTGTCTCGGGAGGAGCTGCTCTCGGAATACCCCGAAGGACAACGCGTGCGGACCATCTTGTGAACCGAACGCTTTGCTGCTTCACTGGCCGGAGCAATATTAAACTCCAGCATTCTCAGTCGCTTTAACAACCTTGTGGGTGTTGATGATGAAGCTAATTAGCCATGTTCTTTAATTTATTAAAATCATAAATATTTCACTTCAAGGGTTTTTTGGGGGGGGAGAAGAAGGGGGTGGGAAGGTTAAAGGGAGAGAACTGCATGAAATTCTTTGGCTGATTAAACTTTCCATAAGATACAGCAATATTTTACCTCTCTTAAGTGATTCAGTGGCAGATCAGACTTGGTATCTCATTCTTTGCCCTGTTTATTTTTAATTATGACTATTATTTTATTTACCATGGATAACGTTAGGACTTGGTATGGTTGGCTGGAAAAGCCAAAGAGCACAAAATCATTTCAGTGTCAGAAGCTTAAATAAAGAGCAAAGGAGCAGCAAAGCCATAAAACAGATGGAGTTAGAAAGATGTAATATATTGCTCTACTATGGAAGCTCTAGAATAATTTTTAGTACAGTATGTACACAGACCTATGCTTCTTCTGAGAAGAACTAACCTGATATCCAAAATAACAAACAAATCTGCATATCAGTATTTGCTGTCTTAAGTAGATCATCTTTACACTTAAAAAACCTGTAAGTCTTGCTGTGTCATAGTCACCTCAGAAAAACTTTGTATTTCTCATGTAAAATTCATGTTATGGCCATTGCAGATTTCACCAGAGCTACATTTGCAAGCAAAGGCAGAAGGTGAGGGCAGTGAAGGAGCCCCAACTCTGGTATGGGATGAAAGTAATTTTACATGCCCTGCCACAGCTACTACTGCCTAAAGTTTAAGGGATTAACTTAGGCTATGAAAGAGCTGCATTTTAGTCCTTATTTTTCTGCGGATGTTTTCTATGCCCGTGGAGAACAGGGAGAATGTAGGTTCTCCATGGGCAGCCATAAACGTGGTGCACATTGCAACTTGACTGCCTATGAGCAGGCTGACCGGGTTGTTGTGGTGCGTGCCTTGATGCTGTTAGGCACAGCTAAGCATGCCTCAGTTTCCCTGCTGCACAGTGGAGATGGATCCTTATCTTATGGGTTGGGGTGGGAGAAGAGGGAGCATTTGGGAAAGACAAAGATTGTGGGGCGCTCAGGTGTCGTAGTGCCTTTTATCAGCTGCAAAAGCCTGCGGCTATTGTAAATCATAAAGGAGGATGAGAGGAGGAACTGATCCTGGAATGTGAGAGGTGAGATAAAATAAACGGAAAACACCAGAGCTAAAATCCCAGCTCATTCCAGCCCAGCCCTGGCTGAACCCAGGGATGTGATTTCCCTCAGCAGCAGATAAAGGGGCAGACAAAATGATGCTAAAATACCTGGGATTACCTGTCCTCCTCTCCCCCTTCAAAATAACCCCTCCCTCCATCCCCGGCGTGGGAGATGCCAGAGATATATGGCCCATTGTTCGGGGATGCTGCGGTAGATGCAATCTGTTCCTCGTTGTCCGGTAATAGCTTGATTATCTAGGGGGGGGGGAAATGCAGAGTGGTTGTGCCCAATGAACCATGAAATTGCCACTGCTCTGAGGAACAATTTATCATCAGCCCTTTAGAGCGAGGAGGGCCAGCGGCTCGGTGGGAGACGTGGGGCAGGTATTCATCCAGAGCTGGGATGCTGGAATGCGCCTGGGATGGTCCCGCGCTGAACTTTTCAAGGAGCAAGTGAACCCTGGAAGACGATGAACAGGGAGACCTTCCTGGGGAATTGAGAGCACCGCAATGCCGTGAGATAAATGTCTGCAAAGTCTGAAGAACACATTAGGAACGTTGCCGGAGGAACATGGCTGAGGCTTTTTTTGCTTCCTCTTCAGCAGAGAGGAAATTTGGGTAAACCCATTAAGCTTTAATTCCACTGGGCTCGGGCCATGTATTTTGTGTCAAACCCATGTTTAAAATGTGAGTGAGCAACTTCTTGAAGTGTACAAGGAATCTGGACACAGACGGGCCTCCCCGGGGCAGATTCCTCTTTTAATGACCCTGGCCCCTAGCTTAGGAACTAATTTATAAGCTAAATCTAATTCCTTCTTGGAAAGTGCTGCCCAAAGCCGTTCCTGCCAGGAGTTCCCACAGAGCTGAGCCGAGGACAGGATACTTCCCCACTCGCTAAGCTGCGATGAGTGAGCCATCCCACTGGGTCAGGTATTCATCCCAAAATCCTGAAGTTTATCTAAAAGTCTTTGCTATCATCATCAGATGGGAAGCAGAAGTTCAGTTTCACTGCACAGGAATAGGTCCAGGAGCTCCAACATGGGCATGGACCTGGTTCTAGCAAATAAGTCAACGCGTTTGCACCTCAAAAGAGAATAAATGCTGATTTCAGCTGAACTTTGCTTAAAAGTACAAATCCATCCCAAGTTAACTTAACTGAGTTTCCCACCACTGGTGGCAAGGACTGATACTTTGTCTGATTCTTGTCAGTTGAAGCAGCCCAGCAGGAGCTTGGTGAGCTAGATAGATTGGGAGAGCTGAAATTTGTGGGAGCAAAAGACGCTGCAAATAAATAAGGAGACTGGGTTTTGTGAGCTCCTCCCTTACAGCTCAAATCCAGGAGTTACGAAACTTGATACAGGGAATCCTACGGGGGCCTTAGAGGAAAGGAATTTACTCCCACCCATCCTGGGTTCAGCCTAACTCCTCATTTTTTTGTTATTCGAGCCTATGGCCTGGAAAAGCGTCTGCACGTTTTCTGCCCAGAGACCCATCCCACCCTAACCCCGTGCTCCTCTGTCCCTCTTGCAGAAAGGCCACCTGCGGCACAGAGGCTCCCATGGCTCAGACCCAGGAGCATCCCTACACAGCCCCCCACACGGGGGCCAAAAAATCTGCTGTTGGCAGGAATTTCCTCCTGGGTGTATAAATACCAGAGACACAGGGATCCTGCGCAAAGGGCCATTCTGCTCGGAAATCTCTAAAAACCTCCAGGAATTCGGTTCAATAAGTTTTCTCCACACCACATTATTTACTGAAATAAAGTCCCCAGGGCTGTAGATGGCTTTTCATTAACGGAGAATTGTAAATAACTGGGACACCACTTTGAATTCTGCTATTTATCGAAAGCAATGGTGTGTGTTGCCCTATTAAATGAATGGTCATTGCCAGATCTCTGGCTGTATTATAACAGTCCCTTCTGATGAGTGTTTTATTAACTGGAGAAATGATGAGATTTTACGGTAATTCCAAATCTTGTGACGGTTTGTTGAGTAAATCAGATTTTACAAGACTTGGCGCCCATTTATCCAGTTTCCATCATCCAAATTGTGACGGGATGGATTTTACCCAGAGGAGATGTGTAAGATAGATCCCTTAATTTCTCTTTAGCTTTTCAGTGCATGGTGTTACATTTGTGCTGTAATCTGCTGCTGTGCGATGAAGACGTATTGTAGTCTCTGAACATAAGAACACTGTCCTCTGTTGATCAGAAAGGAAACAACTGCTGTTCACACACCAGAAAGCACTGGCAAAAAAATCCCCACTAAAACCTTTCTGTGAAAATCAACCTGGTTTTCATGATTCCCCGCTGTGGCTATTCGCAGCCTGGGATACCCTCGAAAATCTGTGTATGCTGGGATTTTGGGGATCCTAGATCAGTCATGAAAATCACATATCACAGCTACTCCTGTGTTTTGGCAAAAATAGTGATACATGTGATTGATCTAGAGCTCTCCAGTTATTGATAGTTAAGCCTTTAGCGGGCAGAAAAAGAAATGCCCCACTCCCTGCAAATAATCTCTGATGTTGCAAAGAAGAAGAGTGTACTAAAATGAAAAGGGAGGTGAAATGAGTCTAAAGGAGCACAAGAAAGTGCATTTTTAAAAATCCAGGGTTTAGATACTGCAGAGGCTGTGCTGGGTAATGCCTACAGCACTTTATCCGGTCGCAGTTTGCGTTAAACACAGCACCGCAGCTCTTCCCTCTCTGCATCCCCCCAGCTCCAACAGCTCCCTCTCCTCTTGACAAGAAAGAAACCCAAATGCAGATTAATTTGCTGGGAAAAGAGGCGCGAGCAGCTGAGTCAATAGCCGCGTATTATCGCCGCAACCTGTCGCGCAAAGCGCCAGGGCTCAGTTCAGCGGCTGCATCCCCAGGACGTAGCGGCAGCGCTGGCCGCTCGCCCCAGGAGGGATGCTCGCATGGGGGGGCTTCCGCAGCGCCGTCCCAAAAAAAAAGCAGCAGCCTGATCCTTGCCAGCATAAGGGCAGCGCTGTGAGATGCTCTCTTATTAGTGGAGATCAATTAGCGAGCGTAACAGCACCTGACATACACCCTCGGGCTCAGCACTGGCGAGAAAATGTTGCTCCAAAGCAGGATAATATTTAATGCTTCAGCAGACTGTGTCGTGCCAACGCTGGGGAGCGTTCACTGGTGGGCAGTTGCCCTGTGGCTGTTTCAGCTGATTTCACGGCCCTTTTTTCCAGCCCGCTGCTGATGATGCTGCGGGGCAGGCGGCGATGGGCTGTTTTCCCAAGAGCTGCCCTGCGGGAGCAGGAACACAGCTCCTGCCTGGAGCCGGGAGAGGAGCCCGGCTGGACCCCAGTTCCCCCCCCCCGCCGACAGCGGGAGGAGAGGTGTGCGCACCAGGCGGATGATGAACCGGCTGTGCTATGGGGGGACAGGGCACAGAAACACAGGGATGCGCAGTCCTTTCTGCCTTCTCCAGATTTCAACTTCAGGCATGCAGGGGCTACACCTACTCACGTTAGCCACAGGGTTGTCCTCTTAGGGTTTCTCACCGCTCGCTTGCAATGGTCTCGTAGACACAACTATAATGCAGCTGAAGTATCGCCTAAATCCTCAAAAAGAGGAGGCAAACTGAGATTTTAAAGGAAACCCCAGCTTTTGGGTTGTTTTCCTTCATCACCTGATGTCATGGCATCACATTTTCTTCTGCAAACATAAAAGACAAGCATTGACCTGAAAAATAAAATTTAATAAAAGCTGGGATTCTCATCACATCCAAGAGCTGCAGCTTTAAGGCAGGTACCATATGTTGGAAGACTCGCTAATTAAATCATGCAAATTAGCCACACAACACATCTGAGTTTCAGCAGGTGCAGGGTTCAGAGGCATTTGCTTCTCAGGATTTTGGGTTGGCCCAGGCTGAATCTTTGCAAGACTCTGATCCGAAGCCGAGTTCAGCTTTCAGGCACCACTAGGTATGAACATGTCGACTGTATGCTTTTCTTTTCAGCCTGTCCCTGAATATAATGAAATACCGCTCCAACTTTACCTGCTTGGCTCCTTTCTTTGCAGGACGCTGTTGAAGCCAGCAGGTCTGCTCACCCATTAGACTCAGGCTGAGCTTGTCACCTTCCCCCTTGGGTTATCATGTTGTTTTACCTGGATGTGACGAGGAAACCGATGACGCCATCACTTAGCGCTCTCTAGTCGAGTCTTGCTCTAAATTAGTCACTTGAAAGCAACAGCCCAGTCAGCCAAGCAGTCAGCTGGCAAGAAACTCTGGGAGAAAAATTTTCCATGTGCTATTTTTAATATGAAATGGGTCTGAAAGCAAAGACTGGGATGGACTTTTGTAGCAAAGAAGGAGGTACAGATGCCAACTGTCCCTATTTAGGAAGGATAGTTTCTATTTTTTTTTTAAGCAAAATATCTCTAATTTTTCCATTCTGTCCTTCTTTGAAAGCTCTCACGGTCCAAAATATGTCAATGGACTTTAAAGGTGTGTCTCTATTTCTCTCTCCTAACTGTGCCTATTTATAGCTTCACAAATGCCACTAGCAAGCCTGGAAGAGGGCACAAATCAGGGGTTTACTTTCTAACGTAGGAATTACAGAATAAAACAGGGACATCGCAAAGAGTGGGCTGTAAGTGGATCTTGCCACGATGCTGCACAAAATACCCAGAAACCCCAGGCTCAAACTTCTTAAATCAATTGTCTATTAAACAAATAGAAGCAAAGTGACTCAGACAGGCACAAAAGTCCCAACAGATATGAGAAACGCAAAACAACATTAAGGTCAGAGAGCCCCCCACGGCTCCCGTGCGAGATCAGCCAGCCTTCTCTACACAGACGTTGGTGCAAATTTCCCGTGAAGGCTTGCGCAGAGAGAGAAACCACTTAAATTTCTCTTACTGGTACTGTTCCCCTGCATCAGCTCTGGGCTTTCTGTCTCTCTGACCCCAAAGCGTGGAAGAATCTTTCCACCTCCTCCTACCAAGCAGGGAAATGACTCTATTACCAGCTAAAAGCAACTTTTTCAGTTTGCTGCAAACGCTGTTTTGGGTGTCCACCCGCTGAAATGTGAAATTTGAGCTGTTTTGACTGGACACTGAGGTCCCCCGGGGCTGTCTTTTATTCTGATGGAGTGCAATCACTGAGGGAAAAAACATTCCTGATGCAAACACTCTCGATTGTGAATGTGAAATCCTTCCTCCATGGAAATCCCATGGCTGCTGGAAATGTGCAGCTCCCACAGACTTCGCTGCCAATAAACTCCTTTTAAGGAACGATAGCCGAAAACAAAAGCAAGGCTGTAAGCATATTTATCTCAAACGTCAAACGAACGGTCATGTATCACTTTGGTCAGATTTGCCCAGCGCTGCTTAACAGTTGATCTGAGCCAAATTTGGGAGTAGTGGGAGGATCAAGAATTCAGCTCTGTTAGTTAGTTATATGTAAAAATGTTAGAGATCGTAGCTCTAATGATCCATGAGGAAAGAGGGGAAGGGAAGGGAAGGGAAGGGAAGGGAAGGGAAGGGAAGGGAAGGGAAGGGAAGGGAAGGGAAGGGAAGGGAAGGGAAGGGAAGGGAAGGGAAGGGAAGGGAAGGGAAGGGAAGGGAAGGGAAGGGAAAGGAAAGGAAAGGAAAGGAAAGGAAAGGAAAGGAAAGGAAAGGAAAGGAAAGGAAAGGAAAGGAAAGGAAAGGAAAGGAAAGGAAAGGAAAGGAAAGGAAAGGAAAGGAAAGGAAAGGAAAGGAAAGGAAAGGAAAGGAAAGGAAAGGAAAAAGGAAGGAAAAGGGGAGGGAGAAGGAAAGGGATAGGAAAAGGGAAAGGGAAAAGGAAAGGGAAAGAGAAAGGGAAAGGAAAAGGAAAAGGGAAAGGGAAAAGGAAAGGGAAAGAGAAAGGGAAAGGAAAAGGAAAGGGAAAGAGAAAGGGAAAGGAAAAAAAAGGAAAAAAGTAAAAAAAGTAAAAAAAGTAAAAGAAGGAAGGCTTTTTGCAATCCTCTGTAGGACCTTCTGGCAGCAGCAATGACTGTCCTGTGGTCCCTGCTCTGTTGCCGTCAGCTGCTTTGTCAGCTTGAAGGGTGAAGGACCGGTTCAGAGGGGGTGTCTAAGGATCCAAACTCACACCAGCAAACCCTGGAAATGACCAGTAAGGCAACACAAGCTGCAGTCAGACAACATCCACGTTCCAGCCCGCTGATACGGCGTAGCACCCCTGACTGCTCAGCACTGGGAGATCTCTTGAGACACTCAGTTGCCTGCATGCAAATTGGTAGAAATCCATTCCTCTTTCTAAACAGTAGCATAAAGAAAATAAAAATAAAAAACTTGTGCCTATTACTAGGAGACAAGCCAGATAAACCTCCTTTGGCACCATATAAGCCCATGGGATAGCAAAGTCTGTGAATCATATGCAGTCATTTTAAGTAACTATGTCATGGGATAGACCAAAATACAAGGCAGCTCTATCGATTTCAACAGATATTTCTAACCCAAATTACAGAGGTAGTAGAAGTCCACTGGGAACGTATCCCAATATTGTTTTTAATGGCATTCCCTCATGCTAGGAACCGTGCACGTGCAATGGGGGATTTCTCACTGCAATTCAAAGTTATGAAAAGCTGCTGCACAGTAGTGCTGTGATAAACCTCATGAATCATTAGCTGATTTATTTGTTGTTGTTTCTTTCTTTTCATGACAACAGGTCACAACACAATGCCGTTCTGAAGTTGCAAGATTCCCATAAATCATGCAAACATTTCTTTTGCTTCTTCTGTCTCTCTCTCCCTGACCTTTTTTTCTGCATTCCTCTATGATAAACACAGCCAAATGTATTTTTTTTCTTAATCTGTAGGGAAAAATGACCAACTTTGCTTGCAGGCTGAGATCTCTCGCCAACTTTCAGCTGGAATGGATTTCCACCACTTTGCTTAACCCCCAGACAAGAACTCTTTCCTTTTCGCAGTGACTTTCTAATAACAATAATAAAAACTTAGAATTCCAACAGGCATTTTTTAAATTTATATAATAAAATTAAAAAATCAATACTTGCTAAAGTGAACTATTATTTTCAGTGGCAAAAAGCAGACAGATTATAGAGCTAATAGGATACAAGCCACTGTCAAAGAGCCATCCCAGAGCTTCACAGGTCTAAAATACAGTATTTCTTTCTGCTCCTGTTCTAGGACACTCTTTACCAAAAGCTGCAATTTGAATAAAATATTTCTACACATATAATGTGTTCTCCTGTGACCTTCGGGCTTGTGACCAGTTGGATATTCATTTAGACTGGCGAGTTAACAGTTCACTTGCTATTTCTGAATGCACAAGGAATGAATCGCTGCCAAACTCGTTGCAGACTAGCGCAGTCCAAGGGGCTCCTGGGTTATCGTTCTGTTGAAGATGGGAGTCAGAAAAAAACACTTGTTGCCATCCCCCAGCCTTGAGGCCAGGCAAGGGGAGAGCTGTTGCCCTGGAAAAAAAGGGAAGAGCCTGAAGTTTGCTGTATTTTTCACAGGTCTGTCATTGCAACTGGTCATCCTGCTGACGGCAACCGTGTTTTCAGGCTGCTAGAACAGCTTTTGCACCACTGAAGATCCCAGCATGACATCCTTCTGGCAGTTGCATATTCAGGACTTGCTAGGATCTATTTTATCCCTTTGGAGATGTGTAACATTTATAGCAGCAGGCACAGAGAAAGAGAACGGGACGGCCATAAACAGCAACGTTTGCTGTGCAAGGTACAATAAAGCAACGAGCAAACTGCATTTTATAGTGCTGTTTGCTGGGAAAACTCAACAAACATAAATTCTCTTGGCATTCGTAAGATCCATTTTATGATTCAGCAAGATGACATTAAAAAAACCTAATAACTCACCCAAAGCTACAGCAAGTCAGTGGCAGAAATGGAAACAAAATCCCAAGGACCTGATTCCAGCCCCCTCCTCTAACTACTAGCCTGCATGTTTTTTCATTACAGAAGATGTTTGGTTAAGTGTTCTGAATCACCTGCAAGTTAAAGCCTAGGAAATCTATGGTTTTCATATTTGATGGAGTGAAATGCACTGAGGGATAATCAAAGCTTTATGTACCCGCCTTAAAGAAAAGCATTTCACAATGCTAAAAAACCTTATTACTTTCATAAGGGGGGAAACGACTAACGATACACATATGCTGACTCCCTTCCTCCAGCTAAAGCTGTGGACGAAAGTGCATAGAGTGTGATTCAGAGGTGCAGATATAGCCAGAGGGGACTTGCAGCACTATTAATTGCAGTGATACATATCCAAGCTTAGGCAAGCAAGTGTAGCCACAAACTTTCAAAACAACCTCTTTTTTTAAAGAAACTGATGCCAAGCTACCTGTTGACAGCGTAAGTAACTGGCAGAAAAGCTCCCTTTTTGCAGGTGGATGGTCCTTGAGCTGTGGTTGAAATCAGAGCGAGGAAAATCCAAAAATGGGTGAGAATAAAGGCCACTCTTTGCTGTGGGAAGGAGAAGGGTGTTGTGGGTGGAGAGTACTGTTTCCCTCTGCCTAAAACACCATGGCCCTGATGCATCCCATTCCTCCTAGGAATAAGCAGTGATACCTATAGCAGAATGTCCTTACAGTTAAGGGAATATTAATCTGAGAAAAAGCAAGCTTAGGGTTAAGCCTTTCCAATTGTCTTTCAATGACCAGGGTATGGTTTTTTATTTATTAGTATTAAACTAGCAGGAAAATATCCTTAGAAACAGATAATGGCATGAAAAGCTTTATGATCCAGTGACTGAGGCAGGACATAAAACAAAGCACGAGTTTCCCATCTTCTGCAGCTTGCACCCAGTGTCAGCAGCCCTGTAATGTAAGGACTGGGAGCACTGCCTAAATAACTCTCAGAAGAAGAGAGTCTTCCACATGGACAACAACCTGGAAGGAAAGGGCTTTGCAGAGCTTGCAGGGCTGAATCCTAATTACATGTTCACGTTCTAACAAATCCATCACCTACAATAAGAGCTGTATTTTGTATGCGCATACATGATATCATCCCACCGTGGCCTGTGTTGGGGTGGGTGGCGTTCCTGATGACTGATATACACATGACCACTATGAACATGCTCCGCTACGGCTGAAAAGAGTCATGGTTTCTTTCTACCCTTCATGTTCTCCCAGGTACCCACACGGTTGCACAATCTCGCCAAGAAGGTCAATTATATGGTTCCTACATCTTGTTATGGGCTTGACCTCAAAGAACCTCTGTCCTCTTCTCACACATTTAAGCTACCAAAAAAAAAAAAAAAAAAAAAAGAAATTGGAAATAAACCCCCTGCCTTTCCTTGCTGGGATGAATGGAGCATCATGGCACCATTAAAACCCAGCTCTTCAAGGGTGCTATTTTTTAAATATGACTATTTATCCAAATGGCATTTCTATTGACCACACATTCATTTCAACACCATTTGGTAATCAGAGTTTTGGACAGTGGCTTGGTGACCAGAAGCTGTTGCAAACCACTTCTTAGGGGCCATTGGCCATTTCCTTGCATGGTCCAAGGGGTTTCTGAGATAAGAAACTCTATTCATTACTGTGCAATAGGTAAAGTGAAAGTTATTTTATTTGTACATCTTAGATAACGGTGAGCCTGTAATGGCTCGAAAATTTCCTCCCCTTGGGTTTCCCTTTATTAGGTTAATGATTGTTTGGATTCGCCTCTAAAAAGCCCTTTCACACTATGGCTGCTTCTCCTGCTCAAAAGCCTCTGCCAACTCTTAATGCAGTAAAGGGGGATAAAAAAAATTTAATAAAGTTCCTTAAATCTCAGGAAATGAAGCTTTGCCTCCTTAAGTTCCTTTTAAGAATGAATGTTCCACTGTGGCCAGCTGAAAGTGTGCTGAGGTTTTGCATGCGGCTCCTCTGGATATACGAATTATTGATAACGCGTTCTTTCTCCCAGCAAGCTCCTGGTGAGAGCCTGAAACTGCTGACCTTGCAGTCAGCTCGTCTTGTGCTCCTGCACCGGTATTTTGGGGTGCGTCCCGCACTTTGTAAAGTTCAGAGCAATCACAGAACAGAATAACGACTTTGTCAGCCCCGTTCCTCACCACGGCGGTCACCAGTAACGCTAACCAGCTGGGCAGACACGACAGCTCAGATAGACCCCCGGGTCTGGGTCGGCAGTGGTCACCTACGCCCTGAAGTCCCAAATTCCTCCCTCTGAACTTAACCCCACCTTTGAAAAGTGGGAAGGGAAAGATAAGAAGAAAAGCAAATCCCATATAACTGTCTTTAAAGAAAGTATAGGCTGAAAAGGTTTCTCTTTTCCTTTTGACTCTTTTTTTCTGCTTTTTTTTTTTTTAACTACTGCCATTTGTTCTCTTGTAAAAACAGAGGGTTGAACCTTTCAAGCCCCACAGCCCTCCGGCAGGAATTCCACCATTTGAGTAAAAAGTTCAAGGATTGCTACCACAGTATTTAGGAAAAGAGAAAACAGGGAAAGATGGTTACTTCTGTCAACACCTAGGAAATAATAGTTATTCAGCAGCATTTTCAGTTCCTCCTACTTTCAGAGTATGGCAGAGCTAATCGCTGTGAGGTTTCCCTCCTGTAGGCTTTCCTTGGACTGCAGCAAAGAAGTTAACTCACTGGTGCATCTACTCTCTGTGCAACGTCCATGGGGTTTTCTCTTCCCATAAAGGCTTTAATGGACTAGCAGATAAAAATGTCTTGTTTCTGTGTCACCCTTTTGCGGAGTTGTGGCAGTGATGGGATTACTGGAAGTGTAAAATTATGAGCAGAGCTCTGAGATCTGGTTGTACAATGAGCGTTGTCTCCTCAGCCTTCCTTATTCGCAAGGAAAAAACCTTGGAGCTTGTTTCTGACATAGAGAACCAAACACCTGATGGCAGCACATATAAAGAATCTTGAGTGCATTTGTAATAACTCCACACTTCAAGTTATTGCAATGACCATAGGGACTGGTTGGGGGGGGGGGGGTGTTAATGCTTGGAATTTGACATTTTGAATCACCAGATAGCTACTTGGGTCTTGTGGTGCTGAAATGCTGGTTTATAATTCTTGCTTTTCTGGTCCTTTTACAATAAAACCCAAGATCCTTTTACAATAAAACCTACTTAAGATTCCATTTAAGGAGAAAAACTCCCCTTGCCTTTGGTGGGTCCCGGATGATGCCTTCAGAAAGGAGATGGTTGAGCAGGAAAGAATTAGAAAATAATCTGGAGCAGCAAAGGTACAGGATCTCAGTCTGAAGTAGATCAAAATGAATTGCAGATATCCAGTTCATGCTATTGGTTGACTGCATGATATTTAAGTTATTCTTACTCTGTAATCCAGACCATTTTATAGTTTATACCATTGGTCTAGGCAATATGGCAAATGACCTGCTGGTTTGGGAGCCCATTTATAATAAAAGTTTGCATTTCTAAACAAGAAGGTTTTATAGCATCATTTTGGCTGATGTCCTCATTATTAACCCATTGCACTATGCATCAGCCAGACGAAGAGCATTCCCCTGAGAGTGGCTGAACCTCCTTGGTGGCTCGGAGCATGAGGTGTTGGTGAGGATAGGGAGGGCGTTTCTCCTTTGGGAGTCCAGGACAGTTCTTGGGTCAAAGATATGAAGAATGGGGGCAAAACAATCAACTAAAAAGCCTTGGTTTTGGGGAGGTAAGATTATTTTAAACCTCAGAGCTGGGAAATCTCTTAACTGAACAGCACGTAGAGACTGAGGAAAATAACTTCTTGTCCTAACGAGAGCTTTACTGTATGGCCTTACAGCAGAGTGTTGGGCTGGAGATCGCTGCATCCCACCTCTCCTAATGACGTCCTTCTAGGAGTAAAATGAGGCTGATTTTATTTGGAACATGTGTCACCAAAGCTGGTATGTGGTGCAGTTTGGGAAGGCGAAACCCACCCATGCATCCAGGGTGTTATTAGTGACTTTTATCAAACCAGCATGGCTAACTACTGTACGCTTATTCCCTCCAACTATTCGCAGGGTGCTGGGGCGGGGGGGGTTGCAGGGTAAATATGTCTGTCTCTCACCCACAAGTTTATGGTATGAAATGTGCTCCAACAGCAGCCAGAGCGCTGGTGTAGGCAATTAAAAATGAAAATACAGAGTTTCTCTCTCGCTCTCTCTCTGTCAGCCACTGGAAAGGGTAGATATCACTAAACCTTAGAAATGTTGCATGATAGTGGCTGGGTTGGAGAGCGTTATTTAGAAAGCTGAAATAGATGAAAGGTTTCAGTAATGTTTCTGATATCCCCTAATGCCTCTGAGTGCATAGATTAACGTACTTGTGGTCAATGATATATGCTTTCTTTTTCCCCGGCCTTTGCACTCTAGTTACTAGGAGCCAAGATAAGGGGTTGGTAGACCAGCTCTCCGGTCAAGCTCATAGCAACAAGATGGAAGAGGAGGCTTTCAACACTGAACTATCGTTACAGGAGAAAAATGTCTCCTACTACCAACAGACATTTGCACTCATTCCTTCTTACTCAGCACTCTTTGCAACAAGCAGCTCCACATCTAACTCCTCTGCTTTCCTTAAACCTGTAATCCAAAGGCTTGAGGGCATCTGGACTGTACCTAAGATTTCCTTGCAAGGTAGGTGAGAAAAATGAGGATTTTGGTGGATTCATATTCACCAAAGGGCTGCAAGTCCACCGGGCAGACAGGTTAAAAAGTACTGTTCAGGAGTGGACCATCTGAAGCTCAGACCTCCCTTGAAGGTCAAGTTCTCCAAACCTTCCTCAGTTCTGTTGTCATGGTCCATTTTGTCTTCAGAACTCCATAGCTTTCTCAAAGTGTGATACCCACATAACACCACAGTCGGTGGGTAGAGAAGACAAATTACTTTCTATGCAACATATCTGTTTATTTATCTAGTGTGAGCTTTACTTTTTCGGACTCTGCTAGTCTTTACTAAGGCACTGCTGTGAAAAAACTGACTGCTTAAGGGCTCAGTGCTCTGTGATTATATCCATCTAATCCAGCTCCCCGTGGGATTCAAATGGGAGCAGAATTGAATCCTTATGCAGCAGACAGACTTGAAAAGTTCATTCCCATTTTAGAGATTTCTAATCCCAGAGAGTCCCTAGATGGAAGGTTTTCCACAGGCTTTAGTGGACTTTAAATCAAGCTGAAAATGGGGTATCTTGCTGGAAGCAGTGGGACAAATGTCAGTGCCAGGGGGATTACAGAGCTCAAAAATATTTTGTTCATGTTGGATTTTGGAGACAAGCAAGGGAACAGCCCCACCAACCCTCACGCACAGACAAATTCAGTGGTTGCAACTCACTGAGGCTGAATTTGCTGTTGAAGAGGTAGAAACTTTGTGGCTGTTGTCAGAGACGTGTGAGACAAATCAAGCTGGCTGCTGCGTGGATGGACCGCTGAGGCCAGGTCAAGCCGGGCTACAGGGAGATGAGAAAGGCAAAGAAGGGCAGAGCTCGCATGAAGGATGGGGGAAAGTCCTAGAAATGCATGTGGCATTGGATTAAGTTGTCCCCCGAGCATTTTAAGCACTGTGGGACACAACATCTGGCCACCAGCTGTTGCTCCAAAAGAGCACAGGTTGCCAATAATTTCTGTGCTGCATCTACCAGTCCCACGCAGGTGCCGCAGGTACAGATACGCCATTAGGAATGGATATATGGGCAAGCCAGTACCCCCGGGTCAGGCTGGACTGGAATGTCCCAGAAAGAGATCTGCCAAATAAGCCTGACTCAGCCCAGAAGGAAGGTGGATCTGATGACTAAAACAACGAGATCTGGTCTGTAAAATAAGCAGAGGATTTCTAGGGAGGCTCAGAAAGCAGCAGCAGTGGCTCTGTGCCAGCTTCCATCAGTATCAGTCAATTTGTTTCGTTGTGCATCACCAGACACTTAAATAGCTCTGACGTGGTGGGCATCCATCACCATCTCATCCCTTCTGGGTTCCCAGAGGGAGGAACCTCTGGTGCTCTGGACCCTGCAAGACCTTTGGGGAGATAAATGAATCCTCCCACAGGTGAAGGCAGGAGACCGAGGTACTGAATGGGGGTCCAGGGTGAAGCGGGAGCCACAGGTAACACTGTCCCTGTGAGCATCGATGGTCCCAGTGCAGCCACAGCAACCCTTGTGATGTTTTGCCCCCTGTGCTGAAGGGCAGTCACACTTCAGCAAAAAAATTATTGATGTGAGAGTATTTTCTATATCACAAAAACTGCTGCTTTCTAAACCTCAAAAAAGAGGATCTCAATTAGGTTTTATTCTGTTTCCTAATGTCTTCCCTAGAAATCCTTTAGGGTGTTTTATTTTCTACGTGCATGGGAAGGCAGTGGTAGGAAACACTGTGTTATTATAGGGCACTTTTCACGTGGAAGTATCCTACAGTGTCCAAGGCAAATGCCCTTTCTCACCCTGGACCTTAAAACTAAGGCACTGAGCGACCTGGCACATCTGGATGGTGCCGAGCCCCTCTCTGCCAAGGGGCTTTCTCTCTCTGCAAGTGGCTGAGCTGCTGTACAACACCTTCACAATCCCCACGGCTCTCACAAAATCACAGCTCTGCACGTATTAATGTCAGGAAAGTCACAATTTGTATATTCCTACTGGTTAGCAACAGCCCTTTTGGGGGATTTCCTCGCAGAATTTGAAAAAGAAACATAGTCTGTGCAGTCACTTGATGACATAATTTCTAGAAGACATCTAGGGAGAATAAACATTCAGAAAAAAAAAAAAACAACTGACGTGTTCAGAGGCCTTGGGACTTTAAACTGGACATATTTTCTTTATCTACGGTCTAAACAACAACAGCAGCTAATAATTTACCCAAGGTCATCTTGCCAAAACTTAAATGCTTTTCATCTTATAAATTTAAATTGATCAAAATACTTATTCTCAGACCTTAGTGAGTAGCGCAAATTGAATGTGGCCATGGTGGACATGAAAAAAAGAAAAGGAAGACACAATAAAAATACTCATAAATAATCATCCATCCTAACAATGTAAGTGTTCTGAGGTTTATATGTTTGTTCAGACTAGATAGTTAATTGTCTAGATATTCATGATGATGGAAAAATAGCCAGGGGATGTCAAATATCCTCAAGTAGATCTGGAGGAACTTGACTGGGCTGAGTGGAGTTACTTTGGATTCTACATCAGAATCTCCCCTCTGAATTTAAAGCCAGCCCATTTGCTAGCAAGCTTGCAGGGTGTTTTCATTTTTCCCCTGGTTTTGCCAGGCTGTTAAAAACCTCAGAAAATTTTTGTTTAAATGCAAAGAAGAATGCTGGCTGGGCAGATCTCCCATGTGCCTCAAGACTAGTTAGATGAGTGCCAGCACAAGTCAACTTCTTCTGCAGCCTTTGCTAGAAGTGTGTGTAGGGATACGTGTCCAGAAGCTGTGGATGTGGAAGATGAGCTACCCATGCTGGTGTCCATGCGTGAGTGAGTATGGGTGAAGCTCCCACTCTGCAAACATGCTCTCAGCGCTTGCTGTGGAGCAGACATCCGCTGGTGCAACATTTGCAGGCAGCGGTGGGTTGCACCCCCTCTCACAGCAGAAGGATTCGCTCTCCATGAGCTCCAAACTCATGGAGAAAGTCATATGCCTCGTTAGGATGGTGATGCTCTAACACGTTAATGCAATTTCCAGAAATGGCTTGCAACAAGCTGGGTTGGAGCAATGCAACCTGGTTAAGGGCAGTTGACTAACGGGATGAGAAACTAAACAAAACTTTCTTTCAGCTTGAAAGGGAAAACGAAATGTGATTATCTTTCTTTTTTTTTAGCAATTATTTCTTTTTTCCAAATTCCCGTCTATTTCCTGGTTCCAGCACAGACATGCCATGGGAAAGCCAGTTCTCACAGCGTTTGCACAAACAGGAAGCATGTGAATTTTCAAAAGAGACCCTATTTTTATGAGCGCTCCCGCTGAGTTTTGCTGACTCAAGAGACCTTGGCCAGAATTTAAATAAGCAACTTTGGAGTAACTGAACCAAACCTTTGCGTTTCCAGACTGCTTATCTGCCATTCATTTTCCAAAACAAAGCAAACAGCCTGACTCAAAATGAAACCCTCTGCCCACAGCACTGACTCGCTAAGAGATTGGTACAGAGCAACGCTTTCCCGGTAGAAGAGAAAGGCTCTAGGACTCTGGGCAGATACGAAGGATCCCATTTTAGGGCTGGCAAATTGCTAGGGAATCCCTATTTCTTTCCACCCGTAGGAAGGAGATCTGGCCAGCCGTCATGCAGACTTGTCAGAAAGCATCACCTCCCTCCATCCTGATGCTGCACAGACCCTGGGATGTCAAAAGCCGTCAGTGCTGAAGGGGATGTTTACTTCTGTTGATGGTGAGGTAGAGATTTGTTATCTGCTTGGCACCCTCTCTGAGCAGCACAAGAGCATGCCATTCCCTCCAATTGCTTTTCGTCTCGGCTGGGTTTGCTCAGCCTTTCCTGGGGACGGATTTCGATGCTCTCCCCCTGGCAGGTGCCATTCGGACACACGGAAATGAGCCCAATCCCACCGAAACCTGTCCAAGTGCTGCTTTGGGGTCTGAGGGCTGTGATTTTTATTCCCAGATGGAAATTGAGTCTTTCAGGCGAGCTAGAAGGGGCGGGTGCTCTGGAAAACAGCTGGCTTTTTGAAGAATAAGGTGAAAGGACCTTTCTGTGGCTTAAATTCTTTACGCTAATTTTAACAACTATTCCAATCCCTTGAAAATTGCCACTCTGAAAAACTAAACAGGGCCCATATTCAGCCACTGAACTGGCACACAGGCTTTTCTCGGCTGAGATCTGGAATGCCTAACAGTAGCCAGCCTTATTCCTGTGTGCAAAAGAGAAGGGAGAGAGAGGGAGAAGGAGAGAAAGAAAGAAAGAAAGCGAGGGCTACTCCAGGCTAATTGGCCCGCTGTTGGATTGGGCTGCTGACATTGGGCTGGTTTTAAGTTACATGTAAGCAAGTGAAACGGTATATAAATAATAGCAGGGGCAGAGCTACAGTGGAAAAGCCAGCCAGTGTCTGTCTGACTTGATGTTCTGTTATTCATCAAGTCCTAGTGTGGTTTGTGTCATTTGAGGCGTGCTCGCCGGGAGCCAGCGAGCTGCCTTTGGAGAGCACCCACCAGCGTGCCAACGCGACGTGCTGGGGCTGGCTCTGCCATCCCAAGCAGCATCACCGAGTCAGGAAAATCCCCAGACCAGGGGGAAACAAGCCCTCAGTGAAGCTGCTCTCTGATGAGAGCATCATCATCATCGGTCCCCAGGACCGGGTCAAGGTGGGCAATGGATGCAGTTTGGGATTTGTGTTGGGCAAGGGTGGCTTTGCTTCAGGAACAACTTTCAGAAAGGCTGCAACGTAAGCGAGCATCTCTGCAGACCTAGTGACCCAGCAAAGACATCTTCACATTCTTCCTGCTTTTTCCCAGAGACCCTCAAGAACAGAGCAGTCTTTTAAGTCTGAATTACAAGCCCTGGTCAATCTGCTACAGGTACTCATGTAGCTCAGCAGCTGACAAACATCTTAGCCTTTGGGTCTGGCTGAAGGATTTATTTAATCCCTCAGGCTAGCTTCCTTTAATAAACAGTTATTTCCTATAATTTTAGTCCATCTCGGTTTTTGTCACTGGTGATCCAGCTTTTTCTTTTCTTTTTCTCTTTTTTAAAAATAATATCAATTTTCCAAGCACAGGCAACCTGCAGTATGCATTAGGAAATGAAAAACTCTATCACCCCTCCTACATACACAAATATACACCTTGGAGGGGTGAGTACCCTACATCCTACGTTTTGTATATAGCCACAGTTCTGTCTCCTATTTCCTCCTCGGCTTTGTTTTGGGGTTTTTTTTCCCTCTAATCTCCTTAATTTGGTTTGGTTTTTTTTCCTCTCTACTACACTTCCTCTTCATCCCTCCACCATTTCCTGTCTGTATTGTCTCTGCCATCCTTCTCACTATCTCTGCTGATGGGAGATTTCACCCATCTCTGACAAGTCACACTTTCAAACTCGTTGGATAAATGGAGTTGGTTTTGTTTGTTTGTCATGACACAGAAGGCATGCTGAAATCCCTTTATTTATTAGCTTTTATTTTATATTATATTTATAGCTAGGATCCATGAAATAATCTGTTCTTCTGGTTATCTCCACCAGTACATCGACTTCTTCTCTTCCATTATGGAATTTCTGAGACTGCAAGGGACTCAGGAGAGTGACGTTGTTATTTTCTTGGCAAATCAGAAGCAAAAATATGAACCCAGCAAAGGATTTGGAGGGGAAACACCCCAAAACCAGGGCAATCTTGAGAGCACGGTACAGGACAAGTCACAAGGAATGGTCCCCATGGGTGAAAACCATGTGTCTACACAGCCTCGCCATGCTTCAATGTCTGTGAGCGGGTAACGAAAGAGGATCTTCAAGGCACAAAGGAATAAGGCATAAAGGAATCCCAAGCTATTTCTGTGCTAAAAATCGTCTCGCAGCCCGGCCAGCCCAGCTGCACAGGGTGGCTATAGGGCAATGACTGTGCATGAGGCAGAGGTCGCATCTCTGAGCAATCATGGGTTTTCCCCATATATTTGTTCCCCACCTACCTGGTCCTCTGCATGCAATGCAGGGTAAATTTGGTTTGTTTTCTGACTTGAGTGCTGGGAGAACTTTAAACTCCACACTGGGCAAAATCCTAAAAGGCAAATCAGAGAAAAAAGCCTTACCACACAGGATGACTGTAAACACCAATTTGTTTTAAGGTTTTACTACCAGGGAGTGTTCTTTTATGTTAGAAACTCTCCGATCGTTACCCAATGGCCGCAGAGCAAGGAGGAGACAAAAAGGAATCCTTACAGGATTGTGGAGCCAATAGTTATTTGTCATAAATAAAATCCAAGCCTGGCTGGTCCCGAGCCAAACAATGCAAGTTTGTCCTGGCAGACATGGTGTTACATCGCAAACACAATTATGTCATGTTGTAATGTGAAGCTGCCAGCTAGGAAGTCTGAGACAGCATCTCAGGAGCATGGGATGCAGGGGACAACCGGCCGCTTTGCTGCCGATGACCAAGAGCAGTCCAAGTGCTGAGAGGTGCTACCAACGTGCAGGTGATGGGTGGAAAACAGAGGAAAGCAAATAGCAGGTGGACTCCCAGAGGAGCACGGCTCCAAGGCTGGTCACGCTGCAAGAGCAAGCCTGGAAGAGGTTTGAGCTCCTGATGTCCATCACACAAAAAAGGCACAGGTTTGAGATACCCAGGCAGAGAAAACACCAAGGCTCAACAGGGAACAGGGGAGGAAGTGCTGTCGTATGATGGGTAAATCATCCATTTTCGGTCTTTTTTTCCATTTCATTAACTGTTGCTGTATGTTGGCTCACGGAGACCTGAAACATTCTCGGTCCTGGATGATGCTGTGTGTCTTGACCTGGCGTCCAGCAAAGCAACTGAGGAGAACCTCAACCTGACTTTAAACTTTTTTTTTTTTTTTAACATGAGTTCTTATTGGAAACAATAATGATTTAGAAATCTCTGTAGATCAGCACAGGAAAGGAGACAGATCAGTACTGGAAAGTGCCTACAGAACAGGCTGGATTTCAGTGAAAAAGCACAAATGACCGCATAGGTCAGCGTTTACACATTTCTGCGTGCGAGCAGGCACGTGCTGAGAGTGCACACCAGTGCGCCTAAAACTCACATCTAAAAAGCCCAGGCTACAAAAAGAGAAAAAGAAAAAGAGGGGGTAAAATAAAAAGAAATATTTGGGCAACTGGAAGGAATTATTCTTCCTTCCATACCCTGGGATCTATTCATAAATCATCCATAATTTTTTAGATGTCTAGAACAATGTTACCATTTGATGAAATAAAATGTCGAACCTATGTGACATCATCTTTTATCTTAAGAGTTCTGCACACTCGGTCATGTTCCTGAACCACATTTGTTCTGCAGATATTTAGAACAAACCTGACATTTTATAGACTTCCTTCTGCTTGTGCATGTGTTGGAGACAGTTGTTTGGATTAGCACGATCAAAAAATTTAACGCAGCCTTTCAAGATCCCATTTTCATCTGGATTTGCACAACACATAAGAGAGCATTATGCCAAAAATATGTTTTCTGAAAACACATACACTTTGTTGTGACTGTTTGGTAAAATCCTAGGATGCCCTGATTACCATGACCTGTGTGCTTTCATACAAACCTAAGATATAAAAGTACTGTATACAAATGAAAACCGTTAGCTTTCATACCACATGTGTTGTACTTATGCCAGTGGGAAATGACAGAGAATGTACAAGGTCATGGTTTACTAAAAATATAAAAGTTTAACATGTGGTGTTAATAGAACACACAACAGGGGTCACTGGTACAATGGAAAATAATTCATTTCCAATGTCAGGCCAAGTAATTTACTAGGAAAGAACATTTGAAAATGTGTTACTTATATCTTTCTCTTTCTGTTCTTTATGATGAATTTTAGAAAAAAAAAGCAAAATTACTACTAATACAAATGCATAAATAATAGGCGTGATTCAGATTTCAACTGTGTCAGTATAAACCAGGCACATAAGCCCTACTGGAGCTGGCAAAATTACATCAGTGTGTGCGGCATCAGCATTGCACCCCCTCCTTCCTCCCAGATGTTTAACTAGTAGTAAGCACTAAATCCTCACCAGGACGTGTTTAAACCTTGATCACTGTCTCTCCAGCTATTGAGGTGCCTCAACCCAAAACTGAGCACCACAAAACCCCTGCCCAACCGCTGCCTAATCCAGCCAGCGCATCAGCCCAGCAGGCATCTGTGCTTCCAGCGGTACATACCACGAGTGCAGGGATTTGTCTGCACGGACCTGGCACCAAGATCCCACCAGAAATCACAAAGCTGGTGCCACCCTCCGCATCTCAGCTCCTCTGATAGTGCTCCCCAGAACAATGTGCCAGGCTGAGCCTCGCACGAGCAGTAGCTACAGGGCAAGGTGGCAATGTCCCCTCCTTTTGCCCATGACATCCAGCCAGAGAGTGCCCAAAAACCCCTCTCGCAGTGGGCTGCCACCCACCCTCCCCACATCTCCTGGGACCACTGCAGCCGCCAGCACGTGCATGTGCTGCTACCGGTCCTCCCTGCCCCATCACCCGGGCTGCGCGAGAGCTGGCACTTCAGCATGGATCCCACACTTCTCAGGCATCCCGAATTATTTTGGGGAAAAAATAATTAGAAACAGATGTTGCAGAGTTGCTTGTTATAACTGATAGATAAGTCTGTGAAACGGAGCTATGCTGGGCGCTACAGCTGATGCAGCTGACACCACGCTGGCTCTAAGGAGCACACCCATGTGTGCCTGGAGCCAAACAGCTATTGCATTAATGCCGGGAGAGCTGATGCAACACCATGGCTGGCCAGGAGCATCCTGAATAAACCTGCCGTGCAGCACCCGCTCCAGCTCTGCCTTTACCTGACTCTTCCAATGTGCCACACGCTGCTCTGTCAGCAGCTTTCGCCTAAAGAGAGCAGCAGGTGAAACTGTTTTTCTTTCCTTCACTCCCTTGCAGAAAGTGTTTTCATTTCTGGGTTGGCTCAGTCCATTTATGTAATATGCATCTCCCCGTCTGAATAGTCAAGCTGATTGAAAACATGTTTTAACTGGCTGTCCTTCCCCTCCTGTCTCCTGGTGTTTCTGCTCCAGTCTCCGGTGCGCGCTCCGCAGAGCTGCCTGGCACCGGCACCTGGCAGAGATGTTTTATGCTTTTCAAGTGAGAATGGCCATGGTCAAGCTAGAAAAGCTGTTGGAAACCATCTATCAGCTGGACCATGGAGACCTATCTGTGGTGCTGCCTCGATGCCTGCTTTTGTAGGACTCGGCTCAAGCCGCCGCCAAGTTTTTGTAGGTCAAATCTTGAAACTGTTTGCCTTCCCCTGGGAGCCTCGAGAAGAATTGCGAGCGAGGCTGCAGGCTGATTTGTGCCCATCTACATCACCCACGGTGTCACTAAAGTTTATGGGATTCTTCCAGTCTGACTCAGTCAAAGGATCATTAAAATAATACACTGAGAAACATAGTATAAAACCCATGACGGAGCAATTAAACTGAGCAGACAGATGGGAAGATGGATCAGAAGGAAATGTATGCTGGGCATTAAAAATGCAACATGGGGGCTGTGCATGTATTTTCTTAAAAACAACTGTAAGGGTTTATGTCACCTCCCGACTGGAAAAGGCTTCATTATAAATGTTTATCTTATCTCCTGCAGCCCTTTGTATGCGCTAAAGCCAGCTTTGCTGATGGCATTGGATAATGATACTCTTTTTCTCTCCCTTTGAGTGGCAAATGTCAGTGTGAAATTAATCTTTCATATGCAAACGTGCATTCAACACGTCCCAGTTGCTATGATTAACAACCTGACATAAAAAATATTACAGGACATAGTACACTCATAATAAATTCCTAAGAGATGATATTAGCTGGCTGTTAGAAAGTCAGCCGTATTATGGCACATTAAGCTCGCCGTAAAGGATGCTATTTAGTAAGATTTCATTGAAATACTACGGATGATATGATATACCAAGCATTTTTTTTTTATTATTAATTCTCCAGTTTTCTGACATTGTCAGCAGGAATTTGAAATTACTTTTAAAAGAGGTACTGTATGTGATACAGAGCAGCATCTTCTATGGGGTCAGGGATGACTGAGAAGCCTGCTGATGTTATGGGAGTCATTCCACTGGTCCCAGTGAAATGTCAATGCATCTGGAGAAACACTGCAGGAAAATAAGAGTAAATAATTGTAAGAATCGGAAAAGTGAAATAGCTCAGAATATCATTTTACAAGCTTCTTTCCTAGTCTTGAGCTGTCCTGAGTTACGTTAAACCGCTTTCTTGGCAGCGTGCATAGCTGTGCCTGCAGTGCCCTGTGGGTTATTACGGCTCAGCTGATGGCTAGTAACCTGCTAACCCCCTCCACAACTGTGTGCAATCAGAAAAACCCACCCAGATGTCGTACCGAACAAAGTCAAAAGGGAGGAGATGATACCTTCTTTTGCAGCTTATATACATTTACAGTGGTTTCTCATCTCCTAAGGAAAAGAAAATCTTTCTCGTTTTTCTTAGGAGCGAAGGCAGTGTTTGTTGCTGATGCATTGGATTACAAAAAAAAAAAGAATCAGTTTATTTTAAAATAAAGCACTAAAGCAACTCTTGCAGATATGCTCATGTGTATGCTCAGAGAGACAGATACCCTGGCAATTATCATGGGGACATTTTTAGAAACTGTCTTAATTATCTGGCCCAGTGTTTTGTTATGACATGTAGCTAAGAGTAGGGAGAGATGCGGTTTCTTTGTCCTCTGCCAAACCCTCTGATTTTCACTGTTTGCTTTGTTAATTTAAAAATGCAGTAACAATTTCAAGAAGTTACCCATATGATCAAATAAAACTGATAGTCGTATACTCCGCTGGCACAGGCTCTTGATAGGGAACCAGATGTGTGGGGGGCTGTGGGGAAGGAGAGGAGGGAAGGAGCAGAGGAGAGGATGCACAAGGCACTGAACTGAGACAGCTTCCTCTTGCAATTCTCCCTCTCTGCTGCCCTATTACTTTTATGTCACTAATCACAGTTAAATAAATTATTTCATATAATTGTCAGCTTAATAATTTGGACTATGTACCTTCTACACCATATCGGTCGGGATGTCCCTATAAATGGGGGAATATGAGGAATGTGAAACATGTCCAAAAAAATCCAAAAGCTAACCATCGGGTGAGTTTTAGTACTTTCGGAAAGTTTTCCTATTGTTAAATTAATTTCTATACAAGCTGCAGGCAGATATATTTCAGCATAAATCACTTTTTACATCCATCGTAATGGAAAACCAAAGCCAGAAAAAGGACTGGTATAAAGCCTCTATAGAAGAAAGCACACGTATTATTATAAGGAAAAGCTGTTTTCTCCCCAGTTCATCCCTAGACAAGCAGTTACGGTGGCAGAGCTGCAGGGGGGGAAGCACCAGCGTGAGAGCATGGCTGCCCACATCCTTGCTCCTACATCGCTTTTCAGAGCTAGCCTCTCCCAAACACATGTGGTTCAGCTGTCACTCCTTCCCCCCCTATGCTCTTTGGAGAAACTGAATTAAAATAGTTCCACAACTGCCCACGATGCTAAAAGGGAACGAGATTAACAAGCTCCTGACCTCTGCCATCAGCGAGTGACTCCTTTTCCTGCTCCTCACAGGCAAATCTCTGCAGGGCGAAGCTCCTTTTGCAGAGCTGCCACCAGTCCCACCTGCACCCGAGCAAGAAAATTCGGCGTTTTCTCAGAGCAAGGCGGCTGAGTTCTTCACGGGCGCGAGGATTTGCCCGTGCACACGCAGGGCTGGAACACCGGCAGATGCTGAGGTCAATGGGAAACTTTTAACCGATGCTAATCGGAGCCATAAAAGGCCCAGGAAGAGCTGGGCTCCCAGGAGGGTCATAGGCTGTGCCTGCGCGAGCCAGCAACGCAGCCCAGGACAAGCACGTTTAGGGGGAACCCAGGTGGCACTGAGGACTCGGCACCCAGTGATGACACGATGCCTCTTTCTCCCTGGAAAGCCCTTAAAATGCAGCGGGTCAAACTGAGATACTCAATGTGTCCCTGTTTAATTGGGATCAGGGCTGTAATCAAGGCTAAAAAGAGTTTGTCTGCTCCTTACTGGGCTATTACAGGATTCATTTGCATCTAATATCCCCTAAAAAAGTTGTGTTTACGTAGAAGAATCTGTGGAAGAAATCTGCAGAAGAAAAGAGTGGCATGAACTCAGCTACACACACCCCCCCCCAGAAATAAATCATACCCAGGCCTGAATAAGAAGGCAAATCAGTCAAGTAAACGACAGCAAATTAATAAATTGCATTTGATTGGGAAGAAACAGCCTGTAAAATTCAGCTCCAACCAAGCGGCTTATTGCAGCTGGGGAAGGCGATGGTACAGGTTCAACACCAGGTTACTTTCCCACACATCATGTTCTCTGTTTGCGCAGACGGGTCCGTCTGTCTGCATCTATATTTAACTAGTCCAGAAACAAGGCGAGATAACCAGGTTAAGGTTAGTGTTCGGGGTACGTGTGTGCCTGTGTCAAATAGGGTATCCTGATTACATAATTAAATGCTTTCCTGTTGGAGTAATTAGGAGAGACATGCTGAGATTTATAGACATCTAAGTGTTGCAGACATTCTCAGCTCCCTATCTGAGGGACTGAGCCTGTAGTTTTTTCCAGATTCTCATTTCCACCACATTTTTACAGTTGCAAAATTAGATTAAAAAATGAGACAAACACAAAGGCTTCTCGCAAGCGAGAGCAAGCCGGCTGCTGGCATTTTTATTTCCAGCTTACTTACATGGACTTTGTTTATGTGTTGCTCCACTTTAAACAAACTCTCTCTTTGTCTTTTCCCTGACAAGAGCTGTCTAGATGAAAATAGAGATCCAGCCAGCCCTGCTCTCACTGAGTGCCGTTGTACCTCTCTGGGAAAGGATGAAGCAACACGGACCACTTTTATCCCATTAGTACATGTGAAAAAGATGAAAACTGGCCTTGACATAAATTAGGTCGGGCAAACCAGAAAGCTGGCTGTCTGTAGCCAACGTGGCAACAGCGCAAAAGCCTCAGAAGATGTGAAGATTTAGGGCTCTGACTCACAGACGGAGCAGATTAAACTCAGGCTTCCCACAGCTTCCTGCCCTGCCCCGTTTTAAGGTCTCCCTCCTCCACAGCATGGACACTTCAGACGCCGCGGCACAAATCCCTGCCGGGCACTGTGAGCAAACGCTGGCCGTTTAGCAAAGCCATTTGCATGGCACCTGCCCCTCAACAATTGCTATTCCTTGTCCCACTTTTTCAGGTGGGGAAACTGGGGTATGGAGAAGCTTTGCCCAAAAATTTTAGGACTGGGTGCTCAAAGCTGTATTTCTAAATCAGTGTATAGGCATCTAATAAAGACTGGTAAGGAAATTCAGGTGACTCATGGAAGTATCTCAGTATAGAGTTAGAAATCAGGTTTTAGGTATCAGTTTCTTCAACCCCTTCCTCCCATGACTTGCCTCTCATACTATGATAGATGGTGGATGTCAGATAACATGTGAGTGCCAATGTGGATAAATCATTACTAGCAGGATAGGAAGAGTGTTTTGTCTCCATTTTCTTAGCCCAGCTGAACACAAGCTGAGGAGAAGTCCAGCTCCAACCTCGCTCCCATCACCAGCAATCAGGTATAATCCCAAGCTCCAAGACAATGATTAGCAATCACATCTAGATTTAGTTATCACAGCTAAAGATCTCAGGGACTGTGAATCGCAGCCCCAGTTCACAGCCAAGAGCATCAACACAAGTTAAATTGATGGTCGTCAGCATTAACACGGGACCGTGTTTCCGAGGGGAGCCATGGGGTGGGAGGGGCAGGTGTAAACTCAACCCATGCATGTGGTCATGAGGATTTTCCCTTTGCAGGTTGCTTTCAGAAATCCCTGGTGCAGTGGCGTTTCTTTCTGGGCATTTTCCTCCTTATCAGCATTTAGCATCTGCCAAGCTATTGAAATGTGATTTAATTTCTCATCTATGTGATCTGGACATTAGTATTCTGCCTCAGTGCTGAAAAGTTCAGAGTAAGCCAAGAGGTTCCTGGAACCCAACAGTTAATGAGGAAAAGTTGTCTTGGCAAGAGAAATGGTCTCATAGGCTGGTTCGAATATATTAAAGGTGAAATGTTTTGCAATGGGGAGGATGCTCTTTCCAGCCTGAGCTTTTAAGGTTGAGTTTCCTGATTTGCATTCTTTTGAAAGCATAGATAAAAGCTTGGAGTCATTTCTGCTTCCTTTGCTATTTTGAAAAGTCCAGGGTCTAGCGCGTAGATGCTGAGGGATGTACTTGGCACACACAAAAAAAAAAGGCGGGGGGTGGGGTGTGAAGACATGAAGAAATTAAGAGTTTGGGCATGTGATAACAGGAGATATTGTTCCTCTGATTTGAAGGCTAGTGACTTGCCACCGAGGTGAACAAGCTCTCCTGTCCTGCACCTCTATAATGGCATCAGCTGCAATGTTTCACCAGGGAAACATGAAATAACCATTCTGTTCAGACAATTGATATTGGTGGAAGAAGTCACCCTGGTGACCTCCTTCCCACCTTGAATATCTCCTGTCTGCCTTCCTTGCTGCATCTCATCTTTTCACGTGGGGCTGGTGCAGAAGAGAGCAGCCTGCCCATGCCTTCGCAAGTGGGGTATCTCATTGTCCTCAGGAGGCTGCTCCGGTTTTTAAAGGAGATTTACTAGTAGGGCAGTCACTGCCAGCAGAAAAGCATCTCTTTAAATCATTGCCATTTACCTTGCAGCGTCAGACTCCCTCCTGCCCATTTTCACACATTCATGGTGGAATACGATAAGTCATAATCATGCTTTCAAGCCTGCCTGTTTGGCTCCCTTCTCTCGGAGCGGCCGCTTCTCCGCCGCCTGCCTTTGAAGTGTATCTAAGCTCCTAGTAGCTATAAGATGACACTTAAGTTACACCTCTCCCGCATTCTTATCTCTGTCAGTGGTCTTTGAATGGCTGACACATTGGCAGCCCGATGGCCCTTCTGGTGAGCGGGATGTCCCCTGTGTGACCTTTGGGTTTCTGAAGAAGACACCTGAAACCCCAAATGGAAGGGATCAGAGGAAGGGGGAATCCCACCTCTTCTTCATCAGCTGCCAAAGAGCCGTCTCCCCTTCCACAGGAAACAGCATCTGTCTTATCTCTTTATTTGTCTCCCTTTTTTAAACTTTTCTTTTAGACATAGGACCTTTTGAAATCGCTTCTTGTTTTTCCTTCTTTCCCAATGCGTCTTTGAACCCACTCTCTCCTCCAAGTAAATATCATTACAAAAGGGAGGGTTGCTAGGAGGAAGGAGGTTGTGTTGCTGCTAGTGGTGCAGAATAAAGATGAAGCCCCAGAAAATGTCTGAAGTTTTGGTCAGCGGCAAGAATTTGGGGTACAAACCGAGCAGCACTGCTACAGCAGAAGGCAGGTTTCCCCTCTTGTTTCATACTTCTTTTCCTATCAGTGTGAATACCACTAAAAAGAAGCAGCATGCAAATACTTTTATATAATGATCAAAATAAATAAAAAAACTAAATCTCCACTCTACTTTGGATAATGCTGTCGAACATCAAAGAGCATCTGCCTCTCCCCATCTAAGTCTTCACCTGCACTCGTTTCTCATTCTCATCCCTCAATGTTACACGGGTAGTGTAAATCTGGGCTTTATCAGCATGTAATTTAGTTATTTTATAGTGTTCTCCAGTACGAATGGAGCAATCCCAGAAACAGCACCAAGTCCTGCCAGAAAAGTCCACTGCCTTTACTCATAGCAGACAGAAATGGAAGCGTTGGCATGATGGTACCTGCAGGGTTTTACTCCCCACATCCAGACTTGGATTTGCTGAGTACTGACGGCAGAAGGTCCCCTGAGCAGCGAGGGGCACCATGGGGCTCCTGTATGTGTCAGACGGTCTTGGGCAGCACCATGCAAAGCCACCGCTCAGGGCTTTCCTAAGCTTTCTTACCTGGGCAGAAAAACAGGGAAGCCCTCATTTCTCCTCAGATGGCCAACTGGCTATTGAAAGTCTGCTGCCAGCGTCATTCCCGCTTCTCAACACCCTGTTTCTCCCTCCTGTGTTACAGACCCGCCACCCCATTTGCATTTGTACTTTTCAGCCACGTAACGAAGACCAGAAGGGCTGCTGTGATGGGCAGAACTAGTTCAGCTCTTGCTGGATTTTGATGAAAGGCAATTTGATTTCCACAGCCAAGTTATTTAATGAGCCTCTAAAATTACAGCCACAAATTATGCACATACAAAACTATGCATTTGTGCACTGAAGAGGCAAGATTTCCAAAACAGGAAGCCATTGGTCTGCATTAAAAGAAAAACCCTGCCTATATAGCTGGTTCCTCATATCAATGCATATAATTATTCAGTCTGCCCAGCTAACGCAGTGGCTTGAATGCACAATGGCTCTGTAGGGACCTACCTAGCCATTTTCACATTATAGATGTCTCCTGCTGTGTTTATACACCCATTTGCTGCAACTGTGCACGCAAATTTAGGTCTGGAGCAAGGAAGGACACAGCTCCCATCATGCAAGAAGCGTGTGCACCATTTACTGATGATGAGTAGGGGGATAACGTTACCTCAACCCAACTCCTTTCTCCTTCCACCCTCAGGGATTCAACACCTGCTTAACCAACTCTTTGCAAGATGTCTGAGATGTCCATAAGTCTGCAAACAGCACCAGCTGCCTTTGTATCCCATGCAGTTGTATGAGAAGAAAATGCATGTATAAGCCATGCAGTTATTCATTCATTCATTTGCTTACGTGGATGCAGCACTGGTCCCGATGCGTTGCCCGTTCCACCAGCAAGGATTCTCCAAGTCCCAGTTTTGAGGCTGGTCATGATTTGTCGAGATGAGGTGACAGAGAGATGGGGAGCTCCATTGCAATATGCAAGTCAAGTTTTAGAAAAGGCAGAAGAGGAGAGGTACATGTCCCCCAAATGAAATTACCTTCAATTGATAAACCCCATCTTTCACTCTTCCTCAGCAGTTAACGCAAGTCTGTCATCAAGGAGGGGTTTCATTGCTTCTTGTCTTACCTCTTCATCTACTTGCTTTCTTTTTATTGAGCTCCAGAGGTCTGATTGACCCTTAATTACCACATATCCTTTTTCTCCTCTCAGTTTAAGTGGTTTAGAGTCTAGTTCTTTTTTGGTCTTTTTTTTTTTTTCTTCTGAGATTATCACAGAAGCCCGCTGAACACTGACCTGTTATTTTAAACCTGTTGGCAACCTCACATCAGATCATTTTCCACCATCTTTTGACTCTCCCTTGCTTCATCCTTCACATTTCCTAACAGAGCCCATGAGAGCAGCAAGATTTCACCAAACCAAAGGCAAGATTCTTGCATGTTTTTTTCAAAATCTCAACTACCCTTCCCTGCTCAGTTAAACCTACTCTCAAAGAATGATGTTGGAATAACTGTCAGAAAGGGTCTTTTTCTAATTCCACAAAGCTCAAGAAACTCTCTAGGAATAGTGGGAAAACTAATCAGTTTTCTGTTCTCAAAGTGATTTTCACAGCAGAGAACTGACAGATCTACGGATGACAGCTGTCTTCTCCAGACACTATAGGAAGCATGATGAATACTACAGAACAGCATATATTATCCTTATACAGTGCTGTCTCCAGCACACTTGCTCCAGTTCAGTTTCCAGAAACTCCAGCACTCTGAGCCACAAGTTTCTTTTTTAACTCTTGCAAAACCCTCTGCAGCTCTGTGGGCACTGTGAGCAGCTGGAAGATGACTGATCTGCCCTTTTTTATTTTGTTTTATTTTCTGGTTTTCTCTTTCTTGAAGCAACATCATTTTTGCCAGTTCCTCTTAAAATGAGCACAATCTCAATCTTTGCTTTTAAGGATTCACACAGCTGCCACCAGTGTGCAAAAGCCAACAGCATTAAAGCAATCTCAATGCACAGTCAGCCATGGCATGAATTTATTTTTATTTCCTTTTGAGACAAAATGCACGTCTTTGTTTTTCATCACGTATTCACTAATCCAACCTAAGCTGCTATTTAAGCATGGGTTTTTTATTTTGAATAAGTTCTTTGTACAACCTGACCATTTACCTAGCTGTTACAGAATCAAAATTCCCCAAAATATAGCGACAACTCCCAAAACTGGAGCTCCTGGGAGAGCAAAAGAGCTTCAGAAATAAGAAGAGCTTCCTGTGCAGCAGGAAATGCCAACACGCACCTCCCTGGGCAGAGCATTATTGGCCAACCGACCCGAGAAAGAAGTAACAGCAAGGCTAGAACGGCTGATCATGGCATTTCCTAAACTTAGCAACATAAGCAAATTAGAAAGGGGCAGCCTCAGAATACAGCCCAGACTTTTCAACACAGCAATAAACTCAGCAGTTAATATACGGGACTGTGAGAGCTGGCAAGTCACTGAAAGTTTAGGCAGAAAACTAGATGCTTTCCAAAAAAAAAAAAAAAAAAAAAGAAGGAAAAGACTGCAAGGAGGTCAGGGCAGAGTATGGAAAGATTTCATCACTAGCAAAGAGATTTGAGAATTCATCCTCTTCCAGCTCCTCTCTGGATATCTAAATGTTTTGGGGGCATGCACGCTGGCCGACACACAATTCCCACAGCAAGCGCTGAAAACCCACTGGTAAAGCTGGAGCGAGCTGCCAGATAAATAGCAAACGCTCTCATGCTGTGGGAAGGGAAAGTAGGACCCTACACCAGGAGGGGGACTTGAGCCACATGCCAGTGCTGGGGGACAAGCGTCGGCCAAAGGCTGCATCGTCAGCATGGCTCCAGCAGCGGAGCCGGGAGGGAGAGCATCTTCGTGGAGGCAATTTTTTAACACAGCTCAGGAACCAGCTGTGATTGCAGCACTCAACTTCTGCCAAGCTGGGCACAACAGCCTGCAGCTGAGCCTTGGAAATGTGCAGAAGAGCACCTCCAAAAGAAATCTTTTAAAAAGCCCTAGCAAAGGAAGCAGTAGAGTTGGTTTCAACAGTGTCGAGCTGATGGAAACCACCGCAAAGGATGGAGAGAAGTGGAAGGGACAAGTTTCCACCCTGTGTGCCAGCGTTGGCCCAGGAAACATGTAACATAATGTAAAAATAATATGCTATTAAACATAATGGACAAGCTGACCCAAATGAGTCAGAAGAAGAAAATCAAAATTAAATGCTTCTATGGCATTAAATTAAAATGACTTGCCATTATTAAAAAGAAGTGGGAAAGCCAAAATTCTACATCTCACCTTTCTGGAAGTTGTAAATTTCTCCCAAACTACTGCACTTCATATATAATTTAGACAACATTCCAGTGCAGGTAGAAAATTCCTCCATCAAAAACTGTTGGCCAACTGCACCCGAAAATTGTCGGTATGACAATGACTGTCACTGATTTAAAATGGACTTTGGGTCAGCATCTTACAGAGCAAAAACATTGCACAAAAATGCACACATCCTACTCTGTTATATTAATTTCAGCAATAACATCTTTTCAAATATTGCTTGCTTGCCAGTGTCAGTCCATATTTAAAGCCAATTTCAAGGCTATGCTTGAATCCTCCAGTCCTGCGATGTCTTACTGCGCACCTGCGGGAGGGGAAAAGGACACTGTGTAAGTGTTTTGAAAGAACGAGGTTCAGCAGAATGTGTATGCCGTGTGGGATGGTTAGGATTGTAATGGGAAAAAAAAGGTAGTTAAGGTACTAGCTAGTAAGTGCCAAATATTTACCACTATGTAATAAGAATGGGAGCGGATTTTATTTTGAAGGATGTCTGAAGCCATACCAAACGTTTCTCTAAATAAAGAGAACTCAGAGGTTCAAGTGCTTCAGGATGTATGAAATGTGGATTTTCCTCTCGTATATTTGCTGTTTATAATGCATGTTTATGGCCGTACCATACCGCGTGTGCTTAGTACGAGAACGGAAGAAGGTTTCACTTATTTCCAGAAAACTTGCCAGTTCCCAACAACCTTCTATTTCTTTTAACACTGAGCTGGGAAACAATAGCCTCCAATTAACAACAGCACCAAGCAGCTGAAGTTTGAAATAAGCTGATCCTAATGAGCGCCCAAAGATCAGACTTCTCTGTGTTTAGTTCACAGACATGCAAGGGTGCTCTAAACCCTCGTTTTCAGCTGCTTCCTGGAGACAACAATTAGCATTTCTGTCGCAAATTGCATCTCCAGAGCACTTGGCACACACGACATGGGCTAAACCTAAAAATAGCCAAATGTGGGCTGTGCTGGAAATATTGAGGTCTTTGTTGAATCAGATGAAGGTCATCACCTGCAGGTCACGAAAAGGTCCCTTTTGCCATTCCTGGAAACTCAAGTGAGAAGAAGGTGGGGAGAAAGGAGATCATCCCTACGCTTCTCCTAGCAGGAAAAAAAGTGCTGCACTCCCTTTCTCCTCCCACAAGGATGTTTACCATCCACATTTGATTGCTGGGATGATAACTGCTCTTGCTTTTGTCTCCTTTCATTTCTACTCCTGCTTTCACTGAACTCAGGTCACCAGCTTCCCTCTCTCACGTGTCCAAAAGGAAAAACTCTGGATGTATCTCTGAGCATCGCCTTGCCAAGGCAGCGTTTTCAATGGCTGGAATGGCATCACAGCTCAACCATCAACACTTTCATCCTGAGTATTTTTATGTTATTCAGGATGCAGCAATCCCAGTTATTGCAGCCCCTGTGATGTAAGAGAATAAGGCTCTGTCACATTTCAGTTGTGTTGGGTTTTTTTTAAAATTCCCCAGCCAAGCAGGCAAAGGGGGGAAAAAATTATGTGGGATTTCAGTACGTACAAAACATCTGAAACCAACATTTTTGGAACGTCTTGATCGCAAATAAAGAAAGAGGTGATTTGAGATTTTCATATTTGCTTGCGTCTTTGAGGATGTTTTTGGTCTTTCATCCCGTTTTGAAGGCGTGTCACCTAATTATGACTCTTTCATCCCTCTATTCCCTGGTTAGAACATGCCAATCCCTTTTACGGCAATTGATTATGACTTGGAGGTTTCCACATTCCAGCCAGTTCAGAGAGCTGGGATATTTGTGAATACCTGAATAAACTCCTTTAATCCAAAAACAAACTCCACCTGAAAGCAGCGGTATGAAAAGGCCATTCATACGGTGTTTTCAAACTTACTGGTTCATGGTTTCTTTGGATTTGACCCGACTTCCTGTACTAATGGTCTCTGAATGCATTCCCAATTGTGGCTTATTGGTCTATAAGGTACCCAGCATTTATGGGGAGGAGGAAAAGGAGTTACACAGCAACTGCTTACACAGAAAACTCTGCCTGAAAGAGCAAAAAATGGACCTGAAGTTAAAAGGAAACATAAAGTGTACAAATGGCCGGCCCCTTCTGCTAAAATTTTTTAAACAAATATTCCCTTGATGTTGCTGCTTTAAAAAGATCTTGGCTTCTTGCAGATGAAAAATACCTTTAAAATTACCACTACAATTGTCATTCCCAAGTGTGAGAATTGACACTTTGCTGATTAAGGTAGGACCGTGTTTAAGTAATCTAGTAACATAAGTGCAAATGTGTCGATGATCTCACGGAGCGGGGAGAGACCACAGAGGGAGATCTCTGCTCCCGATAGCTGGGGGACACAGCAAGATCGCTGCAATCATGGGGATCATGGCTACTGCCAAGATCAGACTGACAAAAGGAGATTAAAGTTCACAAACACACATAATCACCTACAAGTGATATTTTTGGAGGCTGTGAGAGGATTTAGAGAGGTAGCATTACACATTTGCACTATTCTTATATATTTTCTTATGTATCCTCTACGGACCACTGCCAGAAACAGGACTCTGCTCTAGAGGCTTTGTTCAGACCTGGTATGATCAGATCTTTTAATCTGGGATCAAATGCTTCATCAACTGGTGAAGGCGAGTCCACCTAAACAAACCTTCTCAGCCTCGTGAGTTCCTGCAAAAGGCAATTAAACCTACTCAAGGGTGTGCACCTTTTTGGAGATCAGGCCAATTCCAGTTAGAAAGCTGCACATGGGTTTTGGTGGCTAAACATCGGGTCCTACCTTTAAAAGTTGGGCCCTGACTTACAGAAACGTGTTAGTCAAAGTGCTCCAGCCCCCATGGGTGAGGCGGGAGATGCCTTCCTTTTGCAGCAGTCCTGCTGTCCCCATCCAAAGCTCTTCCCAATATTAAGACCGTAACGCTGAGGCTCAGCAAAACCACACTCATGACAACGGACTTGCACCCAAGAGCCCTTTTAAAAAGTTAGTTGGTGCTTTTTTAAAACTTTTTCTTAATTACTGCGCTTACCACCTCATAAAGTTTTACCAGAGAATGTGAAAACATAAGACCCACAAATAGGTGCTTGTGTTTGAATTTCCATTATTTGGTGGTCTGAACCGATTTATCTGTCCACGAACACACGGGGCCTTGATTTCAGTATCCTGTGAAAGGCAGGATCTAATGAGGCAGAGGAAAGAAGTGACAGATTTTGGCTTCCTGCAGCCCATCCTCGGAGATGGAAACTCCCGGTGTTGACTGACTGGCTTGGCTGAGTGATAAGCCAAAATGGGTTTGGGCACCGGGCCAAGACGGGGACAGTTCCTCCTTCAGGATAAGATTAACGAGTTTCGGGAGGGGGGCAGAGATTCAGGACTCATCTTACATCTGATTTCCCCCCCATGCAGCGGTGACATTCGTCTCACTGGTGCGGGGTCTTTGTATTGCTCGCTTGGTTACCATCTGACTCTGGATTGCTCAAGATGCGCCAGAAAAGCCCGTTCTCTGGAAAATAGACATTCCAGCCTGGAGAATTTGGCAGGTCTCCTTCACATACAATATCCTTGGTAAAGGAGATTTTTTTGGAACCTGTAGCTAACGCTGCTTGCTGGTAGTGGCTGTTTGCCTACAAAATAAACAGGACCAGAATATGCCTCATTACAGTCACACAGTGGGTTTTATTTTTCTCTGACATTTCAGGAGGTGGTGCAGAAAATGAGACTCTCTCCAGAGTGATTCACGCGGTGGCCAAAGAGGTCTCTGTGGCTGACAGTAAACCGTGTGACCTACCCATTTCCCAGTAAGGATCCAGTGCCCGGCGCCAGCACGGGACAACGGGGAAAGAGGGAGCAGGGAGGGGAGGCTCTTGGAGAGAAATTTGGTTTGGAAACGTCTCTGGGTGAATTCTGAACGCAAAAAAAAAAAAAAAAAAAAAAAGGAAATTAAGGCAAAGTTTAAAAAACACCAAAACAACTAAACCTCCTCAAACTGAAGCCAATCTTTGATTCCTTCTCTGAAATGACATCATCGCATACCCAGTGCAGCCACAAAGCATGACAGCCATCATGGGCCTGCCTTGGGAAGGATATATCACTTCCCTTTGAGAAATACGGAAGGTATTGTCTGTAATCACAGCCTGCCCCAGGCCGGGCAGGGGGGCTGGTTTTTGCAATGAGATCCTTCTGCAGCCTTTTTTGGTTTTCCCTTGGTCTTTCACACAAATTAGACGACTCTCGGAGGCTGGAATGCTCTCCGCAGTGGCTGCGCACATCCACAGACATTAAGCAAGGAGGTCAGAAAGGGATAGAGTTGGACGAAGAAGCCCAATTCATGCGGATGTGGCTGCTTGCAGCCCTGAGGTGACAGCTGCAATGTCCCCTGGTGCCATCTGTTGCTGGTGGCATTCACTGCTGAATGCCGTCGTGCTTAACCCCATGTCTGCCAAGCTGTAGCTGCCTTCTGTTCTCCTTCCCTTCTTCAGTGATGAACCAGGAGAAGCACAAAGGATCTTGTTCTGCAGAAGGTATCGATATGGGACAAGCCAGCAGTGCTTCATTAGATGCAAGTAGATACACAGGGATTGTATTTCCAGGAATCATCTTGTCTTGATGTCAAAGCAGGTCATCACAGAGAATGGAGAAACCGAAGCCCCCGGAGCAGACAATTACTTTGGTCTGGTTTTTGACGCGATGCGTATCATGGGCAGCGGGAGTTTTACTGTCCCTAACTGAAAGGAGAGAAAAGGAGATTGGGGTTCCCCAGAGACTTGCTTTTGGATGGTCAAATGGCCTGCAAGAGCATGCATGCCTCTGCCTTTCAATGGTCAAAGCTGGGTCAGGAGGAGTTCGTTCCCGAGGGAGAGAGATCAGGGCCCCGCTTCGCTCCACAAACTGCAGTCTGGCAAAAAGATGGACAAGTGCCATAGGAATCTGAAAGATGTATTATTAGGATATGTGTAGCTCATATTTCATTCTTCCAAATGTCTAGCTACATTAATGAAACCCATGTTTCATTGTTTCAGAGAATTTTAAGGCCGAAGGGACCATTAGATCATCTGGTTTGACCTGGGTAACACAGGCCAGAGAATTTCATCCACAGAGACAAATAATGTGTGTTTGATTAAGTTCAGTTAACACAATGTTTTACCAAAACAATGGAAATGGATGCACTTTTATAATCCATATTTTTAGGAAAGATCTTACAATTTACGTTTTCCCTTTGGGAATAGGAGCTCAGCCTTTATTGTTCTTTTAAATGGCAATGCTGCCCACACTGGTGGCCACACTCCCACCAAGGGGGAGGACAGGGAACGGAAGCCACAGCCCCATCACAGGGGACCGCACACCATCGTATGCCGTGCCAGTGGGGCTGGAGCCCTCTGAGTGCCCCCTGTGTCAAGTGCGTGGGGCTGGTGGGGTCTGCCCGCAACGTACCTTGACCTGCGGAGCAAATCCGACTAGGGAGATCCTCTCTCCCTCTCCCAAAACCAGCTCAAATGAGCAGTGCCTAGACTGAACATAAGCTGAGGACGATTCTGCAATTTGCCTTTTTATTATTATTATTAGCAGAAACGCGGTGGAAGATACTCAGACGTTCTGGCCATGAGCAGAGAAAGAAGCTTTGAAATAAAATATCATTATTATGGCTGCATATTTCAGCTGGCACCAGATGAAGACTGTTGCAATGAGCACTGCACAAGGAATTGCTGGAAGACACCATGAGCAAATGGCAGGAGAAGATCGACTAGTGGTGAGAAAACCAAAATATCTTTAGAACCACTGGAAATTATTAAAGTTTTGACAACATTCCTCATGGCATCCCTCTTCTCTTTCATCAGCTGTGGAAGTGATCAGCATTTTTTCTCATTCAAATTTTGGCAAAAAGCTGTCTTTTGCATCCCACAAAAGAATATCCCGTGTTCTTACTTCCTTTTCCCAAATTATTGAGTGATAAACGGAAGCACAAGGAGACTTTCCCAAGGTGACACAGGAAGCCTAAGGAAGGGGCCAGGAAACAAAACCTGAATTTCTGGGTCTGAGTCCAACATTACAATCAACAGAGAAAATTATGATAAACTTTTTTATTTGCTATATGATATACAATGCACATTCCTTAGCCTAAATAATGTATGTTTCAGACAGGGGATAATTATGAAGTTAGGAAGAGCTGCAGCTAGTTAAGAAAGTTTCCCAACTACTGGCAATGCTTGTGCAGTACTTTGTTTAAACAAGAGGGAAAAGTGTGCCACAGACTGCAATCACTGCCACTTTGCATTTCTCTGATGAAACCCATGCAAACGGGTCATGATCCTGAAAGACAGGTATCTGTGGACATCGTTTTTCACAAGGCTTTCCATTTCCTAGCTGGCACAGCTTATTTGAAAGGAGTCTTTTGGTAACGGAGTTGTTCAAGATGTTCATAGCACATAGTGGAAAACACTGACTCTACTGTCTTCTTTTCTCCTTTCTTTTTTAAGACTCCTTTTTTATTTTTTTCATCTTGTGGTCCACATTACTCATGGACTCCAAATGATTCCCAAGGAAGCCACAATCAGTGGATTCTCCCTCTGTCTGTAAAAACAAGACTGGATCCGACCTGCCGTGAGGTCATCGTTAGCAGCCCATTTTTGGCTGGAACCGAGTTGTAAAGCCGATTCACACGCACGCAGCCACCCCTCACGAGGTTTGCGTTGCAGAGGACTAGCAATGCTCCCACGGTCACTGCCCACGGCTCGGGCAGCCAGTCCTGGTCAGTGAAGCAGGACTTCTTCAACCACCCTGCTATCTGCCACACCGGTGGGGCTAGAAGGGGATTATGCTTTTAAAACAACATGGGGTATAAAATAACGAGAGCACAGCAGAGGACTAATTAGTGGCAGGCAGTGGGGTGCCACAGCAGTATCGCGGGGGGTCAGCACCTCTCATGGTGCTGAGCTGCTCAGATGCGGCAGAGACAGGGCGACGGAAAAGGCTCCTCAGACAACGGTGGGCAACGCGCCATTGCAGCCCAGGATTATCTGGTTTCCAGTCTGAAACGTCGTGACCTCAGCTCCATTCCCTGCAGACCTAACCCAGCAATGCTAATTTAGCACCAGCATCCTGGTTGGCAAAGTCAGCAGGGAGGCCACGAACTAAAGATCTCCTCCTCCCGTCAGTCCTCCCCGATGGAGATCTGAGTCACACAGAGGGCTGGGAGACGGGTGGAGGAGGCAGGGAAAGGTGTCACTGGAAACAATCATCATTTGTTCTACCTGCCCCGGGATACAGTGGGACTTTGTTCTTCCACCAGCTTGCACCAACACCAGAGTCCCTCCTCCACAAAGCACATGCATCCCCTTTGCCAAACAGTAGACTGAAGAAATTAGCCCTTACCACCAGAAGCGCCTTGAAAGGTGGCAGGTTTTAGCTGTTCATAATCACATTAGAAGGGGGAATTAATTTTAAGTTATCGCAAAAGGTGACAGAGTTGTCTTGCTTATGAACTGCTGCTGATTCTGTGTGTACTGATCTGTCGAGGAGAAAAGAGCCAGAAGCCTTTATTGGCTTCGCTGTGCCTAGCGAAAGTGTCTGCCCTCTTCCAGAAGATAAGTTCAGCCTTGTTTATTTTCATTTTAGCTATTCAGAAAGCTCCGTTATGTGCCGTACCAGACAATATCGCTGTGCCTTTAAAAAGGAAAGGAAGTGTGGTCCTGGCAAACATAACCGGAGCAATAAAATATAAATCTTTGTAATTGTTGTGGAGACAGAAAGCAAAACAAACTGTACTTAAGTACATTGTAAGAAAATGTCAGAGATTTGAGGGAATGGTCATTAGCATACAAAATCATTTATCTCCCATGAGTAAGTGAGTTGGACGGAGACCAACCCATTTAATTTTCAGTATTTTTCCTTTTGGGATTTCTTGGAATGTCAAAACTACTATTTTTTCCTCCAGAAAAGAAGATTGACTTCAAGGCTGATGTTCAGAGACCACAGAACAAGTTGAACACAATGTCAGCTCCCCCAGTAACCCCCTGCACACGTGCGTAGCCGAGTGCCCAGCTACGGGTGCAGATGCCCGTGTGCCCAAAGCTCTTGTGCAGTTGTCCCGTCTGCAGCATTAGACCCCATGCAACGTTCATGGGTGCTGCCTGGCGTTGACATCCAACTCCCGAAAGGACTCGCAGACGGCCTCCTGTATCATCACTCCCACCCATGAGGGTGTCCCCAGGATGTTAAATTTGCTCAATGAAAGTTGCGGTTTCCTGTAAGTCTGCAATCCCCACGGCCACTGCATAAAACTATCCCAAGAGCAGTAGGATCCTTTTAGCGTCACCTCAAACCACCCGCTGTTTAACTGGTCCCGCTGGTCCCTTCCCTGCTGGGAAGCTTGCCTGAAAGCCACTTTCACAGACAGCCACTTCTTCACCGTGCTTCTTTCTGTGTTGCCCGACCAACATCACATCTCCTTTCTTTATTTATATAAAAGCTAAATTATAGAGGGAGAAGGCTATTGGGAAAAAGGTGACATGAAGACCCAGCTGGCATCAGGTGACGGGTGAGGTGTCCCAGTACCCTTCAGCCCCCCCCAGATGGTCCCTCTCCCAGGAGACCCAAGGGACAGGGATGGGTTGAACCTGATGGGGAGCCCCACGCCGCCGCGCTCGGTTACACAGCTGCCAAGCTGAAATGCATGAAGTTATTTGAGACAGTTATGGAAACATTTGGGTACCCTGAACTTCTCCCTGCTGGATTCTTGTCCCAGATGGGAAGAAAATGAAGTTCAGATCTTCTGGGATTAATATAATCAGAGAATCTGAGAGGAAAACTCGTGAGTCGTTTTCCTCCTTTCTTTGATGAAGGGGGTGTCTCCAAGGTTAATGAACTGCATCCCTCACAGTAGGCAAAATGATATCACACACGTTTCAGAGCAGAGCAAGCTTGGAGGTACCATGGAAAACGTTTATTCTTTTAATTATAGAACAGGAAAATCATGTTTCAGCCCCCAAGTAAGACTGTTTCTAGCAAGAAAGTACTGAACAGTACCAAATGCAAATATCTTGCCTTTTTTTTAAAAAAAGGTGGTCAAAAGGTCTAAGGGGAAGCAGGGATTTTGGAAGTATGCACAAAGTCAACAGTGCAGTTAGCAATGGGATAGTAAGATTTCACAGCTCTGCTTTGATCAGTATTTCAGAAAAGTGAAGCCATAGTACAGAACGTCCTCTGAACTGAAACCAAGGCAGGCTTTGTCTTTTATCTCAAATATCAGCTAAGAAAATTAGAATGATATGAAAATGCTGAACTCATTACATTTTATTCGCGGTTTTACAAAACTGCTCCAGTAAGGCATATGGTTTCTTAATGAAGGTAAAACTTTCTGGGACACTCTAAATGCTTTGTATGGTCTATGTGTGAGCCAAAGAAGTCATCGTCTCCCCAAAATGCTTTACAATTTGAAGCTGCAGTCACTTATTAGCTGTCCTTGATTTTTTGGAGCATACTGGTGGTTTCACTTTCTTTTCAGAAGACACTTTGAGAGTTCTAGCCACTAAAAAGTCATGTAGAAAGGGAATGATTGATTTTGCTTTTCAGCCTAATTAATTCTTTTCTCCTTCCTCTCACTTTATTTAGCCCTTCTTCATTATTTTTCTTCAGTGCAAAAGTCCTTACGATGTTTGTTTGAACTAACATTCACGTGTCGTGGTTTAACCCCAGCCAGCAACTGAGCACCACCCAGCCGCTCGCTCGCTCCCCCCCGGTGGGATGGGGCAGAGAATCAGAAGAGTAAAAGTGAGAAAACTCGTGGGTTGAGAAAAAGACAGTTTAATAGGTAAAACAAAAGCCATGCACGCAAGCGAAGCAAACGAAGGAATTCATTTGCTCCTTCCCATGGGCAGGCAGGTGTTCAGCCATCTCCAGGAAAGCAGGGCTCCATCACGCCTAACGGTGACTTGGGAAGACAAACGCCATCACTCCAAACGTCCCCCCCTTCCTTCTTCTTCCCCAGCTTTCTATGCTGACCATGATGCCATATGGTATGGAATGTCCCTTTGGTCATTTGGGGTCAGCTGTCCCGGCTGTGTCCCCTCCCAGCTCCTTGTGCACCCCCAGCCCACTCGCTGGTGGGGTGGGGTGAGGAGCAGAAAAGACCTTGACTCTGTGTAAGCACTGCTCAGCAGGAACAAAAACATCCCTGTGTTAACAGTGGTTCCAGCACAAACCCAAAACATAGCCCCATACTGGCTACTGTGAAGAAAATTAACTCTACCCCAGCCAAAACCAGTACAGCAAGCAAAGGAAAAATGCCCGTCCATATCTGAAGCAGATGCAGCTTCAATACCCAAATCTTGGATGGTACCTGGAGGTTGTGTTACGGACCTCTCTTCAGAAAATAATTACAGATGGATTTGGTGACATCTGTGGCTTTGGTGACTTCAGTGGATTTGGATCAGGCCTATAGTTGTATAATAGACATCCATTTTCTTCCTGTACATCAAAATTATGTCCACCACCTGCATTTTCACGGCTAAGTGGAGAAAGCCCTAGATGAAAGAGAAACTAAGCAGGCAACCAAGCATGATGTTAAGAGCTTTTGCTAATACTTTTCTACCTATTCTCTTTTTTCTAAAGCACTTTCTTCCTCTAGAAAGAGTCATTATTAATAAATAATTACTTAGAGCTCAGAAACGTCCTTTGCTTTCCCCTTATACTTGTCAACGTGTGATTTCAGACAACAAAAACTCCTACCAAGCATCTTCTTGTCAAAATACCTGCAGAACTACAAGTGGCACAAAGTCAAGCGACAAAACCCATCCTCATCTTGCACAAGAGGACCTCAGCCTGTGCCACGGCGCTGGTCCTGATCCAAACCTCTCAGATGTAATGGGAGATCAGTCAGAGCTGGAGGTCAGGGCCTATTTGTGTAATTATCCCATGTCTGTTGTTCTTAGCAAAACCACAAGACCTCGCTAAAGCAGCCTCACCCAGGATGCTTCTAGCCTACAGGGGTAACACAACAGAGCAAAGAGTTGCATGCAATTTTGTTTCCAAAAGCAAGCAGAGTCCTTTAAACTTTTTCTGACTTTCAGGCTCAGCATCATGGGTTGTTTTTTTTTTTCCCCAAAGTGACCTGCAAATAATGAGTGACAAAACCAAAACCATTCTGCAGGTAGAAGTTCAGCCTGTCTGTGGGGAAGGGGTGTGGGTGGTGGGGAAGATTAGAGCCATCTCCAGCAAGGGCGCAAAGTCAGGGAAAGCACATGTTCCTTGGCACAATTTGGTTTCTAATCTTTAAATTTTATCAATGCCTCTGCACATCAGTACCAGACTAAACAATTACCGAGCGCACTGTAGAAAATAAGGAATGAGGTGGAGGCAAACCAAATTTTGCTGTCCCAAGGATGATGAGCTTTTCTCCGACATGATGGTGAAGAAACAAGGGAAGCGGTGCTGGGAGTGGAGAGGGATGACAGTGGTGGAGACCTGGGGCAGGTCTGGAGCAGGAGCAAAGCTTCGTGCATCCCAAACCCTCCTTTGACCACCACCATGGTGGTGCCACCATCACCCTCAGCTTCCAGGGCTGCTCTGCTTTGCTTTGGGCTTCACCAGAGCAAACGTCCATGGGATGAGGATTTCTACATTACATCAGCACGTTTTCAGGGAAATAAAATCCTATGCTCGTAAGTGCAACTATTCACACCAGAAATGCCCCACATTCATCCAGCTGAGAAACATAAACAGCTCCACTGTGCTTATCCATCTGCAATCAGGATGCTCAGCAAAATACCTGAAGAAGCATTTTGCAAATTAGTTTGCTCAAATGCACTTTGAGACCATAGTAATTGGCCTGACAATATTCCTAAACAGAAAAAAAGGTTAAAATTGTCCTCTAAAAATTGCTGTTGGCAGTTGTTCTCTGGTCTTTTGCTAAGATGCATACCCGTGGAGAGGAGCAGAAGGAGGAAGGGTGGTACAGGACAGGGCAGCAGCAATTTAAGCAGCTGCTTTGCTCTATGTTTGCCAGCGCTGCACTCAGATACAACCTCAGGTCCTGATCTTCCCTTCCACGGTAGCTTCCCCAGCAATCCTGATCGAAGCAAGCTGTGGTTGCTCTCACAATTTGCCCATGTCTTTCCTATCGTGGATTTTTCCAAGAGTTCCTAATTGACTTAAGGTCTTACTTCTAACTCCAAAACAAACCCTGGGGGGCTCCAGGGACGTTGTTCCAGCCTATCCCTGCACATGGGGTACAACCGACAAACCAAGGAACAAAAAACACGTACGTGTTTATTTTGGGATGCTCCGGTAACTGGTGACTAACCTTGCTAAGCCTTCGGCTCCAGGATGCGGCTTGGCTCAGTTTTGCTTTTTGCAAGCTGGCAGGTGATGCCGCGCCACCGCAATCCCCTTTCCCACTCCAGGAGCTTTTTGTGCTGAGACACACCACCACGCCGGGGGCTGGATGCTTGGTCAGCGCGGAAAGCCAGCTTGGTCAGCGCGGAAAGCTGTTCCCAGCCCTTGGCAGCGCCTTGGTGGCTCCAAGTCCTGCCAAGGCACCAGCTCCATCCACACTGCACATTCCCAGATGCATCTTGGGACACGAGGCTTCTGGGACATCTTTGCCTGCACTTCTTATTTATGAGCTTCCTGCTGTATTTAAGGATTATTTATCCTCTTCACCTTCCTGATGTAATGTAGGGGCATTACCAGCTAGAATGAGGCTTTACAGAGCAAGACCCCTGACCACAGATGAAAGCTTTATGACATTTTCTTCTCTTTTTTTTAACAAATTCACTGGTTACAGGCCCATAAAATGACTTTCTTTTTCCTCTTCCTCTTCCCACAGCCTCCTCCAGTTTCTGGTTCAGGGATCCCACGGGAACAGCAGCCCACCCGCTCTACTCCCCATGAACCCACTCGAGTTTTCATCCCTGAAGATAAGGGCATCCAGTAGTCGCCAAGCTGACCCTTGCAACTGCCCTTGTCACAGAGGTGCTATAGACAGAGGCAACCTGAAGCCTTTACAAACATCCGTATGTGGGGAGGAACAAGGAATTTTACTGGTTTAAAAATGCTTTATTTGTGGGTGACTGTGGGAACTAAAGCAGGGCTCCTGGAAGGTCACCCGTAAAAGTGCTTCTCTTTTCATTCAGAAACAACTTGAACCTTCCTCTACGATCCTTGGAGGATTTTTATGGTAATGAACGATGCTTTAATGTATTTAAACAATTTTCATTTCTTTCTTTTTAATCATGTGGGATTTATAAGAACCTCCTCGTGTTCAGAGAATCCACTTAAAACTTCATTGCCCATACATTTTCCATTGCAGATGTTCTGGGATGACAGAGCTCTTTCATCAAGGGCTTCTTCACAATGGAAAAATTATTAATACTAATTAACTGCACACCAAATTTTGATCCAGTGCTTGGATCCAGCTCACCCTGACCTTCATTTTCCCACTCTGTTGTACAAAAGTACTCAGTGCCTCTCCAGTGGCACAGAAGTGCTGACTTCGCAAAGCCTGTAAGCAGATGCAAAAGTTTAACAATAAGCTGAAATCTTTTTAATTTCAATGAAACCACCCCCAGACTTAGAGTTAAGCACATGCTCAGAGTCTTTACTGCACCATTCTCTACATGTAGAAAATAAAGCCAATAAGAGGCTTTTTTTTCCTTTGCCTTCTGCGGTCTTTGTGTCATCTCAGTGTGGTGACAGTCTATTTTTTTTCCTTGGTAGCATCATGGTGGTATGTATTTGTTAAAAAAAGAGTTTTGTATCAGGAGGGATGTGCCTTACTGCAGAAGCTGAAAAGGTGATAATCAGATTATATATCAAATGGAGCCCCTCTGTTATCCGTCCCCTTGGAGGCATGGAGAGGTGGTTGGCCAAGGGAAAAACAAGATCATGAAAGTGCTCAGCATGAGAAATACCATTCACAGTGATGTGTGAAGTCAAATAGCACTGGGACTGCACAGATCTCTCTTTACCTTCTCCCACTAGAGATATTTTTATTTAAAACGATGGAAAGAAAAGCAACTTTCCAACCATTACTAGATATTAAGGTACATTGATATAGGTGCATTTTCACCTGAGCACAGGAGAATGTCATTTTGCCAGAAAGCTACTGTGCTTTTTAACTTTGGTTGGTGCCCCACCCTCAGTAGGTAAGCTATCGGAGAGATCAGTGATCACTAAGGAAGTGTGTCATTTATCCAAATGTTAGTAAAATTGTGCATTACTCTGCTCCTCCCTGGTGTAAATCCATGTGTTGTTTCCCCATTCACAAGAGTCTAGGTTTTTTCTCTAGTCCAAACTAACTCTTGAAAATTTACTTCACTGTAATCAGTTTTGGTAGGAAAAAAAAAAGGAGGGAATGAAAGGAAAAAGAAGAGGGGGAGAATTCCCATACGGCAAAAACTCCATGACAGCAGAATCCAGATAAATAAAAAAATACTTCCTTTAATTTTAGTTGGGTGCCATGGCTTTTCTGGCTTGGCTAAATTAGCTGAGAGCGAGAGTCCCCATGCAGTCCCATCCCCGTTCCAGCCCATACAAACAGAGGAAGTGGTTTCCTGGGAACAAAACCCACATGAAAGTTTTGCTGATGGTGCTTTACTTCCCGTCATTTCCTCCTCTCTTCACATTTCACACGTAAACCCACCAGCAGGAGAGAGCACCTGGTGCCCGGGTCAGATTTATTATCTCATCTGAAAGAAGAGGGGCACAACTCATCATCCATGCTGAGCAAACCAAATCCCACCATGGCACAGTTCAATGCCTCCTAAAATGGCAGAGGGTCATTGCAGATTTGCTTTGGATGGGCTCCATCATAGTGATTACTCGTGGGACAAGAAGAGCTAAAAGCTCTGATTAGCCCTGATACGCATCTTTGTCATGATGCCATGGCCATGTGGTCCTCAGGTCATATAGATGCTGTGTCTGGCCCTATTTAAAGTGATGCTGTCACCATGGTTACTTTCATTTAAGAATTAAAAGGTGGCTATCTCAAGTTCAAAGTACTTGAATTTAAAAACACCTTTGAAGCAACAAATATCTACAGCGTTCAGGTCATTTCTGTGGTCTCACCTGGCTGCAAGCAAGGATCGTGCAGGTCCAAGGGATGATGCCATATTATCAGTCCCCTGACCTACCCCATTCTTGCTATGTAATAAAGTATATTTAAGACTGTAGAAAGATTAAAGCCTAGTTGCTTCCAGAAGCGCATTTCCCAAGTCATGGCAAAGGTTAAAAGACTTTAATGGGTTAAAGCACCCTTCTCTGGGGTCAAGGCTGCATCCAGAAAATTGACTGGACTGTTCCCTGAATGTGGCATGAACCACACAGAGCAGGGACGTGCCTGTTTTTTGAGGAATAGTGCTTAAGTATGTTCTGTTCAGGGAGCCACAGGACATTTAATGAAGCAATGAAGATAGTGTGATAAGATTGAACAAAGTAATCAGGGAGCTCATAGTCAAAAAGGTTCTGTTTCCAAATCAAAACAATAATACCTTTCGTTATAAAAATGAGATATTTTGTTGTTTTGTTAATTACTTTATGTTAAAATATTGAAAGTCTACGTTTTGCAGAACCACGAAGAACAACACAAGGAAAGGTACTCTGCTGAACACCTCAAATGTTAATAAACTGCAGGTCTTACAGCAGTTTATGTCTTGAAAATTAAGCCTTTAACATGTGTTTGAAGATTCAAACTTCAGCTGTTTCAGTTAATTAGAAAGCTTAAAAAATGCAGCTTAATGAATTCAGTGCTTGTTTATGTTAAACTGTCAAGGAGTTAAGCAATGAAAAAGTGTGATTTGGGGAACATCTGATTGCAGCCCATGTGGAATTCCATATGTCAGAGAAGCTGGAAAGCATTTTATTGAACCATTGTCTAGAATGCGAATTAATTTCCTACTACTTCATAAAAGACTTCTTCGTAGGGTTGACAAAGGATTTATCATAATTATTGCTCTGGCCTGGATCATGATTATAAATGATACGTGTATGTATTTTGTTTATAAAATTCCCAGTTTGCAATTAAAACAACCTGTAATTTGCTCTTTCCCTGCTTTCTCATCAGCAGTTGATCTGAAAATCTACCATTTGTTTTCAAAATTAATATCTGTCAAACATTTCTTTCGCTTTACGGTGCCAGGAAAAGTGAAAAATAAGAAATGTTTGAAAGCTTTTAACAGAAGAGGACTGGTACCAAGCTGGTAGAGAATAATGATGCTTCATATTTGTTAGGACAAAAGCTGCAACCACTTTTCTGTGCGTAGCTGTTTCATTGCTTGAGAGCCAAATCAAACACCCTTAATTATGTCAAGCACTAGCAGTTTGTTTGATTTTAATGAAATCACTTCTGAGGTTCCTGAACTTGGTTTTTCTCTAAATTATCACTGAAAGTGTTTGTATGATTTTTGTCACAGGTGTGGGTGTCACGTGCATGAAAGGGATGTGTTAAATTAACAGGATTTAATGTACTTCTCCAGGCGATGTCTGGATGTGTTTCCAGTCAAGGAACAGAAGCAGCATTGCAGGATTTACCTGGCCAATATGTCTTGGTTGGTGAATATTGAGTAGTCGTGCAGCATCAAGGAAAAATAATATGGCCATGTTAGGTCAGAAGTAGGTGAGCGTAATCTGCTGTCCTGGCATGACTCCATGTCCAGGACATGGAATCCCAGCAGACGAACGGCAACTTGGGTAGTCGTAAATCAGGTGAATTCTGGATGCAGTGAGAGGGGTAAGATGGGTCTCAAACATGCCTTGGGTCTTACTGGGGTCATCACCCCTAGCAGAAATTTGGCATTTATACAGCTGGGCCTGGAAATTAAGAGTCTCAACCCAGGATAACGTATGTCCTCTGCGACTCTCATTTACAGATGTGTAGATGATCCTGCAAGCCATAACACTGTGTGCTCCAATAATAAACATATACTAAGGTAATTCAATCTGGGCACCTCGAGTCCTCTGTCTTCCCTCCTCTTTATCTCTGTTGCCTGGGAGATTTCTTTTACATCCCAAACACTGGTCATTTAGGATGCACAAGAGTCTGGGTGAGGAGCTGACTGATTTCAGATGGGTCAGATCGATGTCTTTGGCTTTACAACATTACTGTTATTATTAAATCAGCTCATCTCGTAAATGTGGAAAACACTGGTTGAAGAGGATATTCTGAGTCTATTGAAATACTTACTAATGGTAAAAGAAGGGACCTGAGTGGGGCCGAAAAGAAATTTTTTATAAAATTTAACCCAAAGTAGCATTTTGAACACTAAAAAATCCATTTAAGGTCATCTTTTCATTTTCTTAACTGTGTATGATAGCTTTAAGTCTTTCAGATCTGTTTTTTCCTCTTTGATACCATCTCTAAGTTTGCAACTAGAACCACAGCCGTCCTGGACTCCTTGACTGCTGCAAGAATAAACAATTCTGCAGACATCATCAAGCCTACAAGTCATTTGTGTCACTTGTGGTTTGTATAAACCCATGGTCCACTCTCTTGGAAATTTTGTCTTAAATGCTGTTGCAAACACCAGCGGTACTGGACATACCCAAAGTCAATAGACGGTCCATTAAACATAGTAACTGCTATGCAAAAGCTCTTTCCCCTCCCAGTACATCAAGTTCCCATTTTCCATTCACAAAATTTGTGTGTCTGTGTGTTGTTTTTGAAGTTGACTGTTTTGGATGGTGTTCAAACATCAATACATTTTTATCACAGGTTTTTCTTTTTTCATATGAAAGTTAAAAGCCTAATGGGATCGCTGCACAGAGACGGAATAGTTCCAGGGGAGGAAGTAATATATGATAAAAAGAAGGGTGTTTGATTTCAAAGACTTCTAATAGAAAGTTTCAGAAAACCATGAATAGAAAACACTTACACTAATACTGCCAGCCTACATTATGTATATCAAATAAAAAAAAAAAGTTTCTTTTTTTAGCTCTTGGGGGAAATTAAAATAACATACTTGTACAGAAGAATATGCAATCTAAGTGAATGCCTTGTTTATACTTAGCACAACACAGGGAAAGTATTTTTGAATTCACTGGGGCAAATCAAGCTGGATACATTTCCGTGCCCTAGACTGACCATTGCAATGAGCCTTGTGCTGGGCCGTACCCTGAGCTTGGCTTGGGTGCCACCACACTGATTTCACTGATTGGCATCACCAGGGCATCAGACAAAACTCAGACATTAACTAAACCCCTTTTCATAATCCGAAATGTGTTTCATTTCTTTTCACTCCTTCCTTTTCTTGTTTGATGTGAAGTTTTCCAGAGTGTTTTTTCCTTGGTTGGGTTCCTAATTTCTTCCCCGGAGACAGGATTGCATCCATCTTCCTGCAAACATTTCTTGTCAGTTGTCTGTCCCAGTTCCATAAATACGTGTGAGTTCATAAACCTATTTTCAAAAGGCCCAGTTTCCTCTGAAAAGAAGAAATTTTTTTACATATGATGAAAGTGATAAATAATAGCTATTTGTATGTGTAATGCAACATTTATGGAAGCTTTAGCCAGCTACTGGAACCCATGGAAATGTAAAATGGAGCTCTCGGTGTTGTTTCTGCTTGATAACCCAAGTAGAAACGCTTGGCCCATCTGAACTTGAAACAAACCTTTACTCTCGGTGGAAGCATCCCACAAGGGAAACCCACTTCTGCATTCAGCCCAGCAGAAGTTTAGCAAACCTTGGCTCAAACTGGGATGCCAGCTTGCAGAGAAGCTTAATAGCTGCACTGATTTATTTTACTTTTTTGCATTTCCTTCTCTTCTTCCTTTCTCAGACTTGCTTGTGAGCAAGTCTGGCTTAGCCAGTCCTGTGTTGGCACCCAGGCAAAACCCCACCGGGAGGTTTTGCTCCCCCAGGACCCCTCTCCAGGCAGCACAGGCACATGGGGTGCTCCATTCTGCTGAGTCATCGTTGTGCAGCATCAGCCACCACGGGCATCGCAGGGCAAAAAGGAGGCAAAGGAAAGATGTGGCCGTGTCCCAGAAAGCAGGATTTGTCCCTCATTACATGGGATGTGGCAGGACATTCGTTTCAGTGCATCCCGTACATACATCCCAGGAAGGTGTATTCACAAACACGCTAACCTTAACCTGCAGCTGAATTCAAGTACGTGCAATGGCTTTTCTTCACCCTTTTTTTGCTAACAATGTTTGGCCAGTATTTATGTGTTTGAGCGTTTGAAGAGGGACTTTTATTCATGTGAATATAGGTATTCATCATGTAAATGAATGTATTTATTCTGTAAAGGCTCACCCTGTCTCTGTTACACTCATGCAGTTACTTGATAGGAATGTGACAAGAGGAAATTGAATATAAAGTCTACTGGACAGCCAATAAATCAGGCTTATATCTTTCTCTCTACCTCAGACAGGAAGGAACCCAGCTATTTTTAAATCTACGGTCCATATAACTAGCCAGAGCTGGTTCTTCTGTTAAAAAGAGAAAAAAAAAAAAAAAAGAAAAGGAAAACTAACAAGATTTTAAATGTCCTACAATTCCTTAGATTTATTTACCTGGCCATGTGCCTGTCCCCCCCGAGGACATTGCCTCCCTTTCCCCAAGATGCACAACATGTTGACGACACAGCCAAAACCCGTTCAAGGACCCAATGTCAAATCCAACATAGGGCATATTCATCAGTCCTAACCAAGTGCTGGATAAAAAAATACATCAATAAAATAGTTCTCAGACCATTGCCAGCACCACGAGCCCTGGGCACACTTCTGGAGCCATCCTGTCCAGATATGACAAATCCTCTCTGTCAAGCAGGCTGTGGCACAGATCTTTTAAAGTCAAATTTCTCCAGCTCGGAGCATTTTTGAGTCGGCGGAGCCGGTTACACACACATGACCTCGCCAGGGCTGCCGGGTAGGAGTGATTCATTCCAAGCAATCCCCCAGTGTGAATCTTTGCTGATTAACATTTTCATTTGTCTTCCTTTAACAAGCAAGTTACTGCTGATGAGGAGATGAGGGATTCTTAAGTTTCCTAGAACTAAATTAGCTATTCCTACTCGATTCGCTCTGGCTGAACTTCTATTATATTGCCCTCAAGGCAGCTAATTTGAAAAATGCTCTTGGATATTTTTTTTTTTATTTTTTTTCAGTGTTCCTGATAGAGATCCAAGTGCTAATAAGGAGTTAAGTTACATTTCTTGGTAAGATTTCTTAATTGCCAATGCTGGCTGAAACTTGAACAGTTCAGAGATTCTGTTGATTATGTCGGCCTGAATATTATTACATCGAAATCCCTTCAGGATAACTGCAGCTTTTGTTGTATCCATTGCATCATTTTGCTAATGTTGTTCAAACCCAGTACTATAATAATTTTGTGGATTGGAAGGAAATTAACTATGTCCATAATGCTGTGCCTCTTGAGTAGGCACTGCATTGTAACTGTCTTACAAAAGATTTTTTGGTCGTGTTTGCTCCACCACCTGGGTGAAGCTTCACACTGTTTTGAAGGAAATATTCACCAGTCTGTAACTCTTCACCCACACAGCTCAAATATTTTAGGACAGGATGAGAGAAGTGCCTGTGTCCATGAGCTCAGAAACAAGGGCTCCAAAAGAGTTAAAATCCACATTTTCTCCAGGGACACCCGATTTGGGAAGGCTGCTCTGGTCTGGTGGAAATGCTCACACTAGGGCTGGGTGCTCTAGGAGGGAGACGGACACCTGGAGTGAGTCCACCCAAAAGTAGCTACTGAAATATTTCTGCACAGATGCAAGGCAGAAGACCCGGCTCCTTTGAAGGCCAACTAGTGATTTCAAGGAGCAGAGCAATAAGCTGAGATACGCATGGCATTACCCATCTCCCAACCCCTCCCAGGGTCCCTGTCCCCGTAGGGCTTTCAAAGCAAGCAGCGCCAGTGGGACACGTCCTCAGACACGGAGCGATGCTCATCCCAAGGCAAAGCATGGAAATCAGCTTGTTTGCACGAGGTCTGGGGTGCCTCAGCAGCGTACCTGCCGCTCCCAACAGAACTCACTGAAAAACATGCCACTTCTACGCATGCACCTAAAAAAAAAAAATGCCTTCAGACATATCATCCGTTAGTCCAAGTCACCAGCAGCTTCAGAGGCCATTTGTTCAGTTTGAAAAATCGCATCTCTGAAGGTACAATATTAGCTTTAAGCTGCAGCTATCACTGTCTCATATATCAGCTCATTAAGAACACAGCTCGTCTCGATGGGGCCGATGCAGATGATAAGAGACATCAAGTAGCAGCCCGTGACAGGAGGAGCACGAGAGCCCTGGCCAGGCTGATGGGACGCAGGTGTTCTTTCCTCCCCATCCCCGGCTCTGCGAGGAATTCACAACTACGTCTCATTTTCGTGGTTGCTTTTAGATGACTCTCACTCCAGTCACAGTGAGACTTCTTGTTTGTTTTTACTCTCTTTTCAGGAAATGCATCATTTTCTTCCTCGCCGCTTGTAAAAATTGGTGTGCTCGCAATGTGTCCTCTGCAAATTCAAATCCCTGCTCCACCGAGGAAATGTGTTTCTCGTTTTCCCGGTGTCATTTTCTCAGAAGTAATTTCTCTATAAACTTTCCACCCTTCTGCTCCTGCTGTTTTCTGTCTTATGTTCAAAAGGCCTTAAAACATGTCAATTTTCTGTTTCCTCCTATGGTACAACAATCTTTTTAGTAAATATGATCAGCATCTCTGTTGACGCAAAAATAATCCACTGCTGTTGGCTGCGTATTTCCCTCATGTTGGGTAGGCACCAGGAATAAGTGAAAGAATACTTAAAACACACAAAGTCTGACTGGATCTCTGGGATTAATATAAACACTAGAAAAATACAATGGATGTCATTAGAAATTTTCATTTGTTCTGTATTTACACGTACTTGGTTATTTGCAGTATTCCCTAAACCTAGGAGGAACGGCACAGATCTTATGCTAAATGGAAGCCTTATGGGTGATGAACGTGGGCAGGATTAATAAGATATTTAAGGGTCTCGGGAATTTTGCTTCTGTAATATTTGCTGTTGTTTCTCATCACCCCCCTGCGAGAGGAAAAATAGTTGCTGTTGTTTTGAAAGCACAAGAGCAGGGACGATTTTGTCACTCAGATTAATGAAATCAAGTTTTCAGCCTTGCTTTCTGAACTCCGCAACCGACCTCCTGTGTGGCCTTGGTTGGGTCCTTCCATCTCCTTATCCTTCATTTTCCCCTCCAACAATAAACTTGGGACTGTGTCACTGCTGCAACAAGAAGCAGATTGAGACCACTGCTAGGAAAAGATACAAAATTGCAAAATGTGAATTTTTCTTTTTTGTTCTGTGAAATTTTGGTAAAAAAGAAATTTTCCATGCAGGGAAAAGGAGACCAAAATCTGAGTTGTTTGCTATCCTGGTTATTCGGTGCATTCACCGTTTCGCCCTCCAGCACGCAGGCTTTGCGATGTTCAGACCCCGCACCGCAGCGCTCTCGCCGCGCAGGTGATGCTGTCACGTGAATGTCACGTCTGTGCAACGCAATTTTCTCTTAAAGTGTGAACAGGTTCTTGCAAGGTGAAAAGTTCAGAGCAAAAATATTTCCATCCTGAGCCTAACCTTCCTGCCGTCAAAACTGATTGCCAGATTCCTATTGATATAAGTGAAAGCAGAATCAGCACTCGCATAATGGCGAGCTTTGTTTTTTCATGGTTTATTATTACTATCAGTGACTCCTGTGTTACTGAGGTTTATTCATGCTGTCTCCTGGATATCTCTCTCTCTCTTTTCATATTCATTTTTCACTTCTTTGCACTATCCCTGCTTGGGTGGATGAGATCATGGACCCGGCAGTGTTGCTTTTGGACCGACTCTCACCTTATCAGATGGGATCAGAGTATCCCATCTATTTGACAAAGCTGCATAGCCGGTGAATTCTGCATTTCATAGGAGCTCAGTTACCAAAAACGGTGTGTTTGTTTATGGACCTGAGTATCTGTTTGGTGAGAAAACGCCGTAGCGAGCCCCATCTCCCCAGGGCTGGTCTGGGCAGCCATGGGCTCGCCTGCCCCGGGCACCCCGGGAAGCGGCTCTGACACGCTGGGTTGGGGGCCCGAGAAGCGGGGAAGAAAAGCAGCCAGCCCTGCGAGCAAATGAGGTATCAACTGCGGGGTGATGTTTTTTCTGTCATCTGCTTTGCCGTTCCCAAATTCTGTGAACTAGAGCTGGCCAGAAAAAGAAGGGGAAAGGGCTTCCCCCCCCCCCCCCCCCCCCCCCCCCCCCCGTTTGGTCAGAATTTGAAATGTTAAGAAATCTTTTGCTGAATCTCAGGGTAATGCTTGATCCGCTGCTGTTCCCATGTAAATGGGAGAAATTGAGAAAATATCATAGAACCCTGTGACTTCTTAAAACAAGAGTCTTCTAAAAAAATGAGAACCAAGTTATTTCCCCCTCCCTTTGTCTTAAAAAAGATCACAACCCTCCAATTTGGACTGCATTTCAGCTTCCGGTGCAGCACTCTGAAGGGTGAAAGAGTCTCTATAGCAAGTGGTAATCTAATTTATTAGCACTAGGGCTGAGAAAACAGGCATAACATGGGAAGAGAGAAAGGGGAATGCAGGAGAAAATAGGAGAAGATAGAAACCACCGAAAAAAAACCCCATTCTTGTGACTGAACTGCTCAAATCCTTTCACTGGTGAGCACACTTTTCAGCACACTTCTAGCAGCAGGTCCCACCTCAGAGGCTGAGCTTCCCCCGGGCTTGCAAGCCCACTTTTAAATGGCACAAGCCTGCTTGGGGTCCTGACCCCTAGTTTGGGATCCATAGCTGGGAGGGATGCTCCAGGCAGATAAACAGCCTTTAATGCACACAGAGACCCAAAATTTCCACATCTTAACAAGTAAAAAGGGCAAGAGCTGATGTCGGTGACTTGATCCTATGAATTTTATTCCAGTTGCCAAGGGAAAAGTTTATCAGATGAGAAGGTTTTGTGGCATTTCTAAAGACAGGCAAGCTTTGAGTTCACCTGACACTCACCAGAAGCAAAGCTGATTTACTAGGAACAATATGTCTAGGGATGAGCGAGGCAGTGGGCTTAATCGCATGCCTTCCCCCAGCACCTCCAACTGGCATCACACCAAAAGGATTCAACATTCAAAACATTCCTTTGTTTTTCTTTGGGGTTTTTTCTTTCAATTTCTGCACTTCTAAGTCCCAACCAAGATGAGAAGAGCCCAGAGCGCCGTCAGAGAAGACAGTTCACTCTTCACCAGGAACAAGGGGAGAAGAAAATCAGAACATACTTTCAAACCAGATAAACCAGTTCCCAATGTTTATCTTCTGTGATGCACCAGTTTCATTTTTGTTAAGTGAATAGCTCATTCTCTCTTCAAAATCCACTTCCCAGAAAGAAGATTGATTAAATAAAGGAAAAGAGAATATCCCCAGAGCCAGTATCTAGTTAGCCGATGAAGTATCTTCAATGGAAGGAAGGTAGAGGATGATTTCTAGCAATCAGAGCCTTTCCACAGTGATGAAGAGCAGAAAAAAAACAGGGAAAGTTTAAGATAGGCTTGACTTGTTTAGGAAAAAGATCACATGAAGTGGTTGGTTGTGCTTGGAGAGAATTTGGCTTGACAATCCAAATTTTTCCTCTCTATGAACTGTGTGAAATCCCCCGCTGCCATTTTCAGCACAATCCGCACCTTTTGAAGAAAAGCCTAAAACTTTCTCCGAAGGCAGATGATTTGTTTTCCACGTTAGAGCTTGCAAAAACGTGAATCCTGCCGCACCTGGGTGCAGAATCAGGGATCCCATGGTCTGAGATGTGTTACGCGTGAAAACCAAGGTGTGTACGCATGAAGAGTTTACGACTGTACCAGCACGCTCTGCCGCGGAGCCAGCCTCTCTCTGCAGAGGAGAGTGAGGTTGCAGCTACACCGGGAAGTAAATCTACTAAGGCAGACACTATTGGTATGCCACAAGATAGTAGCCTGGGGAAATCATCGCCTCTCTCTGATTCCTTCTCTCGGGTGCTGGTTTCTCAAGTGGAAGCAAAGCATTTATAACCTTTAACATCCTCTTCTGTTAAGGCAGGGAGGAGGAGAGGTGGGCACCAATCCTTCAGCTGCTGGTGGGACCTCCAGAGTCCTCTGTCCCAAGCTTCAGTCATTCAGAAGCAGCATGATAAACAGGCTAAAGGGATTTACTCCCTTAACTAATTTAGTGTGAGCGAGAAGAGAGGCATCGCCTCTGAACGTGAGGTCAGGGAGGCAGGAAACTGCCTTGAGTCCACCACAGCATCCTTCCGTGGGGTGGCTGAAGGGGAAGGGGGACGCAGGAGACCTGGCCCTTACCCACTGAGTCAGCCAGAGAGACGAGCTCCAGCACACAACTGCAGCGCAGCGATGAGAGCTGACTGCTGCAAGTCCAAAAGACCAAAGGGACCAAATCCAAAGCTGATTTATTTGCCCTCGCTTTCACAGGCACTAGATGAGCCCGGATCCAGGCAGTCCAGTCTGAGGACAACGATGTGCGGACTCTGTTTTACCCCCTGTCACCAAGAGAGGGATCCTTTCTCCTGTCCCTGGAGGCTCACCTGACATTTCTTTTAAAAATTAAGAAAACAAAGCCGTGTGAGTTGAGTGAAAATGCAATTACACAACGCTTTGAAGTGCCTTACTAATCCTCTTGCTCCCTCCAGACATGAGGCACAGGTTTGCAGAGTGACAGCCACGTTGCTTCACCCAAATGCTGACGCTGGCTCACAGCAAAGGCGGTGGAGGAACTGCTGCCTCAGGACAACGCCGTGCACATGGACAGAAAGTGGCCCAAAAACCCTGTCCAGACAGACAGCCCTTTGCTTCTACCATGAGCAGAGAAGGAGGAGAAATCCCAGCAGAGATGATAACCCCAATGGATGCAGAAGCAGCCAGTACTGGAGACAATTATGAAGCCAACCTAACCTCCTGGGGATGAAACCAAAGAAGACTATGGTAGGAAAGTGGTCTCTATACTATTTTAGGATACCTCAATATGGCTCCCAGGGTGCTCTGCAGAGGAAGTAAGGCCAGGTGAGGCTGGTGTGGACCCTACCCTGCCTGTCTTCTTCTTAACCCTGACACAGCTCTGAAAGGAGCTGTGGTTTTGCCTCCTGCCTTCCCAGCTCCTCCCTCTTGGAGCCAAGGGATGCCCCAGCTGCAAAGAGAGCAGCAAGCCACGGGCCTTGCAGAGGGACCCGGGACAGGAGTTCCCACCCGCCTCCAGCACGTTGGCAGAGCCATTTGCCCCTATCTATTTACACAGCGTTTAATGCTCTTGATGTCAGTGTGGAGATGTGTTAATAACCCAATTAAACTGTTCATCCAGCTATGTCAAATCGAATCGCTTGAGGAAGGTTTGTGTGTTTTGCTTTGTAATTCTTGTACCACGTTACAGCATGCAAAAGGGATGTCCTTGCGGCTGACATCTCGCCCCAGCTCATCATCAACAGGATCTCATGCAATATTAGACAGTGAAGTGCTAACACCTAAAGTTGTCTTGTACGAACACCATCTGTGCTAGCTGACCGCTTCCTCCCCATCATGAGGATGGAGGCAAAAGCACACAAGCACATGAGATCATACGTGAAACTTGGCAGAAGGTGCTCAGGAGCAGGTCTTGGCCTTCTAAGGTGGGAAATGGCAACGCAAGACCTTGGCAAGTGGGCTGCAAAGGGGAGGGATTAAATGCCTATGGCAAGGACATTGCATTGATGGCAGGACAACCCAGCAGCTGTCCACTGGTAGGGCACGGTGCAGAGTGTACGTGGCACCTACCACGCAGCTGTGGCTATGTGCAGGCAGCAGGACGAGGGCTCAGGTCTGCCTGAACTTGCCCATGCATGGCTGACACAACTGTGTCTCTGCTTTCTTCTCCAGCAAAGGAAGGCAGGAATGTTTCCCTGCCCCACGCAGTTGCTTGGGAGGCTCCAGTCACTCCTGTCTGTGAAGGGATCACAAGTCTGAGGCATGGTTTTGCAGAGGCATTTACCAGAAAAGACCAGCTATTAACGTCCCTCTATCATTACCCTTGGCTATCGCCCTCTGGATGTACGGGAGAAGCCTGTGAAGCACAGCACATGTGCAGGTATGTATGTGTCCGTATATAACCATATATGCAACGGTTCTATGCGTACATATCAGTGTACGAATCACCCAATATTTAATGATGTGGTTTGCATTTCCTTTAGATTGATCTGACTTCCTTCTCTACTGATCAAAATCTGTAAGCTCTGAGTGTCCTCAACGCTGTCCCCTCAACTACGAATTTAATAGAAACTCTTCCTGAAGCAAAGAAATTGAAAACTGTGTTATGCGGTCCCACTAGAAGAAAACATCTCCCCTCCAGACAGTTCTTAAGCATGTACTTAACTGTAGGCATGTTTAATGCCAGCTGGTATCCACAGAGCTGAAAAACGCATCAATAAAGCTGAAGTTAGCTTCAACAATTCACTTAAGGGCTGTTCTGAACAGGGACCGACCTAAGCATGTGCTTAAATATTTTCTTGAATCTAAGCCTATATTAGTGGAAAAGTCATTGTTCCGTACTAGATTTTTATATGTCTGTGACTTTAGGATAGTTTTAGTATTCTCAATAGATCACTTCTTTGGATGGATTCCTCCACTCATCATTAATATTTGGCGTCAACTGTCTTTCTTTCTCATCCATTCCCAGAGACAAGGAAAAATTTTCCCTTCTTTCCACGGATGTATTTATGTTCCCCATGGAAATTCTTCTCTATGATATATGAACTATTTTCAGAGAAGTTTAGCAAAGCCTAAATCACAAAGGGGAAGAAAACCTCCTCAGCTTGAGTTCATAAGGGGAAAAGTTGGGATTGCAGTGACCTGTAGTGTGAATTTTTTTTCTCGAGTTTAATTGTTATTTCCATTCAAATCCCTTATATCCTTACCCATAAATAAGACTCCTGAATAATCCTTAATTTTTGTCCCCATATCTGCCTCCCATAAAATTAGGAGGGAATATTTAGGATCTGTCAAGATGACAAAGTGTCCTTTATGGTGGCCGAATGAAAGAAAGAATATAACTTTGGGAGAAAGCAACATGCTTTTCTTCAGCGTAGGATTTCCTCCACAGAGACATCATCACAGACTGTCAGAAGCTGGGCAACTCTCCAAAGGTTAGAGACGGGGCCAAAACTTATAATTTCTGCTTTACAGAGGGCCATTTCTGTCTCTGAGATTTTAAACACTGTCTCACCGCAGCTGTGAAGTTCAGAGCTTGCAGATTGCTGCTAGCACAAGGCGTTAGCTTGCCAGCCTGGGATATTTCACATCTAGGGTTGTACAGGCTATTTCTAGTAAACTAGCTGGAAATGAGTTTTAAAGCGTGAATGCCAGGACAGACGCAGCCCAGTCTTGCGAGATGACTTGCAATCGCTGCAACCGCCATGGGAAAGCTCAGCTCCACCGCCTTCCGCCTCCCTCCCTCCGCTGCGAGACACATGGACCTCTCCACGGAGTGCCCACACCAAACCACCCTCAAAGTCGCTTCCCCGAATAACCTCCCCTTGCCCTCTCCTTCCAGAGCCGAGTGTGGTCCGCTCAGCCGGGTGCGTACCTCCGTGCTGGGGGAGCTGAGTCACCTAATTGTTGTTGGGGTGTTGTGTGCAGCCCGGGACACAGGACCCTTTGTGTGAGAGCTGTGCAGAGACACAGGAAGACATGCGGTCTTGAATATTTCACATGTGAAGTTTCCATGGTCCTTAAGGTCACCCTCTGGATCGGACATCCACTTGGGGCTCAACTCCTACGCCTGCCGCGATGCCTAAGCCAGAGAGAGTTGATGGAGAGGAGCCAGGCTGTTCTCAGGCCACCCAGGAGAGAGGCACCGCTTACGGGACCCAAATGATTCATTAGCTAAGGATGGGGCTACGGTGTAGCTGCCCTTGACTTGACCTTCAATTCCAGGGCAAGCCCCTCTCTTAAGAGCAGGGGGTATCATCTGAAGACACGATCTTCGCTGTCTAAAACACCACATCTACATCTCTGTGTCACATACGCGGGACTGCAGAGGTTTGCACAGGACTCTGTGCAGCCACGACCTCGGTTTTGCATCCAAGCACTTTTCAATCGATGCAATGCAATCCAGGGAGAAGCTGAGCCTGGGAAAGGTCTGCGCAGCCCAGCCCAGCTCTCCAGTGGTCACCCTTTGGGCCAAAACAGAGCTGCTGGTCTTACCCTTGCTGGGGCAAAGTGAGCTAGGATTTATGTGTTCACAGATGCTGCTCTAAGCACTACGCGCACACACAAATGAACACACAGGAGCCCCCAGTTCATCGGCTCACAGATCCTTCCCAACCTTAGGAAATAAGAGGAGATGGATTTTCCCTTAGACATCATTACTGTGATAGAGTTTGGGAGGCAAACGCACAGCCCGGGCACTGATCCAACCAAGTAAGTCTGGGATAGGTTTTCTTTCAAGAATTTCAACCCATTCGTGTACTTTCTTAATGATCCAAAGTCTTCAAGGAGTTGCCTTTTAGCTTTAGCTCCCTTTCAGTATTTGTCATGTGTGTCAAAGTTGATTCTTCATGTTTCCTCTGTAGCTTAACACTCTCAAGGAGAAACTTTGTTTCTTAGCCATTTTAAAGATATTTTTCCCCTATTGATTTATTTGGTTAATGGAAGAAAAGTTGATCACTTTTAAAGTAAGCAGCAAGAATATACAAGGGTAAGAGTGGAGGCAGCATACCCCATTTGGAGACTTGATGCTAATGTCCTAGCAGGAAGAAATCTTAATGAGTGACTGGAAAAGGCCATGGAGTCACTTATTCCTCATTATGGTTAGGTAGACAAGCAAGTTTTGGTGCAGAACTGATTCCTTAAAGCCACCTCAGTAGAGAGAAAATAATTTATTTTTCTTTCTGGAGTGGGGCAGGGTTGAGTAGCTCGCGCGCGTTGTCAGCATGCACCAGTACATCTGCTTATATTGTGTGCGAAAGGTGGAGGCTAAACGGGCCGCTCTGGGATGGAAGCAAAGCAGGGTCAAAGGGAACCAGAAGTCACATCTCAGACAACACATACAGAGTTCACATCAGTCTGACGTGCCAAGAAGCTTGGACCCACTGCGGCACAAGTGGTTTGCAAGTACCTGCGGGCAGTGACCACTTGTCCAAGCTGCTGAGTCCTTGGAAACCCTGGACAAATGTCCTACACCAGGCGGTCCTGCTAAGGAGCAGGAATGGGAATGAAGGTGTCCCACCCTCCAGCTTCTCTGGGAACTTTTCTCACAACATTCCTACACCTTCAGAAACTCAAGGATAGGTTAACAGGTCTTCAACATTTGCTGAGCCACCGGGGTGGAAGATGACTAGTCCTGTCTTGATTAAAGACTTGACAAAAGCATTTGATAGAGCAAGGTTGAGCGAACAATCCAACAAAGCCCTGTTAGATGCCTGCCCAGACAAAGCCTGCGTATTGGAAATTAAGCATTCAGGGAAGCTTGCCTGAGTCCTGAGACAGGGAGAGACAAGGTCCCCCTCCAAACACTCCCTCTTGCTCCTCTTGGCCCTTGGCCCCAAGGAAGCCAGACCAGCAGGAGCTTCTACAGCCAGGAGCCCAGCCCCACATCTGGAGTGGCAGGAGAGCACCTCCAACACCAGCTCCCGGTCCTTTCCTGTCAACGCATTTAACTGGATAGCTGCTTGCTCTGCACCAAAGCTGGGATTCTGCAGTTTGCACACACCCTGCAAATACCTGATCTCAGTTCTCTAAGAGCCACCTCTAATTAAAATCCATGTTTTTCGCTCTGTCAGGGGCTTTGGTTTGGGGTTTTTTTCCCAAGCAACAGAAATCATATATGGTAATGAAAAGAATTAGTCCACGAGACTTCAAAGGGCTGACTCACATCTTAGTCTGCTCTTGGGCTGTCTCTGTTCAGCCACAAGCCTTATCAGACAAAGCTATTTTTGCATGCTCTGCTACATGATTGCATTTCACACTCTAAACACAATTATTTTCTTAATTTTATGTAAACTACAGCTACAGGTTTTTTCCACTTTGTTTTGCTAACAGTTGACCTGCTGTTTCCTATTGACGCTTAAACCATAAGTAAAATACCTCTGAAATAAGCTAAGAAAATAAAACTGGTCAATCAAAGGTTTCAAGAAACCCATCATGCTGCAAAGGAGTGCAGAGCAGGTAGGTGCCCTGTTTTAAGCTTTAACTTTGTCTGTTACTTTTTACTCTCATTACATCCAGAGTCATCTGGCTTAATTTGGTTTGCCAGGAATTTACTTTAGGATCATCTAGAGTAGGATCAGAGTCACCAGGCTTTCCCCCCCTCCCACCCCTCTTTTAGGACAGAAGATAATAATAGAGGATTTTTTTTCCATGAAAGCACATGCAATTTCCTCTACAGCCATCCAAAACAAATAATCAGGAGATTTCCCCATGTTTAAAATGGGGCTTTCTACTGACCTTCCCTGCAAAGCACTTTAGGAGAAATCAATGAAAAATATTCCATAAGAAGTGGGTCACAATTGCTGTTATTGTTACTTAGAATTTATGTAGGGTCTGAAACCAGACACAACAATTAAGGGCCCTTTGCCCTTTTCGTAAGAAAGTAATTATGTTTAACAGTAGGTACAGTTAAATTGGAATAAATCTGGTTTGTATATAGAGACGTTTCATGTTTATTAATAATCATTGTGTCCACAGTGTTTAGACCAATTCCACATATAAGCTATAGCAATGTACAAACACTTTTCTCATTGGTATAATTGAGTCAACGTGACTGACTTGCCTCTCCCGGTTTTTTGAATGACTGTAATTGTGTCAGTGCAGAATTGGATACATGAGCCTCCATTTGTAGCGAAGCAAAGATGGACAAAAGCGAGGGTAATGCTTTGAGATATCATGGGGAAAGAGATTAATTTGGCCCGTAATTTGATGAGTCTTTGCAAATTTCTTTATCCCCAGTACCTCTGCCTGGGGAAGCAACTGCTGGGCTCTTTTTAAGTCGCATCACTAGTGGCCCATGTGGGACTGACTGGTCTAAATCCTCAGTAGAAGGAAACCAGGGATGTCTTACCTCCACTGCAGCACAACCCAACCAAGAACGGCCTGTAAGGAAAATAAAAGGAGCCTTTGGGGCGTGTTTAGAGAGGACTCTGTTTAGGCAAAATTTGCATTTGCCAACCAAGCTGACAGCTAGTCTGGACTAAGCAATCTGCTGCAGGTGGATTTCACCTCCCCTGATGGTCTAAAGCACAGACTTTATCCAGCTCCTCCATATATAATCAAAGGGTGATTTCACCCACCCTAAAGCTTGTCCCTCCGACGGTTGGAAGTTCAGCTCTCTGAAAGTGCTTTGCTTTCCTGGCAGATTCTGGAGACAGTTTTATGGCCAGCGTAGACCAGGTACTGAGCTGTGAGATGACTAGTGTTGGCTGAGATGAATCCCACGCAAAGTGCCCTGCCTAGGTTTGCATTGGGTAATGGCAGAGATGTAAAGAGATCTCTGGGAAATAGCACCCTCGCCTCTGCGCTTTGGTGTTTGGGGATGTGATTACGATATTTTACGCAATGCATGCTGGAAGCTTGAGGTCTACATTGTCTTCAGGACTCAGTTCCTTGTGATGGAAACAAGTGAGTCTGTCTGCTGAGCTCAAAAAAAAACAGTTTGAGGATGCTCTTACCATGACATGGCTGCTCGCTGAGTCCCTGCTTCTGCAAAGACCTCCAGGGGAAAATCTCACTCATGTGGAGCTCTTAGTGAGACAGGGACAAAAAGGAGAGAGATTGCTTTTCAAATTATGGTTCATTGCTATGATATAAATGAAATGTGTTGAGATCTGATGTGGCTCCAAACAGACCTGCTAGAAAAGAGACCTGATCTGTTCTGTGAGGACCGGTGCTGGCACAGGCAGCGGGTTCTGGTACGGGAAAGCCCAGCACTAGACCCCTCATATATTTAAGTTTCTGCAGGACTGACTCTATCATTACCATCAAAGCCAATGCTGCACAGCTCAAATGTACAGAGGAAGGTACAATAAGAAAGAAGAGAGAATAAGGATGATGAAATACAAACTTTTTCTATTCTATATATCTACCTTTAGGGAGGCGGATGCTATCAGTTGCCTACTCAGCATCTCGCTCATTAGGTTTCTGCTGTGCTGATGGACGGGTGTACGAGCAGCTGAGACAAGTGGAAAGACAACGCCAGCTTTTGCAAGAGATGAAGAGCTCCTTACGCACTACGAGATCACAAATCCATCACATGAAGTGTAATGAGGGGGCTGAGCCAGTACAAATACAACTGTTTAACAGTTTATTTTAACCATCCAATGAGAATTAAATAACTTAAAAGGATTCATGTTGCCAGCAATCTTTTTTTTTTTTCCTCCTCCCCTCCTTGCATGGTATTTGTTAGAAATCAGGATTTTCCTTAACTAAATGTCTTGTGGTCTCCTTAGCTTTGTTTCTTAACAGGGTTGTCTTTATGTTAGTTTTCTTTGGCTTCCCAATAGAAGAGTAACAGATTTCTTTTGAAGTTTTTATTGATGAATGAGCTCCTATAAATAACTCTCTGTGGCAGCAGCTTGATCTCAAAGTTTACTCTGGAATAATAGTAGCAATGGGAATGGAGGAAATTTATGGCAGCATGACATGAAATAGTTTAATGGGCTTCATACTGTTTAACTTAATCTTTACAGATGTAAAAACAGAAATAGAATTATTTTAACAACTATTATTACATATTGCTTTTCTAATGAAAACAGCAACTTAGTAAGCAAATGAAGATAGGTAGTGAAGAATTAAGGAGTCCGCCTCATTGCAGATTCAGGAATTAGTGTGTGGGGCCAGTGTATTTGCAAACCTTCATCTGAAGAGCCGAGGGAGACGTGAGGTGGCTGGGGAGGATGGGTCTGCAGGTGGGACTTGGTGCTTGCATGTGAAGCTGAGTCACGGAGCTTCAGATCAGGATGTAGATGCTTGAAGCTGCCTAAAACCAGCGGAAGTGGTAGAGCCCTGTCTTTGGAGAAAAAAAAAAAGACCCGCTGTGTTTTCTTCCATGCCCCCTTATTTCACCTGTCTGCTTGGTGAGGAGCTGATCCCAATCCTAACGAAGTCCGTGGGTATCTTTGGTGACACTTTGGGGGACACTTGGCCACATCCCTTTTGTCTTGTAGCCCCATGAGCGGTACAGCTGTAATCCTCCCACCTCAGGAGCAGAAACAGGTATTACACTCGCACCAACCCAAGGATGGAAAGGACAGAGGGAGACGATGAAAGCTCAGCATAATTTCCAGGCTCCAGCCCTCTGATACTGACCCGATAAAAGAGAATTTAACGGCTTACCATTGCAAGTCTGCTCATCTTTGCTTGTTTCTCTAGGGCAATGTCACTTAACCTAAAGATGGTCCAGATGTGCCTCTTTTACTTGCATAAACTCAGGAAGGCGATGTTGGAAGAAAGGAAAGGAAAAGCTTAATATCATCTGTCTTCTGTCTAAATGCTCAACCCGCAGGCAGGCTGGCATTTAACCCAGCTGAGGATCCGGCCAGAGGACTTCGGCAATCAGTCTGCGAGGGGTGGGTGTAAAATCCAGCATCATAATGACTAGGAAGAAGCACAGGACCTAATTCAAACGTAAGATTTCCTTTGCAGGGGTTTGAATATGGCTTGTAGCCAACCGCAGCTCCGTTGCGCTTTTTGGTGCTTTGCAAAGAGCTTGAGTAAATATTGAAACATGTTGATGCTCTGCACAATTTCTATAACAATAGCTGACTGCTAATAGTGTTGTTTCCTCCTTGGGGGAGCATTATTTGAAATGAAATGGCAATGAAAATTATTAGCATTGTGTTCTCAACTGTCTGTTTAGTGGGAAATTTGCATTATTCGTAATGCTTTCCAATCCACAGAAACTGCCCGTGCAAGAAATAACTTGCAAATTCTTACTCGATTTCCAAAAATGTGGGAAAGTTTATTTATTTCTCCATGCATTCCTGATTTGCAATGTGCTCTCTAAAAATGTCGCTAAGATTTAGGCTAACCAAGCTCATGCTAAATTTAGCAACTATATTTTAAATAAACATTCTTTACGCTTTACTGAACTCACTTTGAAGCTGGCTTGAAACAAATTGCGTTCACATGAACATTAACAATGTTTTACTTTGGACTAAGTGAACATCTGAATAAGTAATAATGTATTAGTCAGTATAATCCTAAAATCAGATTTAAGAGATCTAATTCAGGCGATTTAAGAAAGATTCCTATAAGGAATACTGAATCAGGCTCGTATTTATTTCTGGAAGAGTCCATTCTGTTCTCCTTGACCACACAAAACTTTCTTCTGGTGTCTTACTAGACACTGGAAGCTACGAGCCTCAGTGAAATCAGCTGTGACTTAGCACGCATTGCGTTTGAGGAATCTGGCCCATTTTAAAGCACTTAATGATTTGTCTGGATAAAGCACTAAAAATATACTGTGGGGAGCAATTATGCAATGTCCAGACTGATGGATTGCATAACCTCATAGACCTTTTCCATCTGTAACTTCTCTACTTCTGTGATCTTGTCTTCTTGGTCTTTCACTTAAAATCAAATATGTGATCTGTTTAATATCCAAAACGCTGTCTCCCAGGAGATCTGTTTTCTGGGTGTGCAGGGCTATGAATCAAGTAAAGAAGCAGATCCTTCTCCCTTTCCCATTTCAGGAATTGGCTGCTCTTCACAACAAACTTAGGAGCAATTAGCAGGAGGCCAGTGGGTTTTGGTGTGAAAAGGGATGCTCTCCCCGTTATGTGTCTTCCTTGGTAAAGGATGGAAAGAGAATTAACTATTAAAAGGCGATAGGGGGGAAGTGTCAAAGTCCCTTAGATTTATGTCACCTCGAAATCAGGCATGGACAGCCATGCACTTTGAGTGACAAGTCCTGAAAGTGGCTTCTGCTCATGTGTAAATACTTGATTATTTTTTTTATACGCTACGAGACCAACTTTAAGAGAACACACACTGAGTGTGTTTAAAGACTGGAAGCCCCATTTATGAGAAATTAAATTCCTGAATTATTTTAATATGCCAAATCTTCAGTTCCTCTCATAGGAAACCTGTGTTTGGAGCAAAGCTGCTCCGTGAACTGAACGATTCTGCTGTGAGCGTCTTCCACTGTGTGCTCTTCTCTGCTCCTACGAGTTAAAATTGGCTGCAGATCTCGGAGACGTGAAACCTTGCTCGGTTGGGAGAGGTCATTCCTCTCCAGTGGAACGGAAAGGCATATATATCGCCCACACAAGAAGTACGCTGTTTATACTGCATCATAGGCTATTTTCTACATTTCTTCACAGTATTTCAGACTTGTGTTTATAGCCAAGCCCGAGAGGTTGGGAAAGCCGGGAGGGGGAAGATTCCAGGGATGAGTTAAATACTGGGTGGCAGTTTTGTGTTTGGCAGCTGCTTTTTTGGGTTGTGAAACAGGTGTGAAACCATTGACATCTATTATTTGCAGCTTGTCAAGTCCTTTACATTTGTATGACTCGTTGTCCGTTTTGTACTGCACAGCACCAGAATTCACATGAGGTATAGAGGGTTAAAGGATGCTCAGCTACATCCGAATGGCAGGTACTGGTATATTGACATGCGCACTTATTTCTCCGCACCAAAGCGCTGTTGTTTTTATTGTACCATTACTTCTTCTCCTCTATATATAAACGTATGACGTGCAAAAGCCGTGTGCGGTTAGTCATTCTGCGTGTTGGCAATAAGACCCTTTTTCTCAGTATTCATCCCCTGCAAGTTACATGGATGGCCTGATCCCAATTAATTCCAAATTGCCACTCATAACTATTCACTCAGTTCTGAGTTCATTCGAGTTAGTGTCACTTTTGTGCAGAATGTGTTAAGTCTACTAATTTTACTCTCCCCAGTGAAACCAAAATCAGGCCCAGTGTGGCTTTTAAATACTGCAGCTGTACTCGGTCCCACTCCACTACAACAAAACAGAAATAAAATCAAATGTCACCATGAGCAAAGCTGCACAAAAAGTAAATTCCCATTGCACAGAAAAAGTTGAATCTCCAAAAAATGTGCCTGTGATAAAAATATACATTGTGTACAGATCAAACCGCAATCCTCATGTGAGACTTACTCCTTCAGACGATTTTTTTTTGACCAGGACCTGCCACTAAAAGCTGCCCTTGTACAGAGAGGGCCCTGAGGTGGAGGGGGTACACCTGCACAAGCAGGAAAGGAATAAAAGTCCTGTTTGCAGGTCCAAAAAGGTACTTTGGGAGCTGGAATAGGAGCTGAGAGGTGCCAAAAATCGGGGGTCACAGCTGGGATGCCAAGTGAGGAGAAAGGGAAGCAGAGGAGCCTGAAGACCCCGGTTAAAACTGCTGGGGGGGGGATTTAGTGGATTTTTCTTTGTGTGGGGCTGTCCTCACACTCTGTGTGTGCAGAAGCAAGCGCTCGCCCTCGCTGACAGCGGCTGCTTGCCAGCACCTCCTGGACACGTGCAGACGCCTGGGGATGGTGAGGCTGCTCAGCACTGGTCCCACCAGCACCAGCTCTCCCCGTGCCTGGTGGGAACATCCGCAGCTCCTTCAGGAGAGGGTTTTTAAAGAAGCAAAGAGGTTTTTCTAGGAATAAACCACCTTGTGACTGAGAGCATAAATAACCACTTTCTAGGGGCAAAATCCTTCCGTGGGCCAGGCTGCAGGGAGACCAGGGATGCAGGATCCCCATCTGAGGGACCTGGCTCTAGAGCTTGATGGAGACCCAGCTTCGCACCTCCTTGGAGGCAGCGTTAACCTCCTGTTTCACACACGTGCCCAACTCCTAGCACATGCAAGCAGCTGTGGGTGGAGAGATGATTCGAGGTCTCTGTTGGGCAAGAACCAAGCTGGGATTTTATTTAAATAAAGCCTATCTTGCAAATCTATGTAAAAAGCTCCTTTCTCCTTTTTTATTCTCTTTTTTCACAGTGAGAAGCTGTAGCTCTCCTTATCCAGGGATCTGCCTATGAGCATCTTCTTTTGGGAAACTCAACGTCAGTTCCCACCTTTTGGAGGTTTTCTCTACTTCCCCATGTGAGAGCTCTTTGCCTTCTGTTGAAATGAGGCCCCCCCTCCCCGAGCTCCTGGTCCAGATGTCAAAGCAGTTTGATGCCAGCCTTCCTCTGCAAAAGCTGAATCACAGCTCACCTGAGAAACCCAGATTTCCAATAGTCCAGGTGCTAATTTAAGGACAGGCTTTGCTAGCGAGACGGGGTGGGATGGAGGGAGGGGAAGGAAGGAGAAACAGAATCATTTTGGGAAACATTATCTCAGTCGCAAGGAATGGGTAATTTCCCAGGCTCCTGTTTTTAGTCTCTCCCACCTTTTCCCTCCTCCTGGCAGCGTGGTCCATCATGCGAGATACTTGCACCAGAGCTCGCTGCTGCGTCCGGCAGCAGGCCCCGCTCCTCGGCCCTCCGGCTGCACGAGCCGAGGGGTGTTTTACAATGCATCAGCCACAGTCCTGAACAAAATACTTTTATTGGATATAGGTTTGGTTTCATAATGAAAATTGAGAATATAGATTTTTTTTTTCCCAAAGGGCATATATCCACTAATATACAAAAAGCCTCTATTTATGGCAAAAAAGAAAAAAAAAATATATTCCTGATTGCTTGTAATGTGTCTGGATTCTTCCTTCTTTAAGAAAAAAGAAAACTTTAGAAACATAGCTGCTATCTTTTTTTTCTCCTGGTAGTTGTCCGGGTTGTTAACACACCTACTTCAAAACACCAAGGCCAGCCTCCACAGCCCTGCTTCAGTCTTTTTTGGTCAGAAGCAACTGATCCCAGCAAGACATGGAAACCGGCCGCATCTCCACGTTCACAACGTGTTTGCTCGTCCGTCCCCCATCTTTCTGGCCACATCAGTGAGACAGAAATGCTATCACGATACTTGAGAAGCACAAGTGCTAGGCAGGAAACCAGCTCGCGTTAACGCCGTGAGTTATATACAGTGCTGAGTCAAAGCAAGGAGGATTGTGCAGAATGAGCCTGGATTATTTGGTCTGCCCTTATTTCAGCTCTGGTTACCTGGAGCTCGGAGGACTGGGCCGGTAGGGTGATATCAGGAATTATTATGTGCAGGCACCCGTGGGTATTAACGGCAAAACAAAACTCAGCCTCCTCCCCCAGGGATGGAAGGGGTGGTTTTGGTTTTCAAAAGAAAAAGAAAAGAAGAAAACCAGAGACCCGAAGGGCTCAGCAGAAAGCAGGTCTGAGAAACCTGAGGGATGCAAAGGCTAAAGGTGCAGAGCAAAGCCGACGGGGCTTGGAGGCCAGCATGGGACCCCCCCGCTGCCTGCCTCTGTACCTCCACCTCCACCCAGGGGAAAAGAAAACCGTTTTACCTTTAAAAGTCGATCTGGTAGGGGTGGGAGGCAATCGCTAAAGAGGGCTCCGCAGCCAGACGTGCCTTGAAAATGCCCTGAAATCCTGAGTCACCTTTAACATCGCTTTTTTTTTTTTTTTTTTTGGTCTTTACCCGCTTGGTGAGGTCTGAGTCCGGTCTCTCCCTCCCATCGCGCCCCGAGCAGCGACCGGGGCGGCGGGGGGGGCGGGGGGGGCGGGGGGGGGTACAATTATGGGGCAACTACTGGAAATTAAATACCGCCTCGGAGAAGTGGAGAGGGAAGCAGGAGAGGAAGGGGATGCCGATGTGGTAAAGCCTCCCGTGCACCTGGGAGTCGAGCATGAGGGAGGCGTTGAGGGCCGGGCCGAAGCTGCCGCTGGCGACCAGGGAGCCGCCGAGGCAGCCCACCGGGCTCTCCCGGGCCGCCTTGGGGGCTGCCCCGGGGGGCGGCTGCCTCAGCCCCTGGGCGAGGATGCTCTCGATGCTGAAGCTGCGGCCCCGCGGGCCGCTCTTGTGCGGCGGGGCGGCGGCGGCGGCGGGCGGCCGGGGCGCGGCGGGGGCCGGGGCGCCGCCGCAGCGGGGCCGATCCCCGGGGGGAGCCGCTTCCCCCCCGCCCGGCCTGGGGACCCCCTCGTCGCCCGAGTCCGCCGCCTTGGCCCGCTTGGGCTCGTCGGGGCGAGCGGCCGGCCCCGCCTGCCCGCCCTCCGCGGGGGCCGCGCCGCCCTTCGCCTCCGGCGGCCCCGGGGCTTTGGGCTTCCTCTTCCTCCGGCGGTAGTTGCCGTTCTCGAACATGTCCAGGCAGCGGGGGTCCAGGGTCCAGTAGCTGCCCTTGCCGGGCCGTCCCTTCTCCCGCGGCACCTTGACGAAGCAGTCGTTGAGGGAGAGGTTGTGGCGGATGCTGTTCTGCCAGCCCTGCTTGTTGTCGTGGTAGAAAGGGAAGCGGTCCATGATGAACTGGTAGATGCCGCTGAGGGTCACCTTCTGCTCCGGAGCCTCTTTGATGGCCATGGCGATGAGGGCGATGTAGCTGTAGGGGGGCTTCTGCGGGGGGTCCTGCCGGGAGATGGCACCGCTGGGGGCGAAGCTCAGGGTGGCCGGGAGGTACACCATGGAGGGGCTGCCCATGGGGGAGAGGTGGCTGCCGTAGATGTGGCTCATCGCCGGCGGGCTCTTAGCTCCGGGTTTTCCCCCTCGGAGCCGAGCGCAGGGACGGGGAAGGGCAGGACCCTGGGACGAGTCCACCGGGGAGCTATTTGTGCGAGCTCAGATCCCAGCCCTGCCTGAAGCAGCTCGCTCTGCCTCTGTCCCTGCTTCATAGCTCTTAAAAAAAAAAAAAAAAAGGAGGGAAAAAAAAAAAAGTTAAATAATTGTTGTAAGTTTGCTATTATATGTTGACTTAGCACTGGAAAATAAATTGTCTCTGATAAACAGTCGTTTGTGTTCTCAGCCCACCCACATTAATTAAAATTTCATTGCTACAAAACTCCAAGCTCTCTCCACGTGTCTTGCTGGTACCAGCCAATGGTCTCCGGGTTATTCCTTCATTTGTTTATAGAATTAGTCTGTTGATAAGTCTGCCCACCCAAGTCGAATCAAGCTGTGTTTATTTGGAAAAATTTCCGGGCACCCAATATATAAACGCACTGATCTGATGTTTGAAATATCACGTCCACCCTTTGACGCTGTAAGCACACACAGCAGAGCAGGATGTACACTGCTGGAGCTCGGGGAGGAGCGGGCAAGGATCCCCGCAGGAAAACTGGGGCATTAAACAACCAGAAAGTTACTAAAATTGAAAAAAAAAAATTAAAAAAAGGAAGAAAAAGGGATGCGTGAGAAGAGGAGGCAGCGCTACGACGGGGAGGAAGGAAAAGGGGCTGTCCGGAGCCCGGAGGAAGGGGGGGCCCAGGTGTGGCGGGGGTCCCCGGCCGCAGCCCGCACCTCCCCGTGCGGGGACCCGGCTCGGAGCGGCGGCGGGGCCCGGCCCCGGCCCCCCCCCCGCGTCGCGACAGGCCACCCGGGAGCGGGCGGAGGGCGAGCCCCGGGCTCAGCCGCGGCTCGGCCGCGGGCAGGCAGGGCTGCGCCGGGGGAGACGGCCGGGGGCTGCAGCGGGCTTCACAACAGGGGAATTTGGCAGGCGCGGGGAGGAGGGTCAGTATTTGTGAATGCGGGCCTGTTGCTTTATATTATGTACTTTCCTGTTTATAACAAGGAGGGGGATTATAACAACTTTACAAGTGCACACAGCTGGCCGGTGCTTACATTAGGAATTTGTGATGCTCTTTTTCTGTATAAACGTCCAGGTTTGGGGCTGCGTTTTCTGTTGTTGGATTTTTTTTTTTTAAATTTACTGATGTAACAGCTTTAATCCGAGGCCTCGAGGGATTCCGATGCAGTTGGAGGTGTCGGCTGTTTCCGCAGCCCCCCGCGGCTCAGACCCCGGTGAGACCCCGGGGAGACCCTGTTCCGTGGAGCATCATTTCTCCAGGGGAGGGAAGAGGAGGCCTGAGGGGGATCCCTTCCTCCTTCAGAGAGAAATATCCCATCGGTGCAGCTCCCACGACCTTGGTGGGACTTTTACCTGGCAGGGGAAGAGGTAAAAGCCGGGCTCCGGGGTGTCCCACGGCATCGCCCGGCCCTGGCGATGCTCCCCCCAACTCTCCCCGGACCTCCCTGCAAGCTCCCCTTCACCCGTGGGGTTTCTCGCCCACTTCTGCTCCCGTCCTGCCGTTCCCCCAGCAAACCGTCGGGCGAAGGGGTTTCACCCCCGGGGTAGAAACCAGCGCGATGGCTGCGGAGTCCTAAAGGCTGCAAGCCTCCATGGGAGTCCGGGCAACACAGCCGGGGTGCGGAGGGAGGTGGCTTCTCGGGCGGGGGTGGGGGGGTCTCCCCGCTCACTGGCTGGCCCCACGCGTGGGAGGGAAACCCACCCCTCTAACACCGCCCTTGCCTGTAATGCCGCATCCCTCCCCCGCCGTGTACACACCCGCCGGCCCCCGGGAGCTGCAGGACCCATCCCGGCATGCCATAAATGCAATAAATCCCCAAATAAATTAAAAGGAGGAGTCAGAAGAAGGGTTTGGGGAGGGGGGGGACTCCCCTCATCTCGACGCTGGGGACCAGCACTCCCAGGCAGCACCCCTCCAGCATCCTCGCCGGGGAGGGATGGGGCAGAGCCCGGTTGCTCTCACCCGCCCGACGCATCCTCAGGGCAGCCTGGCGATGTCGAGGGTCGCCCCCGCCTCAAACCCCTCCTCTCCCCACCTCGGGGAGTCCCCCGCTCCTTGGGACACTCCAGGCACGGATGATTAAAACAATAAATACTCGCGTGTACGGCAGGAGACAGGCACACGGGCTCCCGCTCGCTCCCCGAGCTCCCTCCCCCAGTAAAATTCTTCCTTCCTCCTTATTTTCCCCTCTTCTCCTCCTTTTCGCGGTAGGAAATCCTTGGAGGCGGGGATGCGGCTTTTCTCTCTGCTACTTCTTCCCAGCTCATGTGCTGCCTGCTGTCCCTCTCCTGCCAGCAGCATCGCTGGAGCTCGCTGCGTTGTCCGCCCGGGAGCAGCCCTCCGAGGGGCTCCGACGGCTGCGGGGGGGCCGGGGAAGGGAACGGCGCGGCGGAGAGGGGCTTTGCTGTTGTTGGTATCGTCGATCTTTCTCTGAACGGAAAAAAAAAAAAAAAGCGGAGGCGGCGATGGAGGCGCTCCTGGACGTGTTTCCCCTCCTCTCCAGCTGACAAGCCCCTTTTAAAGCAGCAGCGAGGAGCGCTCACGGCCGCGGTCCCCGGGAGGAGCGCGGCGTAAATCAGTGCTCCCCACTCCTGCTCCATCCCGGCCCGGAGGAGGGAGCAGGGGGGTAAATCAGTGCTCCCCACTCCTGCCGCATCCCAGCCCGGGGGGAGCAGGGGTGTAAATCAGTGCTCCCCACTCCTGCCGCATCCCAGCCCGGGGGGAGCAGGGGTGTAAATCAGTGCTCCCCACTCCTGCCGCATCCCAGCCCGGGGGGAGCAGGGGTGTAAATCAGTGCTCCCCACTCCCGCCGCATCCCCGCCCGGGCTCCCTTAGGCACGACCTCCCGGAGGGGCCCGGCGGGAGCTGCCCACCCTTCACCTCCTCGCCGTGCACGGCGCTGTACAGTTGCGAGGTCGCTCGATATTGACACAGGGTTTGGGGCATATTTGTTTCTCTCCCAGCTTTTCAGCGCCTGGTATGGACTTTCTGCAAAGTCCCCTCCAAAGCGACAGAAGAGCTAGCGGCCTTCCCCAAAAACCTTCTGTCCAGCGCCTTCCCACGGCGCGTTGCCGAGTTCTAGGGGAGGTGGGATGGCTTGAGGGGGACCAGACAACTCAGTGCCTGGCTTGTGCAGAGGCCTGGGGCGCTTCCTAAAGAGAGTGTGTTCTACCCGGGTCCTGCAGCACCAGGGAAACGCTCCCTTGGCTGGGCTGCGATGACATTCTGTGCAGGGACCTTCCCGGTGGGGATGAGCTGGAAAACCGCCGTCCCTTCCCCTCTCGAAACCCGGAGCTATCTGGGCTTTTGGACAGGTTTGCAAACCTACAGGTTAATGGCAGCGCAGCAAGAAAAAAGGAAAAAAAAAAAACGAACAAAAACCCAAAAAAACCCCAAACCCATCCACCATTCTCATCCGCTGCCTGGAACCGCGCTGGGCCCCGGCCCAGTGAAACTGGCCATGCTGCAGCTTCAGCCAGGCCCCCCCGGGGCCGAGCTTGGCCCTCCTGATCTGCTATGGGGGGGGTTTTATGCTGGTCCTTCAGATGCGAGGGTCTGCGGGGCCCGATCCGGCCGCGGCTGTCTGCAGCAACTACCCTGGGCCTTCCTCCTTCTTTCCTTCCTTCCTCCCACTCTGCCCTGGCCGGGCTGAAGTCACCTGTCACGACAGACTCCTATCTCTTTATCGACCTCCATATCTCAGCTTTTAAATACAGCCCCGAAAAGGTCCCTGCACCCCCACACTTTGCTCTCACCTTGCCTGTGAAATCAGCCCACCCAAAAAGGCTCCCCTCGGGACTGGGGCTCAACGGAGAGGGGCAGATGGGGACTGACACCCCCCCCTGCCCCAGGAGGGGGCACAGCAAAGGGACGAGCCTCTCAGCCCTCAGCCCCCAGCCCCTGCCCCTGGGAGGGGGCTGGATGCCCACCCTGCCCCGGATGCGGTTCCCGGCCGGCGGGAAGGCCTGATCCTGCAAGCTCCTGGGCTCGCACCACTCTCAGCACCTAACAGAGGGGTTTTCTTTTTCTGCCAACCTCCTGAAATCCTGACATCCTGAAATCCTGACATCCTGCCACCTCCGAAGCCGGAGTGCAGCAGGGCAGGGAGGGGGAGAGGGGCCGGCAGCAGCACAGACCCCACAGGGGAGCATCCCACCGGGACAGGGTGGGGAAAAAAAAAACCCAACTAGGGGTTGTGGGGGGAGAGGGAACCCCCAAGCCCGGCTCAAGCTGCAGCCCCCCCGGGAACTGTCCAGCAGCAGCAGGGGGGAGGTTGCAGAGCTCCAGGGGGACGCGCCGGCCCCTTCACCGCACCCCTCGGCATCCCCACCCGCTGTCGAGGGAAGGGTCCCGTGTGCCCAGCGCCCTTAGCCGGCGTGGGAAGATGTGGGAGCATCAGCGGCCCCGGGATTTCTCGACGCGTGTGGGAAAACCCACAGCAGCCACCTGACTTCAGCCACCTCCGGGAGGGCAGGCACCCACCCGGCCCTCCCCTGCCGGCGGGCTCCACGCGGGGAGAAAACACGCGGGGAGGTGGGCTGGGCCAGGGGAAGAATTCCTCCCCGCTTTATTTTTCTTTACCCTTTTACCCCGTAATTTTTTTTTTACCCTGTAAATTTTTTTATCCTAATTATTTCCTTTTTACCCTTTTTTTTTTTTTACCCTTTACCCTATTTATTTTCCCTCTTTAAAATACTACTTTGGATTTTGTTGCATTAAAAAAAAAAAAAAACAGAAAGAAAAGAAAAAAATAAAAAACACCCTCCGAGAGCCAGGAAAAAAGGCAAGAGTTTTACAAGAATGTTCCTTAAAATACAGATCAAGTGAGGCTCAGACATTTTTTCTCATTTAAACCGGGAGTTTCAGTACTTTTTGCCAGCTTTCTAGCGCATGCAAAATTTACCCGATCAGAACCAATTTATATCATCGATTTTAACAGCCTACCAGGGGTATAACCGCTCCCTAACCCAGCCAGGGGTACGAGGGGTATTGGGGGGCTGCGGGAGGTGGAAAGGGGGGGCACGGCTGGGAAATGTTGGACGGCTGAGGCTCTGCAGCCTCTGGGCAGCTGGGAAAGGAGCCGGGCTCCAGCGAGCTGGGCTTAAAAAGTCCCAAAGAGCCCTCCTAAAGTCTGCTTCAGGCTTTACCGGCATTCCCATGCCTTCAGCGTTGCAGGTCCCCTACACTTCTGCGCTCGGTTAAAACCGCTTTAACAGGTTAAGATTGATTTGGGGAAAGGCACAACATCTGTCAGTGCCCGGCGTTGCGAATAGGAGCTTAAACAGATAAAGAGAAGGTTAAAATCAGCCAAATCTTCATACGGGAGAGGGTTTTAAAGCTTAAAAATGGGTCTTAAATGAACTTTCCACCTTCTTTTAGACTCGGCAGGGAGCTCGGGTTTAAAAGATCGCTCTTATCACCCGCACCCACTCGTAGCCTTTCGGGCTTCCTTTAAAAAAAAAAAAAAAAAAGGGGGGGAGGGGGGTGATTTTTGCTTGGTTTCTGTGGTGGAAAGAGCCGGCTCCGGGCGCTGAGGCAGGCGAAGCACCGGCCAAGGCCTGCGCTTGCAGGGACGGGGCAGGAGAAGCAGAATCCTTTCTTTTTTTCCCCCGTTCTCCCCATGGGAGGCCCGGGAAATTTCCTCAAATTTCCAGTTGGCCAAGGATTTGGGATTGAGGGTGCTCAGACCCGCCCGCCTTATTCCTTTCCCCCCGCAGCTGTATGATTTCCAGCTCTCCAGGACTAAACCCGTTATCAAATCGTAATAATAAACCTTGAGGCTCCAGGAAAACGACTTTGTTTTAAAAACAACCAGTTTTCCCGCATGAAAGAAAGGTGAAGGGAGGAAAAAAAAACTGCAAAAAACACGGATATACACAGAGAAGCGCCAGACTTGGAGCAGAAAAAAACAGCATGGATTTATTTTAAGGTAAGTACAACAATTAGGACCACATAAGACAAACGAACTTTGAAGCAGGTTAAAGCAAATAGTCCTTAGGAATGGTCAAGGTGAAATCTATTATACAAAACATCACACGTCGTAAATAATAATAAAAAAAAAGTATCAGATACTTTGTCTTTTTTTTCTTTCAAAAAAAAAAAATCCACCAGCAAAAAAATAAATTATTTCCTCGTCTTGCGAAAAGAACAGCTCTAAAAGGAAAGAAACTCTATTGCATAATTGTACACAGAAGAAGAAGAAGAAGAAGAAATCACTTGTCATTAATTTGGAAGTTAGGAATCGTTGGGCGAGACAAAAATAATCCAGTGAACTCAACTTTAAATATTATATTAATGGCTCTGAAAATCAGCCTGATTAGAAATCCACACATTTTTTACAGCACAACAGAGAACTTAAAAAATACCCAGGACATATATATTTTTATATATATTTATATACTTTTTTTTTCTTTTAAAACGTATAAATGGTCGTTGTGATATTGGTCCATAACTTATTTTTCTGAGACCCCCTATACTTTAGCATATAAAATTTGCCACTTTTAGATAAACATATATATATAGAATTATTCCTTTTTTTTTTTTCAATTTTTTTTTTTTTTTTTTTTTTTTAGGAGACATCCCCCTTTTCGAGTAGAATTTACTTGCCTGGAATTGAAGGAGGCCCAAAACGGGTCTTGGGATCTACAAACTCTGTGGCCCCCAGGTCCACGGGGAAGCTGTCAGATTTTTTGGTGGTGGTGGTGGTTTTTTGTTGTTTTTTTTTTTTTTTCTCCGTCTGCAGCGTTCGGTGTGGTTTTATTTCTCCTGATTCTTTTTTTTTCCCAATAATTATTATTATTATTAATAATTTTTTTTTATTTTTTTTTTTTCTTTTGGCGGATGGCCCTAGGCGGGGGGTGGCGGCTACTCAGTACTTAGTGCAGTCGTAGGAGTAGGGGGCGGCGTGGCGGTATAGGGAGGGCGCGGATCTGTAGGGGAGCTGACAGGCGGAGTTGCTGCTCACCTGGTGGTCGCTGAGCGAGGCGCTCTCCATCCCCAGCCGGTGCGAGGTGAACATTTCCCGGACGTTGGGAAAAGTCTGCTGCTGAGAGCCAAAAGTGTGCCCGGGCAGGTGGCTCAGCTCGGCCCCGTGGTTGAGGTACCAGGAGGAACCGGGCTGCCCCCCCGCCGCCCCGCCGCCGCCGCCGCCGCCGCCGTGGGGATGGCCGGCCCCCAGCGCACCCTCCTGCCCCGCCGGCAGGCTGAGGGTGCCGAGGGGCGACGGGGCGCCGGTGGGATGCTCGGCCAGACCCTCCTCCAGCGGTGCGGGGGGCACGCACATGTGGCCCGGCCTCTCGCCGCTGTAGAGGCTCATGGCCCGCATGCTGCAGTGGTAGCTCCCACTAGTGTCCAGGGCCTGGCTGCACGCCGCGCTGTAGCCCGAGGGCTGCCCCGGCGGGTAGCCCAGCGGCATAGCGGCGCCCGTCCTGCCCGAGGCGGCACTCACCGGGCTGAGGTCCCCCGCGGGGGAAGTCCGCAGGGTCATGATGCTCTCCACGCTGAAGCCCGGCAGCCCGTTGCCGGCGGGGTGATGCTCGGGCAGCGAGCCCTCGGGGGAGGCGGCGGCGGGGGGCGAGGCGGCGCTGCGGGGGCTGTCCCGCAGGGCCCCGCCGCTGGCCGGGCTCAGCGTCTCCACCTTGGTGATCACCGGCAGCTCGGGAGAGGCCGTCTCGCTCTTGATCACCACCTTCTTCTCGGAGGCCGGTGCCGAGGCGGAGGAAGAGGACGAGGAGGAGGAGGCTTCCTTGGGGAGGTCGGCGCCGGGCAGCCCGGGGGGCTTGGGCTGCTCCTTCAGCAGCCGCTCCCGGGCCTCCTCCTTCTCCTTGGAGACGTCCTTCTTCTTGAAGCGTCTCCGGCGGCGCAGGAAGCTGCCGTTCTCGAACATGTTGTAGGAGTCGGGGTCCAGGGTCCAGTAGCTGCCCTTGCCCGGCTTCTTGTCGTCGCGGGGCACCTTGACGAAGCACTCGTTGAGGGAGAGGTTGTGGCGGATGCTGTTCTGCCAGCCCTGCTTGTTCTCGCGGTAGAAGGGGAAGCGGTCCATGATGAACTGGTAAATCCCATTGAGCGTGATCTTCTTGTCGGGGGCGTTCTGGATGGCCATGGTGATGAGGGCGATGTAGCTGTAAGGTGGCTTCACCAGGTCCTTGGGGGCGGCGGGTTGGTGGGGGTGGTAGGGTCCGTAGGAGCGCCCCATGCCCGCCGCGTACTGCTCGGCGTGGCCCGAGTAGACGCTCATGGGGTTGCCCATGCCGCCGTACGTCCCCGCCGTCCGGTAGTAGTTCTGCTCGCTTAAATACGGCACCACTCCCAAAGCGTTGGGGTCCGAGACGGAGTAGCGAGCCTGCATCATGGAGAGGGGCTTCCCGCGGCCGGGGAGGAGAGGAAGAGGAGGAGGAGGGTGGAAGGGCCTCACCCCCGTCCGGGACCCCTCTGCGAAGAAGGAAGAGGGGAGAGAGCGGGGGAGAGAGAGAGAGTCTCAGAGACGAGCTAAATCCCGGCGTGTCCTCTAGCAGCGGCACGGCAGCAGCATCCTCCGGGTCGCCGGGGGCCTCTCCCTCCCTCTGTATGACTGTGATTCTGGTACACACACCTACGGCCCGCGGCGGCGGCGGGCGCTGCTGCGGAGCGGGAGGCGGGGAAGGGAAGGGGGGGGGGGGGGGGCTGTTCTCGCAGGAAAAGGGAGTTATAAAAAAAAAATTATAATAATAAAAAAAGAAAAAAAAAAAAAAAGAAGAAAAAGCAGCCTTTGCGGAAACCCACTTCTCGTCACAACAACCGCCCGAAATCTTCCGGAGCCAGCGGGGCCCCGCCGGCTCCTGGCGAAGGGGGCGCGGGGTGCGCGGAGCCGCCGAGCTCCTCGGCCGCGCTGCCCGGCTTCAAAACTCGCCCCGCGCCGCCCGCCCGCTTTTACTCCCCGCCGGCCCCGCCCCCCGCCGCCACCGCCCGCCAATGGCGGAGCGCGCACCCGCCGCCGCAGCCAATGGGAGGGCGGCGGCGGGATGCCGTGGCGTTTGCGAGCATCACACGCAGGCACACGCCACACACACACACACGCACACACGCGCGCGCGTCCGCCTTGCCTTACTCTAAAATGATATATACGCGCGTAAAAAGTGATTATCCATCCCCCCCCCCCCTTCTAGAATTTTAACGTTTTGGCCCCAAAAGCGGCCCGCGCCGAGCGGGGCTCTGCTCGCCCGCGGCCCCTTCCCTCGCGCTTCGCCAAAACCCCGAAGTTTCCCAGCGCTTGTTTGACCCAGGTTGATCTCACGGACGGCGGGAATCGCGACACCGCGCTCAGCCCCGCACCGCACCGCCCCGCCACGCCGACATGAGGGTGGCCCTGTGCCGGGCAGGTCCTGCCTTCCCCTCTTCGAAATAGATTTATTTGACGTGAAATAGCCCGGCGGTTCCTCGCCTGACGCCGGGAGAGGCCACCGGGTCCCTGCCCGCCTTGCTCGCCCGGTGGCCGGTGGCATTTGCCCGCTTTGCCCCTCGCACCCCGGCCCCGCCGCCGGTTGCTCTGCCGCTTTGGGGGGGGAGTTTGAGGGTATTTTATTATCATTATAATTTTTAAAAAAGACAACAGCGAGCGCGCTTAAGGGGCTATTTTTTCGTTCCGGCCATTGCGGGGGATTTTTCTTGGGCATGTGAAATCCGCCCCTCTGCCTTTTCTCTAATGATTTCATTAGGGGCAATCAGAGCGGGACAATTAGGGACGCACGGTGACCAAGTGTAAACTCTTGGGAAAACTGCTGGGAGCTGCCCCGTCCCACCCGGGAGAAGCGTGGAAATGAAGGTGGGAAAGAGCGATTTCCCCCTTCCCCGCTCGGCAAAAAAAAAAAAAAAAAAAAAAAAAAAAGAGTCGCTGCAAAATCGATTCGAGCCCGAAGAGACCAAGATAAGGTTGAAATTAATTAGCTGTCACTTCGGCAGGGCTGCTCCTGCTCTGATTTCGGAGCGGTGATCTTTTGGTTTCTAACACTGTAATTCTGCCTTTCCCTCCTTGCAATTTGTGTGGCTTCGGGAGGCTTTAAACAAAGATTATTTTTTTTCCCCCAAAGTCAGATTGTGATTTTTTTTTTTTTTTGCTGGCTGCTGGTACGAGGGGTCCCTTCCCCGCTCCCAGCCGGGGCCGGTGGGGACGAGACGGCGGCCGGCTCCGGCCCCGGGAACTCGGCGGGGCTGTTAATTACCGGAGATTTTCTTAATAAGAAAGGAAACGATTTTATACGATAGCCGGGGCAAAAAAAAAAACCCACAAGAAAAAAAAAACTAAGAGGCAGCTCCTCTACAAGGAGGTATGGTTAAAAACGATCTGCGATGGAAAAATTGATTGGAAAGTTTCGCCGGACGCTTCGAAATTGTTATTTAATTTTGATGGAAATAAATGTAAAATGTTCTGGGAGGGTTTCATCGACCGAGCAAACGTCTGGGGGATTTTTTTATGAAAACCAACAGTAAATTCTGCGAGGTCTGCTGATACTTTTTCAAGTAAATGTACGACTATGGAGAAAACATTTTTATTTTTTTTTCTGGAATAATTCGAGAACGACTTCACATTTTTATCTTCGGTTTTCAAAGAAATCGTATCTCTCATAAAAACTCGGGCGTTTTCTTAGCGTACCTAAGCACACGGGATTCCTTAAACAATATAACTTTTTAAAAGGCAGGAATTCTTAAATGCAAAAGCTTGACCAAAGCCACCCCTGCGGCTGTCCCTTCCCGGGAGCCTGGTACGCTCTCCAGAATTAACCTTGATCGAATCTTACCTCTCCTCGGCTGACAACTTTACCGAGATGAATTTCTACAGAAAAAAAACAAGCAGCAGCAATAGGTCTTTGCTCGCTGCCGCTGGGAACTTAACAGGGACTTAAATCAAGGGGCTCGAGAAAGCCCAAATTTCAAATGGCAGGCAGGAAAAAAAAAATATCAGTATGATGAAAAATAGCCAGCTTCCACGGGGGGGGCGCGGAGAGAGGGCTCCTTTCACGCAGGGGAGGAAAGCCGCCGGGGAAACGCTCCCTCTTCCCGGGCACGGCGGGTTTCTCTCCCCCTTCCTCTGCGGGACTCCGGCACCGGCGTTCGCCCGCCTTACCGAGGGGGCCCCGGGCGGGCAGGCGGCGGCTTGCCCCCCGCAGCCGTTATCTGCCGAGAGCGACAAGCCGACCCTCTCCCCTCCGCAGGGGCTCTCCCCACGCCGGCTCCCCGCGGCCCCGGGCGGAGGGTGCTCGGCGCGGCCGGTCCCGGCGGCCGGTCCCCGGCGGCGGGCGCAGCGCTCACCTGCCCGCCCCGGGGCTCCGCGCGGCGTGTGCTGCCCCCCAGGGGAGACCGAGGGGCTTGCACCGCCCCACCGGCACCGCACCGGCACCCCACCGGCACCGCACCGGCAGCGGCTGCCCGCCCCGGCTGTGCGGGAGTGCTGCGCGGGGGAGGAGGAGAGGGGACAGGGCGGCCGAGAGGGAGAGATGGGGGGAAAGGAGGCGAGGGAGAAAACGGGGGACGACACACACATGAGACGAGGCAGGATCGAAGAAAAAGAGGGCGAGGGAGTGAGCAGGCGGGAAAGAAAGAGCGGGAAGCGTGTGAGGGAGAAAGAGACTGGGGAACGGGAACAAGAGAGAAGGAAAGCATGAGTGGCAGAAAGAGAGGGGAAGAACGAGAGAGAGAGAGGGAAGGAAGGAAAGAAGGAAAGAAAGAGGGGGACGAAAGAGAGGGAAAAGAAGAGAAAGGAGAGAAAGAAAAGAAAGAAAGAAGAGAAAGAAAGGAAGGAAAGAAAGAAAGAAGAGAAAAAAAGAAAAGAAAGAAGAGAGAGACGAGAAAGACAGACAAGGGAGAAAGAAAGAAAGAAGAGAAAGTGGCAAGAAGGAAAGAGAGAAAGAGAGTGAGAAAGAGGAAGAAAGAAGGAAAGAAGGAAAGAGAGAGAAAGAAGGAAAAAGAGAAGGAGAGCAGGAAAGAGAGGAAGAGAGGAAGAAAGAGACAAAGAAAGAGGAAGAAGGAAAGAAAGATGGAAAGAAGGAAAGAGAGAGAAAGAGAGGAGAGCATGAAAGAGAGGAAGAAAGGGAGGAAGAAGGAAAGAAGGAAAGAAGGAACAGGAAAAGCTACGTCTTGGCAAAGCAAACAGCGGCATCAGTCCAGCCGAGACCCACCAATGCACATGGCTTTCTGCTCGTTCACCAGTTTCCATCCGTACTGGTGACCGCCCCAGGAGAGGGCACCCGCCGCTGGCTGCAGGGGGCTGGCACAAACCCCACACCTATTTTCCATTTTCCAGCAGCCCGCGATGTTGCTGGGCTCAAACAGGTCAGCCCGGGCCAGCCCCACCTGCCCTGATGTGCCTCCTTTGCCGGGTTATTTTGTAAGCACAAAAATTCCGTCACACACTGTTTATTCACACATGGAAATCCATTTCACGGTGGTCCGGAAGACTAGGTTCTAGTACCCAGCTGATATGCTCTATGAATGAAAACCTCATTAAAAACAGTTGCCTTGAAAATTTGTAGCCTATTTTAAATTTTCACTATTGAAAACCAAGCAGAGCAGTATCGCTAGTTTAGCGCTCCTCTTTGGGTGCATTTTGTCCATTTTCCGTGGCTGCCCCTGTGTGTTCAGCCTGCACTTCAGCCAAATGATTCCCGCAGCACAAGGAGTTTCTTTCTGTGCTCTTCACAGGGTTTGTAATTAATCTGGCACTCGCTTTTCCTAGGTGTTTTCACAAATTGTGGGTGTTTCAAGAAAGAGCTGCCTTTTGTCTTCTGTACGAAACACCGGGTATCCTTTTTGAACCTTTTTCACTAGAGTGTTTTATTCAGTTTGGTAAAATGGGTATTAGAAGTGATTCAGGCACCTCCAATAGACTAATTCCACTTACAAGGATGTTGGTGGCCCTGTGTGCTTCCCGCTGAAAAGAGAAGCTTTCCAGGGGTATCTGTACAAGCCACATGAGGCTGCTAGAGCTAATGTAAAGGTTGCAGCACACGTGAATAGAAGAGACCCTGGAAAAATAATTTGGAGCAAATTTCAGACCTGTAGAATCAAAGCAGAGAATTGAAGCAGCAGAATAGACATCACCTATTAGCAAGCTCCTCACTCGCTTAAGGCAAAGTACCCTGATTTCTAGAAAGCCAGCTCAGGCCCTCTTTTTTGGAAGCCAAATCCACGTAAGGAACAGCTTTACTGAGCCTCTTGCACGGAGGCTGGAGGGAGATGTAGGTGGTCCGGTAGGATCTCAGCCCCCCTTGATTGTTAATGTATTAATTAACAGCACTGTTGCTACCTCACGCGCTTTCCCTTCCTCAAAGGAGAGGAGGAAGAGGACGTGTTGGCACAGAAACAAGTCCCATGAGCTGCAGCGTGGCGATTTTGGGTGACAGCGGACAGACGGACGGCGCTGACACTCACAGCCCAGGAGCGCAAATCACAATGCCAAATTACAGAGAGGTTGTAAATTGCTCACCAAAGGCCCAATCCTGAACTCCCCGCAGAGATATCAAAATCGCTGGGAGTTTTCCGTGAGTAGGAAGTGGAGGAATGAGCTTCAAACATTTAGGCTCAGCTCCACATGGGTGGTCTATTATGCCTGGATGGATTCCCACTGGCTCCAGCAGCACTCTGAGGTAGTGAAAAGGCTCTTCCTAAACGCACCCCATTGCGGAACCAGGGCTCTAAGTACTTTCTTTGAATGCTTACGAGGGACTTCGGTGGAAAGGTGAAGCCTCAGGCTCACCGCAGCTGCTCCGCAGCGTTCAGCCCGATATGTTGATATTAATCTGAGTTCGAAAAAACATACATATTTGGAGGGGGAAAGTCTCCTGAACCCAGCGGAGTCCTGGCCTTTGATTCGCACTGTGAAAAAAACAGTTCAGAAATCAACAGCAGCCACAGAGAGAAAATGCGTTTGCATTTGCCCAGCTACATCTGTAACTATTCTGAGAAGAGCATCCGAATTTGTTCTGCTTTTTCGTTGGCAGAGCAACAGTCAGCTCCGATGGTGGATGTGTATCGGTACCATCCAAAGCAAGCAGATTAGAAACCAAACTCAAAAGCCATTTCCCCCCCTTCCCTGACACACTTTAAAATAAACCTTCATTTCATTGTTCCCATGACCCTTCCATCCCACTCCGCTCAGGAATGTCGGGATTCTCAACGACCTCCCTCTTCTTGGGGTAATTGTCAAATACATTAATTCTATAAATAATAAATCATGCAAACAAACCACTTACTATCTTATTAAATGCAAGTGAGAAGCGTACTTTCTGAAAGCTGGCAGACTCGGAAGCCCACATAAAGGCTGGATATTGCTTTATTCATGACTGGCCAATTTTAGATGGAAAAATAATTGATTTGGGAATTTATTTTATGAAAAGTGGGGTGTTTTCCCCCCAGCTATACCAGGTGATTGAAAGATGACGGTATTTCTATAACCTTTGGGGGCACCCTCACAATGTTAACGGTATGGTATATCCCTTTCTATGTTTAACTTAAGAAAGATTGGTGATGCTGTTGCAGATTTTGGGGCGTGCAACGCCTCACATGGCTGCCCTGAGCCCAGATTGGTGATGCTGTTGCAGATTTTGGGGTGCATGACCCCTCACATGGCCGCCCTGAGCCCAGATTGGTGATGCTGTTGCAGATTTTGGGGTGCATGACCCCTCACATGGCTGCCCTGAGCTCAGATTGGTGATGCTGTTGCAGATTTTGGGGTGCATGACCCCTCACATGGCTGCCCTGAGCCCAGATTGGTGATGCTGTTGCAGATTTTGGGGTGCATGACCCCTCACATGGCTGCCCTGAGCTCAGATTGGTGATGCTGTTGCAGATTTTGGGGTGCACAACCCCTCACATGGCCGCCCTGAGCCCAGATTGGTGATGCTGTTGCAGATTTTGGGGTGCATGACCCCTCACATGGCTGCCCTGAGCCCAGATTGGTGATGCTGTTGCAGATTTTGGGGTGCACAACCCCTCACATGGCTGCCCTGAGCCCAGATTGGTGATGCTGTTGCAGATTTTGGGGTGCATGACCCCTCACATGGCCGCCCTGAGCCCAGATTGGTGATGCTGTTGCAGATTTTGGGGTGCACAACCCCTCACATGGCCGCCCTGAGCCCAGATTGGTGATGCTGTTGCAGATTTTGGGGTGCATGACCCCTCACATGGCTGCCCTGAGCTCAGATTGGTGATGCTGTTGCAGATTTTGGGGTGCATGACCCCTCACATGGCTGCCCTGAGCCCAGATTGGTGATGCTGTTGCAGATTTTGGGGTGCATGACCCCTCACATGGCTGCCCTGAGCTCAGATTGGTGATGCTGTTGCAGATTTTGGGGTGCACAACCCCTCACATGGCCGCCCTGAGCCCAGATTGGTGATGCTGTTGCAGATTTTGGGGTGCATGACCCCTCACATGGCTGCCCTGAGCCCAGATTGGTGATGCTGTTGCAGATTTTGGGGTGCACAACCCCTCACATGGCCACCCTGAGCCCAGGAAAGAAGACACCTGGCAGCCCTCTGCTACAGGGCACCATTTTACAGCCTGGAAGCTGCCTGCCAACAGAGACAGGCAGAGAAGGGAGCCCAGGCTGCCACAGGCACACACCCTGAGTGAAGCAGTACTTCCCCTCAGCACCCACCGCTCCCACCCGGCCCCTCAAACCAGGCCCGACCACCTGAGGAAAGGACCCTCCATGAGGCCCAGGTTCCCTCACAGCCTTTACACTGCACAAGGGGGCCCAGGCAGGAGAACAGGCTTCCTCCTCCCCAGGGGCTCTCCTCGCCCAGGCGACCAAGAGCGGCCCTTCCCCGGCCCGGACAGCCCCGCGGCCGCCATCACCACACACCACCTCCGCTCCACCGCCGCGTCGCCTTCGAGGCTTTTTGGCCCCTCCGCGCTGCCGTAGGCGCGTGCGGGAGGGGCGGGGCTAAGGCAGAGGCTCCTCCTCTCCTCGCTGCCGGTCGCGCCGCCATGGAGGGGGGCGTGCGGCTGCGCGCGGGTGAGAGGCGCGCGCGGAGGGGCGGGGCGGCGGGCTATGTCACGGCGGGGCGGGGGTCGCGGGCGCGGCCGTTGGGGGCGACCGTTGGGCTGAGGGAGGGGATGGAGGGGCCGGCCCGGCCCGGCCCGGCGGCGGTCGTAGCGCTCCCCCGTGAGGCGCCCGCCCGTGCCCTCAGCTCTGCCCTCCTCCAGGTGCCTCCAAGTGGGACGTCCGGGAGAAGGTGTGGGACTACCTGGAGGCCAGCGGCCTGGCCGATTTCCCGCGGCCGGTGCACCGCCGCATCCCCAACTTCAAGGTACGGCGACCCGGCTGCGGGTCTGGGCCGCTTCCTTCCTCTTCCCCCAGCCTCGGGCCCCGCCGGGCTCCGGAGCCCGGGGCGGCAGGGTCCCCACAGCTCCCCTGCCTGCACCCTGCCGGTCGCCGCAGCCCTCGAACAGGCAGCCGTGAGCCGCACGTTCCTGCGGGCCGTGCGGTTGGTGAGTGACGGTGGAGGGTGGCAGAGCTCTGAAAAACCTCACGATGCAAACAGCAGGCATATATAATTTCCAGCGAGTCAAGAAACACAGCTATCTTTACCTGACCAGACGTGGCAGGTGTGTGCTGCGTTTTAATCAGTGGATACAAAAACACTTTGTGAATATATTTACGGGTGGGGAAACTGAGGTGTTCGGAACTGGATTTCACTCCCCAGGGACTTCAGCAGGTCCGTCGGGATGGAAACCTGAGGTCACCCATCTTGCGGGACTTAGGCTAGGAACATACAGCGTGCTGCTGAAATGGGAATGGTGGCTAAGCCGTTGCTGGCAAAGTGTTGCTGGGCAGTGGTGGGAGAACCCTTCCTCCTGCTCTGGCTTCATTGTGTCCCTAGTTTGATGGGTGGGAGGAAGAAATAAAAGGACTTTCAAGTGTTCAGTTACTCAGGCCACCACTTTACCGTCTGCCTGTATTCCTGCCTGAATTCAAGCTCAAGGCGTGCAGCCACGTATCTGCCATGTGTTGAAGAAATGATGACCAAAATAGCATTGTGGGGAGGTGTGTTGGGCGTTTTAGCCCATGAGCAGCATTAGGAGATTGGCTCTGCTTTTGCCCAAGGGACTGGCAGAAATATTCTGCCTTAGTTTGGTGCTGAGGTAAAGTAGATGCTGAAGATGGTGGAGGAAGCCTGAGGCTTTATCACGCCCTTAAGCAAGGGGATATCAGAGATGAAATTGCAAGGGGGGGGGGGTGCTCTGCTAAGCTTGAGCACCTTACTCAGCTAAGTGAATCTTCTGAGTTCAGTATAGTCTCTTTACAAAGAGAGCCTTGTCCAGAAACTCTTCATCTAAAAGAGTCTCTGACTATGGCTTGTGTTTAATGGAATCTATTTGTATTCGTTGACTAAAAAGGGGAATTGGTCTCCGTCTCCAGCTTTGAGTTAGGTGTGAATGAGGGTGAGGTCAGGCAAAGTGAGTGTACTTGGATCCCCTCTTTTTCTGAGGCCTGCAAGATACTAGTCAAGCACTCAGCATCTGTTAGTACGTGAGAGTTTCCCGTGGAAAAAGTCACAAAATTAGCAGTTTGTTCCTCATATTTAAAATCTGGGGAAATCAGCCTCTCTATAGGATGAAAGATTTTGAATTTCCCATCTCTGCTGTGAACTCCTTGGTGATGCACTGATATCTTATGAAAACAGGGTGCTTCCCATGCTGCGACAAGGCTTCTGGGTTTACAGGAGTTCAAAGCTGCCAATACTGTAAAAATAAATCCTGATGCTCCCCAGAAGAACGCTCGCTTTCTAACGCTGGAAGTAAGTGAACACGTTCTCTTCTCTCTTGATTCCTTTCTTCACGCAGGGCTCCCACCAGGCTTGCTGCTCTATTAAAGAGCTGGATGCGTTCAACAGAGCAAGTGAGATTAAGGTGGATCCTGACAAACCTCTAGAAGGTGTTCGGCTAGCTGCGCTGCAGGTAACAGCACCTTTGCACCCCGAAGGAGGAGAGCAGGAGAGAGTGCAGTGCTTGGCAGCATCTCATGGTCAATGCATGCCATTTCTCTGGCAGGAGCTTTACGAGTCGTAAGCCTCATGAGGTTGCTCACGTAAGGGTGTCTTTGCCTTTTTGGCAAATGGCAAAGGTACAGGTAGGGTTTGGGGAAATTAATGTGTTTCTGCAGAGCAATAGCTGTTTCACCGTCATTGTGTTCATATTCCCCAAAACATGTAAGGTGGCCTTGCCTCAAATTGCCTTACATTTATCACAAGATGAATGTGTGACAGGCTTACTTCAGACCTATGCGTGTTCACTAGCTTGTATGTGTAGCTCATTTGTGGGCATGCACTTTAGATCAATAGGTATGTCTGGCCATCTATTTCTTAAATAAAATCTTTTCTGGAATTTTGCTGTGCTGGCGTGGATTCATCTACAAGCACTACACAATCAACAATGCTACCTACTCTATAGCAAATAAGATGACTGACCACATGGAGACCTATGGGACAGTAAAAATTTTTCTTTAGTGGCCCACCTCCTTTTAATGTGATAACTTCTTTTGTTACACAGGCAAGGAAGACTCTGTTGGTTCCCACACCACGTCTGAGAAGTGGGCTGTTCAATAAGATTGTTCCACCTTCAGGTGCAACGAAGGAGATCCTGCGAATATGTGCTACGTCTCAAGTAGGAATTGAAGAATGGGGGAGGTCTGAATTAACATGTAGAAGAGTGTTGTGTTGTGATAGTCCAACTAGAAGTTGGAAAACCAGATGCCACCTGAAATACTGTTCTGCTAGTATGTTATTCCTGGTTTTGTGTATACATCCACCATTAATTTTTTTTTTGTTGGTACTTAAATCATGAGGAAATTTAGTCTTTTTGCTATATTTTATTAGCAGAATGGTATCGATATTTTGTGAATGCTTTTTGAAACACTATGAGCAACTTTCATACGTGTGTTAGATCTTTAGTTTTCTAATAAATAGTACTCTTATATTCTTCTGCAGTTTTGAGCTAGTGAACCCTATAAGGAATATTTTAGTGTTTACAGTTTTTGCATAATCTGGTCAATAAAATATCAGGTTTTACTAAATAGGAAAGATCAGTCTTTCAGAATCCTAAGTCTGAAGAAACATTAATTCTGCGATTTGCATCAACGAGGTACAAAAATGTGTTCAGTTTTCTTTGGAAATGTGGTATGTTGCTGCCCTCTGGTGTTAAAATATCATACTGTACAGCTGAAGTAATTTGGCAGAGAAACCGGCGTTGCTTTATGTGTCCTTATTTGATATGAAAATGTAACTTGGACAAAATGGATAGGCCCGCTATATAGGTTTTATTTTGTTCTTTATCTCTTGCTAAAGGCAATGAAGTTCTACAGTAATCCTGTATACAACTGAGTGTTGTAAATGGATGGTAATTAGTAGCGACTTTCTTTGTTGGAACTTCTATTAAAGTCATTAACTAATTAGGCTTTTCAGGGTTGAAGAGCACTTTTGAAAGGGACCTTTCTCTTGACCTGCTTCAGGCCTCATATCTGATCCGTGATCTTACCACCATGCGTCTGGTTTTTCCCCCTACCAGGCGTAGTAATGAATAAATGCTATTAGCAGTTTATATTTACAAAGCACTGTGCAAACAATTCTTACCATGCTGCTGTGAAGTGGCTAATGAGCATTATTACTGATAGTCAGCCACAGATGACTAATCTTTTTGTTTTTGTGCTCTACACAGGAAATATTTGGCTTTTTATTGTGGGGATTAACTTAGCACAAAGTTGAACTGGTGCGAGGAGGATTTACATTATGCTGTACTTGCATATTAAGAGTGAATGAATCGTAAGATATCTTTTGAAAAGTTTTAAACCTCTGATGTTTGAAAGCCCAAGAAACCACCATTTTTAATTTCTGCAGCTCTGTACAGAATTTTGCTAGGATCTGTTCTTTAGAGAGGAGCCTGAAGAGGGGTGGGTGGGAACGAGGGGGGAGAGGGGGGGAGAAAAAAAGGATGACAGGACTATGTAAGGTTTTTCTTTCCACTTGCCAGAACAGTGTGTTTTTCTGTTCATTAGTGTCTTAGATAGAAGGTTACGGTAAAGATAGCTTAGCTTTGCAGTGGCACATCCTGAGTGATGATCATGCAGCAGTGTTGAGGAATGTAGTCTCAGGGAACAGGTAGGCAGCTTTGGAAGGTGCTTTTAAACATACAGATGCGGAGAAAACTGGCAGTGCAACGGGTGCAGTGTCAAATGGAGAGTGATCCAGCTTATGTACCTGGTTGTGCTTCAGTAAAGCATTTTGTGTGACTTCAGACAAGCAGCTTAACATCTTTATGCTGTAGCTGTCTGTGTCTAAATTAACTTTGTGAGAATTAATTTAAGAATTTGTAGTGCTCTGATATTCCTCATGGGCATGAATTTACATATTATGACTTTAAGTTAGTAGTAGTAGTACAGTAGCAAGTGTCATTTGCCCTCATTTTTAGAGATGGATGTCCAAGAAAGGGTTTCAAAATACAAGTTTTTGATCCTAAATAAGTAACCTTGCTTAGAAAAGTGCCCACCTCCCTTCGCTCTCGCTGAAGTGTGCCAAGCTTCTTGTCACTGTAGTAGGGAATGTATTCTAGGATTCCCTAGAGGATAACTTTCCAGACACGTACAGCTTGGCTATACATGGAAGAAACACTTTGAAACGAGGGGAGTTACTTGGATTTGTCAAAATATTCTGGATTTCTGCCTCACTGGTTGGAAGACTGCACTCTGCGAACCAAAAATTATGTTTTTCTTGCAGGGTATCAAAGAATACAGTGTGCCTGTAGGTCTTGATGGGAAAGCACGAGTTGACTTGGTTGTTGTAGGATCAGTGGCTGTCTCTGAAAAAGGTAAGATAAAGCCTTGTAAGCTTCTCAGGAGGAGGGTCTTAAGTCACAATTCACCGTGTCAGTAGGCTACACTACGTGTTCCTTTTGGCAGACCGAACGTATCTTTGGAACTGAATTATGTCTTGAATTCTGTCTCTTCTGTATGACAAGTCACTGATCCTAATCCAATCAAGAAGAATCAATGCCTGCTCCACAACAATGCCACCAGGACTTAGTGGGCAGACAGCAGTGTGGTTTAGAGCATGCAGGCCACTGTTTTGGCCTTCAGTAGAACTATTCAGGCAAGCAATTTTTTTTTTTTCTTTTAAAAGAATCTGAGGGCTCCCTGTTCAGAGGATCTGCTCTGCTCTCACAGCGTGTGTGAAAAGACGTGTTACAGCTGCTGATTCAGTACCTGTTTGGGGATCTGATTTTGCATTTTCTAGTATTTTGAAGACCTGCTGGTGGTGAAAAATTTTCCACTGACTTTATCCATTGCCTAAAAATAACATGCTCTTTGCGTGTGACCCAGACTCCTCTTTACGCACATGAAATTAACCTATGTTTGACATGAATAGAGGGTTCTAATTACAGTGGGTAAATAGGCTTCTATGCTAACTGAATTGGGCTAAATTTGGTTTATTCTGAATGGGAGGCTCCTGGGATCCTTTAGGAGTTCATTGAAACTAATGTTTTATTTTAATTACAGTGCTGATTACAAGAAAAGTTGCATTCTCTGAGAGATGCTGATCTGAATTTTTCCTGAGTTACAACTCTCTGCTTGGTTTATCTGTTGCAGACTGCTTAGTTTAATTGCATGCTTTTGACAGTTACCAGCCTTTCCGTTCTGCTCTTTCTGTGTTTACTATCACTGTTTGCTTTTGTGTGTTTCAGGCTGGAGAATTGGAAAAGGGGAAGGTTATGCAGACATGGAATATGCAATGATGGTGTCAATGGGTGCAGTGCAGGCAGATACACCTGTAATTACGATTGTGCATGACTGCCAGGTAAGTTAAAATATTCACTGTCAAGTGACGAGTCAGAACTGTGTGATACTGAATAGTGTGTCTGAAGAAGAGACTTGGAACGATGTTGGTGTAGCATCTTTACTGTGTTTCCGCTGTCATTGACAGATGTTCATATGTTGCGAGACATCAGGAATGGTGCGCAATTTTAGTGAATTTGCTTTTAACTGTTTACCAAATCTTGTTCCTTGTAGGTGGTTGACATAGCGGAAGAGATTCTTGATGATCATGATTTAACTGTGGATTATATACTCACTCCAACAAGAACTATTAAGACTAATTGCAAACGACCAAAACCTCGGGGAATAATATGGCGTAAGGCAAGTTACCTCTGCTAACGGTGGCTTACTGGTACTGCCATTCTGTTGATAAGTCCCTCATTTGTACATATAAACACATTTGTTGTATTAGAAATACTTGGAAAAGGAGCAAATATGTTTGTCAGATGAAACAAAACAAAAGCATATGTGTTCAGCCATTTTTTAAGTGGTAATGGTGAGGAGGAGAAATATATTATTGAAGGTGAGGTTGCTGTATCAAATGGATTATAGGGTGAGAGTCACTGGAAACATCATTCATGGATTTTTAAGATAGACATCGTTTCTTGTAGTCGTTTGTGGTGTAATAGTCTGTGTAAGCTGAGGGGCTTCTCCACCTTGTGTGTTTTATTCCTCAGTGCTCACTGAAACTGGCTCTCTTCGTTTTCTGGACACAGTACCGTAGAGAGAACTTTATGGCATTAGGCCAAGTGGAATGGGTGGAATATGTGCTGCTCTGGTTGTGAAAGGAAAGCATGACCTGGTGGCTGGTACATTGCTGTTTACGTAGTGGATGTATGGGATTAACTTTCAAAGGACAGATGAATTTGTGGCTGGAGCTCATTTTCAGTTGGAGGAATAGTGACTTTATACTGCATTACATCATGAATCATTATTTATTGATAAATACTGATTTATGGGTTTGGCCTCTCCCCGCAAGATTGTCAGAAACTTTAGCAGCTTCACAAATGGTTTCAGAAAAGCATTTAGTGAATTGTTTTACTGGAAGTTCATGCTGGGAAAACTTTTTTTTGTCATTAGATTTTCATTCCTAAAATCATCCAGTCAGGGAGCAGACGCAATCCCACATGATTGAGTAACAGTAGGAACACTGAAATGAGGAATTGTATACCCATGTCTTGCAGAAACCACTGAGGAATTATTAGTGAATACTTCTGGGGAAATCAAGAGTTGTTTGTTAAGCACTTGCCAACCAGCCAAAAGAGTTAAATTTGTTAAGGTAATGTATCTACAACAAACAATTCTAGCCAGTGCTATTTTTATTCCTATGGTGGGAGAGTATTTTACCCTGCCTGTGGTGGAGGATTTGAGGTTATAAATAAATAAATAAAAGCTCTGCCTGTACCAGTGCATTTTTTCCATTGAATTATTTTTGAATCACAATTTTTTTAGGATATTATTGAATGTGATTGTTTTGAGGGCCTATCCCTTGTGCTCCATCTGTCTTGCCAACATACTTTTGATCACAGTCTGTCTGTCCTAGTGTTGGACTTCAGTCTCAATAAGTGACCTTGCTAACACTTTTTTCTTTTTTTCCTGTCTGATTCCCTTTAGCAGCAAGATTTTCCAAAGGTCTGGGGAACAATCTCTTGCAGGGGCTGTTGAATTTTTGTGAGATTTTTGCCACTCATGAAAAGTCAGTCAGTCCCAAGCGACATGTCAAAATTCCATGTTACCTTTGCATTTCTTTGCTTTTTAGAGAAAAAATCAAGATCAGTGTTATAATACACACCTCATAACTGATGAAGTATTTGCCACGGCTCCTTTGTTCTTGTGTCTAAAGCATGAGGAGATGCTTAGCAGAGTCATATCTAAAGCTTGCACCACACTGCTTTTAGCCAGTTTGCATGAGACAGTGAAACTTTTTTTCTATAGTAATCTCTATATTAGTGGTGTTGTCTGAAAAATACAGCGCTTGCTGAATTTTCTACAGCTTTCACTGAGAATAGAGCACGCTACATGATTGAGCATTTATTTGAGTATTTGAATGTTGATTTAACCCCTAAAACTGCTTTTGGCTGTTCTTCAGAGCATATGTTGATTAGATAAGAATATTGGAGAACACTAGCCAGAGCAGGGATAATCATTACATTTCTGTTGTTCTGGGACAAGAACAAAGTGTTGTATCTATACAAAGAAGAAAGAAGTTAGCATTATATTATTTCACAGGGAGCTGAACCACTTGTGTATGTTTTGTTTGTAGTTGTGGTGGTAACCGTATTATCAACCTTTGCACAGAGGGTCTTGGAGCTGGGAGGTCTAGTTAATCGACAGGGTGTTAAAAATGCAAGGATTTGATACAGGCTATTTAAGTGTTTGTCCTTTGACTTTTCCTGGCTGTTTCTACATCCTTTTCTCTACATCCTTTTCTCCTTCAAATCCTGGCTTTACTGGTACATTCCTGTTCCTCGAAGCAAAACTAAATGAACCAAGAGGTAGTGAGTAAATAAATAACCCACTTCTAAATATGGTGTTTTGTCAACAGAAAGTAGCTTAACTTTATTGTTAAAATGTGTGATGTGTAAAATATGTTGCAAAAACTTCATCCTTCAGGAACATGGCTAGATCAAGCCAAGACAATGATTTAAGAGCTTAAATTAAAGGTGTTTGCAAACATGGGATTACAGCTAAGCATTGTTGTAAAGGACGTGCTTTCCTGAAGCTGTTAGGATAAATAGCCATTAATACATACACTCTGTTTTCAGCTGAAAGAGGTAAGAAGGTACTTATGCAGCAAACAAAATGCATGTCTCCAGGCTAGATTTCTGTGCTCAAAGGGGCACTGTATTTTCCTGGAGTGTTTTTGTTTGTTGCGTGCTGTGTGGGAAGGAAGTAGTGTGTCAGATATGGGGATGGGGTAAATAGGTGTTCCTCTGTGAGTAAATGATTCGCTTCTTGGGGTAATTGGCATGACTTGCCCTCAGTTGCCTCCTTTTAGTTGTTCTCAGTGCAGAATTTCCAGCTGAGCTATTTCTTGCCATTGAGGTAGTATGTTTTTCCAAAGAGGAAGATGTGAATTACTTGGTGTGATTTTTGTCACAGAAATGCTGATTTAAAGACTTCCAAGGAAGTGTAAGAGCTACAATATTATTAATACCAAAGAAGCATTACCAGTATCTGTGCTAGGCACTCTAGAAACACTTCTAAATACAAAGACAGTACTGGAGTGTGTATATGGGTAAGTTTTCTGCATCTGAGTTCAGGGTTTTGAGAAATCAGTATGTGCTCTTGGAGGACAGCAAGAGCTGCTAAGGGCTGAGCGCTCTGGAAAACTTTATTTGGATGCCAATGGAGAATTATTTGGCATCATCTGTCTTGAAAATCTAACCCATTGTTTCTGGGAACTCTAAATTCATGAAACGACTTGCTTTCTCATTTAGTATTTTGTATGGGTAGCTGTGATCTTTATCTGTGACACTGTCTATTATATTTGTCACAATTATGAAGTTATTTGTGCTGTGCTTATTTTAAATTGAAACTATACAGACCAATTAAAATATTTGGGGTCATGAAGAGGGAAATGAGAGTAGTTGGTGGAAAAATCACTAGATTGTTGCAAGCATTTCCTTCTGTTTCTTTAATCATTCTTTTGCTGAGAATTTTATAGAAGTAGGAAAAGATTTTTTTCCCCAAATGAAATGAACTGGGGGGAAATCCCTGGGTCTAATGTTGAAAGAGTTTAGTACACAGTGGCAGAGATGGAAGCTATCTGACAACAAACAGCTTTTTATTCGGGTCTGTGATAGAATATTTGGAAAATAAAATGATCTTGTTTTAAAGCTCAAAAAGTTCACACATTGAAGCTGGCAAAACCTTCAGCAGGGACACAGTGTTGCCATCAGAAGAAAATTGCTGTCAGTTTAGCCAAGGTTTGTTTTATTTTGTTTTTTTGGAGGGATAGCGTGAGCGGGGCATGCTTCCATGCATGGTTAAACATCTCAACACCTTTGCAAATCTGACCCTTGCTGCAGAGTCCATGGAATCAATTTTTGCTGATGGATTCCAAATGTTGGTTGCATAAGTTTATCCTGAGGGACGCTAGCAGACTTCACGGGCTGCCAGCTCCCAGAAATATGCCCTCGGATTGCGTGCACATATTTGGACATTTTGTGCAAATGAATGATAAAATGTTCGGCTGTGCTGGCTCGTCCTGGCTGTCTTGGCTTTGTCTGTGCTTTAAACTCCTGTGAGTTCAGTGCTCCTTGAAACAAGCAGCTGATTAAGGAGACAACACGAGAAGCGGGCTCTGTCCTGGAGGCCTTTATGAGGAGTCTAGGGTCAGACATCCCTCAGGGTGGGCAAAGATGAATCTTTCGAACACCTTCTGCCTACCAGCCTCAATACTTGGAAGGGCTGGTGGATCTGCTGTACTAAAGATTGTTTGGTCATGTTTGCAGCCTTCCAGGGCAGGGCAGGGCAGCAGCATCACCTGTCTCCATCTTGAGCCACGTGTTCTTATATCAGTTGGTGTGTGCGGATGGGTAGCTGTGTGAAGCAGAATTAAATAGCATACCTAGCATGCTCTCCAATCTATAGCTGTCCTTCCCTCATCTACCGTACATCAGAACTGCACCGCCTCTGCTGCCAGGGAAATCAAAGTGGTGTTTGGCTTGGCCCGCACTGTATCAGGGGTCAGCATTACTCATTCTGTCAGAGGACAAACACATCTTTCATTTCCCCCAGCAAAATATTGAAAGTGGCTACATTCACTGTTCTGGAATAACAGAGGTTGAAGAGAGCCCTGATGTTCCAGCAGAGACGTTGCAGAAGTCCATCTGCCACTACGTTGTTTTGGGACCAAACCAGGTGTCGTAAGAGTGGATGCTCAGTGTTAAGTGCTGGGAGATTTGTATTGGCAGTCAGCATCCAAGACTCTGTTTCTTCAGGTTTCTGTCAGAAAGGGGCCACATTTCCCTTCTCAGCTCCTTTCCCATAGCCCGGTAATTGTGTGCCAGAAGAATTCATCTACCCTGCTGTCCTCTTTCCCCAAGGCTCTCCCAGCTATGGCAGGGAGTAGGCAGGATTGTTAAATGATTAATTGCCTTTGGTGGAGTTATTTTTAACCTGAATCACTTCAGTTACTGAGTTTATAGCGCAGACCCACAAGCACTTCTGTTGGCCAACCCCAGAGGGCTGAAGTATGGAACTGGCCTGGGAATTGGTGGTCAAGGGATAATGGGAAACTTCTTCAGCTGGCTTCACTGCCAAAGCCAATCATTTAGCTAAATCCCAACACTCAATACAAAGTTTACAAACATCAATAAATGGTTTGGCCTTGACTTTATAGGGATGGGGGGAGCAAGGGAAGAAGCTTCTGCCACTAGGTTTGCCCAGGTCCGCATAACTGCATGAACCAGATGTGGGGTAGAACCCAAGTCCCCTGCATCCTGGCTTAGCCTAAAGCAGTAGGCAAGGCTAGGGAGGAGTGACCAGCCGGCACAGGACCAAGAAACGTGCAGCTTGTTTGAAGGAGAGGAGGAATATCGTTGGCCTCTCTCCACATGGAAATAAATCATTGCAATCCTCCACAGTTTGCAAGACAAAAGAAACTTTTTGCATGATCGTAATTAGCAACACATTGTACTACCACAGAGTTCTTTTGTTTGCTATTTTGCAACAGAGCAGAGCAAGCTTTTTCCTCTCCTCTGCCACCCACTGCCCCCTTTGCCCTTTTGGCTCTCACCCCCTGCACCCCAAAAAAGGTAGTGAATTAGTTTGTTGAATTGAAACTCTGAAATCCCAAACTGAGTTTCTGCCTTTCCTTGACATAAAAGGGGGAAAAATAGGGAAGGATTTGAAAGCTTTGGCCCAGCTGAAAGGTTCTTCTAGACCCCAGGGAAACAGCTCTTAAGGTAAATCCTCTGTCTCTCTTTTGTGGCAGAAGGATGTCCGTTGACAGCATCAGAACTTGTCTAATGTAGGTTTTTAACAGAGTGTTTTCTATTACAAACAAATCTGAGTGCCAAATCCACTGCCTGTGTTGCTTTGGTACTGTTACCTCTACAGAGGGTGGAATTTAAGGTAATGCTAGGTTTGCCTCGTGGGGTGATGTTTGATGAGCAGAGCTTCAGGTTTTATAGAAAACTAGTTCATAGCCCTTACGAAGATGTAGATGCTGCTGTAACTACATCTTCCTGAGTTTGCAGAGAGCCTGAAACGGTAGCTGAAAGAGCTCCTGTCAGATGCCAAAAACTACTGGTCACTCTAATGAGAGGAGAGGACATGTTGAAGCGTGGCCAGTGGAAGTCTCAGAGAGTATGCTGGCCCTTGGATTATCTAACTCCTCTCCTCGATTTGTCCTTGAAAGACTGGGAGTTCCAGAGATCATCCTCTCAGTACCCATCTCTTTGATTCTGTTAATCTACAAAGTGGTGAGGGTTTGCTCTTGGTAGCATTGATCTTTCTAACTAAACACCCGGTCCATGCCTTGGGAACTTAGTTTAATTTAAGGGTGAAGGGAACTTGTACATACACTTGGTTGAGGTTGTGCTTTGTGCTCAGGAGTGATTAGTTGCATGAGAATAGAAAAATGTTTTTCCTGTTTGGTTTAATTAGCATAGAGCTTACATTTCACATAGAAATTTGACAGAAGACAACAAATGTTCCTAATTGTTGGCCAGTAAAAACAAAGTAAGATGGCTTCAGCCATTGGTCTGATGTTGTATTGCCCAGGGAAGGGGAGTTTGCTGTCAAACACAGCAGCCTGAGTTCTTGGCTGAGAAAAACAAATCAGTCCAAGAATCCACAGAGCAATAACTCTTCAAAATCTGAAAATGGCATGTACCTTTCAGAGTGCGGAGGCTCCCAGAGCCCCAGAGGAAGTCCTTGCCTCTCTGTACTGGCTGCCAGATCAGGCCAGATTTGTTCAGAAATTGTTCTCAGTCATAGAGTTTGCTTGTTTAAAGGGCCTAATCCCAAACACCTTGACTCTGGGTCTGCAGTGTGGCAGAATGGAGGTGGCCTCTGCCCATACTGGTTAGTCCTATTCTGCTGTTTGATATTATATTAACAAGATTGAGCTAGGACAGGCTTTATGTAAATTATATTTTTATTTAATTTCAGCCTGAAATAAAACTTGCTTGTTTGCTCCTCAGAAGAGGAGCCCTGGGAACATTTGAGACTTCTGTTGACTGGCTTTCCTGTTACCTAAACCTAACATTGCCCTCACCCTGTCTTTGATTTTACTCGAGTCACTTCAGAGCTGGGCTACTCTCCCTAGAGATCTGTAAATTTTAGACTATGTGGTGCAGCCAGATCCAAACTCACTCTGACTGTAATTGTAGAACTAGGAATTCAGGGGCTCTGAGGTGAGAGAGATCTGAGCTGGGCAGGCATATTCCAGCCAGGATATGCTGGTGCTAGTCCAGTACAGCCTGCTGAGTAGTAGTGGCTCATAAGATTGGGTGCAGTACCCTGCTAGAGTGGCTTGCTCACACTGTGTGGGCTACTAGCACGGGTCTCTGCTAGCTCAGGCATTGCTTCCCTAGGCTCTGTTTTGCTCCCTAAATTTAAGAATTGGATCTTGTGTTGATGGATATTCTTCTTGTCCAGCAGCCAAGTACGAATTATTCCTCCTTCCAACTGCAGTCTGCAAGCCAAGAGCTAGACCACATTAGCTAGGGAACCACTGTGTTTCCTGCCAGTCACTGAGTGCAGCCTGGGGCATCTCATGCCTGAGATGGATAGGGTTCAGCTGTTGAGAGGAAGAGCCCTTCCAGAAAAAGCTGCTTATGAACTGGGTATGGATGGGGGGATAGAGGGTTCACAGTTTTGAAGTATAGTGTCCGGGCGCTCTTCCGTTCTACGATCCAACCCAGTGGACTGGTGTGGGATCTGATGAGTAGCTGTGGGTGGTGTGTGAGGTCAGATGACAAGAAGGAGGCTGTGGTGATGTGCCACAACCAGAGAACGTGCCTCCGGCTGGGCCCACACTCATAGGAGCGCTGCTATGAGGCACGCTCCCCAGCTGCAAACTTAACACCATTGTCCCTCCCCATTGTATGACCCAGCCTACGGGATATCCTGTTTTGGGGGAAAAGAGCGCGAGGAGGTCTGCAGAATGAAAGTGCCTGATGGTCTGATGAATTGTAGGCATGTAAGATTCTGCCAGAGCAGGAGCACAGGCCCTCGGTCAAAGCAAATATTAAGGGATAACAATGAGAATGCGAATCTAAAAGCACCCTGATAAATAAATGTCAAAATCGAATAGTTCTGAGTTTGGTTTTGATTTTCCTGCTGGATCTACATTGTGCTGCTGGCTTAAAGAGTAACTAATGTTTATTTTTGTCCTGCAGTGTGTATTTAGGGAGCAACTTCAGAATCGGGCCAGTAATTAGTAACGTTTTGAATGCTCTGGCACTCTGAATGGTAGCAATATAATAAAGTTCCTCTCTTTTTATGGCACAATAGGTCCTGATGGTCTTCTCCTTTTTCTGGAAGGAGAGAAATCTCGTAATTGTATCTGTCTTCCTCCTTTTTAGGTCAGCTATGAGATGCTGGAAAAAATCCCCATCCTAAAGAGTCTTCGATACAGAGAGAAGCAGGCTGGCAAGGATGTTACCCTCCAAGATGAACACTCAGACTTGGCAAATGCCAACACACCAGCAGCGTTAAGTGAGAAGGCGATGGCTGAAAATACAAGACCGCAGGCTGCAATGGGCTCAGCTCAAATAGGACAACATTATGTTGAAAGTGGTTCTTTAAGTCCCAGATTAGAGGGATCTGGCATGATTACTACTGTGTATGTGGGGAACATACCCCCCAGCGTAAGAGTGAGCGAGCTGAAATGCGCTTTAAGGGAATTCCGTGCAACTCCTTTACGACTGAATTGGCAAGGAGCACAGCACAGGGCTTTTCTCGATTACAAGGATAAAGCAACCGCAGAGAGTGCTGTATCCTCTTTGAAAGGCTTGAGCCTCGGGGGTAATACTTTGCGAGTTGAGCTGGCCAAGAATCAGAGAAACAAAGGGCAAGTAGAAATCAATAGTCAGAAATGAATATGAATAGAGGAAAAAAAACAGGCATGTTTTCATTGTTTTGTGAGAAGCCAACCTAAGTTTTCAAGGATATTAGTATATCCTCTGATTTCTGCAGGCTAAACAACAAAGTGCGAAGCCAACTTTCCAGATAAATGAGGCGTACATCACAGCTGACTTGCCTGCCTCATTCCTGCAGTTGTACATGCAAAGTGTATTTGTCAAGACAGATGACAGAGGGGCCATTTCTCTAAATGGTTATCCACAAAGTACCCACACTTCGTGTATTTGTTTTTCATTGGCCGGGGGTTGATTTGCTGTTCGGTGTGTATGTTTGTTAGGCCTGGATCAAAAACCTGCGCCTTGGTAGCTGTGTGCAGCCACATGTAGCGAGGTGGTTATGTTCTGTCATCTAAAGGTTGTACCTGCAAATCTGTACTCGTGAGCTTGAAAGCCAGCTGCAGAAAATCTGTCTTAAGAGTTACAATTCTTACTAAAAAATGGGTTTTGCCTGTTGGGAGTTTTCGGCGTATTTTTCATAAAAATGGCCGGGGGGAGAGACTTCCCTTTTTGTGCTCTTGAAGAATGGCTGTGGAAGCACTGGCTCAGCCACTGAGTTCTAGCAATAGCTATTACCATCATGTGGAAGAGATGGTGGCCCCTTTCTCGGCTTTGTTTTGTTAATTCAGCCCTTTGTAAACCTTACATTTCTTCAGTCTGGCAGAGGAAAGTGAAGACCAGTTTTCTCCTCTGCTTTTCCCCAGAATACTTCAGGTGCCTTTTTCATGGATGCAGATAATTACAAAATAGATGGTTTTCCTGATTGTCTCGTCTCTTATAATTTGGTGTGATTCCATTGCCTCTGTGAAAGTACATTAATATTAATTATTGTAGTGGAAACGAAAAGCAGACAGACCGCGGTCAAAACTTGTGGGTGTCTAGTCTGGTACGGAGTTGTTTGAAAAGTTACTGGAGATAGTAACAGAGCCTGTTCCTGCTGTGCCATTGTCACCACCAGTGTGGTCTTCCTGCACCCACGTCATCAGACAGTGATGAGGGTTAGGCAGCAGCACTGGCAACATTTCATTGTGAAAGCGCTATCGAGTATTAGCTTGAACAGTAAGATTTGCAAACATATGAACATTCACTTACGGTGTAAAGGAGAATGATGATTTATTTGGTATGGTTTTTATTACAATTTTTTTTCCTTCGGTTTCTGATTCCTGAAAAACAAGTTGAATTTTGGCTGAACCATCCTTTCTAAACAGAAGCACTTTTGCCATTGATGCTGGGCACATAGTCAAAGTAAGCATCTAAGTGGATATTTTTTTAAGTATGAGTTGGAAACTTTTTTTAGCCAGAGGGTACTGTTAAGTATATTTTAAGCATGTTACTATGCCTCAAGGGTCAGACATTTCATACAGTATTAAATAAAAAGTTCGCATCGTTATCATGTACTCTGTAAAGAGGGGCTCAAGGAAAGCATTGCTTCAACTTCTTGTAAGGTCAACAAAGGAAAGGTTTCTGAAAAAAAATAGTGCCATGCTCTAAAATGCTCTCTTTTTCTCCAGCTCAAAATTGTTTTCAGTATCACTTAGTCTGAATTAAAACATAAGCACTGAGGAGTCCTCTGCATCTTGTTTCAGCAGTTGTGCACTTCAAGGGTAAGAGTCAGGGGTTATGTTACTACTTAAACATACTCATTACATCATGAGCTTAGAAAGAGGAAAGAAAAGCAAAAAAATTATACATCACTGCCTTCTCCTTCCAAATGATGGCAAATTAAGTAACATGATCATTTGATGTTCTTTTTGACTCTTGCAACACTGCTTGCTTTGGTGAAGATGCCTAGGTGACGTTAGCAGTTAAAAAGCAGTTATTCTGCCAATGAAAACTTCCAGCATCTCAAACTTCCCCTGTTGCATTACAGATTGAACCAGCCTTCTCTGGTCAAATTTGTGGGAATGTCATCCTCTACCTTATTTCCTTTCTTAACATCTGAAGTTTCAGTGCAGATATATTTACATGTTATGTGATATGTAAATGTATTACGTTTGCTTGCGTTGCTCTCAGCACCGCATGCAGTCAGTGGCCAGTTTTGTTTGGACAAACATGTCTACGTGGTTTTCTGTTTGCAGTTGTGGTTCTGCATGTAACCCACAGGGTGAGCTGTGCTAGGTCGATATCTAGGTGGGCAGATCTCTGCAGTTCTCTTCCAGCCTGTCACTTTTTTCTGTCCTGTATTGTGAGGCCACATTTCACAGTACTACCTAATAACTCTTGTTACTTTCCCAATAGGCAATTAACAGTCCAAACCATGCTACGGAGAAGATGTTAACTAGACAGAGGTATGTAACTGTAGTTAGGCTCAGAGAAGAAAAATAATTACTATAAGCTTAAGCTAATGGACCATTCATTAGCATTTTGAATGGACTGAAATAATGATGCTGATGTTATGATAATTGTTTTTTCCAACTTAAGCAGTCATTTTTGATCCAGGTTATTAATAAATGGCAAGGTCTTTTGGGCCTAAGTCATTAAAGTGTGTTTTGAATTCAAGGTAGCAGCTGCTCCAGGTCAGAGTTTGGCAGCCTGTTGCAAACCCATCTGCACCAGCAGCTTCAGTGAATCAGTAGCAACTGAAGTGCAGGTACAAGTTCATTTCTGTCGTCTCTGCTTCAAGAGCAACAACCTGCAGGGAAGGAACTAGTACAGGCAGCAGCTGAAAACAGAGCCTGAAGTTGCAGATGGCTCACCAGGGTTCAGGGCTTCTGCAGAGGTTGAGTAGTAGGGGGTTACATGGAGGCAAAACAGTAGTCCTCAGAAATCACCTTTGGGTTGCTATAGGATTCCCACAGGAAAAACAAGAACTTGAGTACATTCCACAAAAAAGCAGCGTGACTTGCAGCAAAGCTGTTCTATAAGCTTACCTGTGAGGAGGAAGGTATAGCTCATGCTTTCTGAAATGAGTCCTGTACCAACAGAGCAGGAGTTTGAGCCTGCGCACTCTGAAGTCGATGCAATTTCTGTCTTGGACAGCAAGGGAAGCAGTGATGAGGATGGGGCCCTTGCTGCTGCTTGGGAAGTTGCTCATCTTTAGCTAAAAGACATTTCAATGCAAGATGCTAAATTGCTATTTAATTAAATAATGCAAGACTGCCCAAGGCACACGCCTACATGGCTTTCTGGTGTCTTTAGCTGTATGATGTGGATTTTTTCTTGTGGGCTGACCAAGTTCCTACTTGAGGAAACAGCGGATTTTGAAGAAAAAGTGAATGGGGCAGTCTGCATCTCTTAGATCTATTGTTTCAGGCTCTCTGTATGCTCAGGAAGACATCGGTTATACATGAGTCACTTAGACTTTTCTCTAAATCCACAAAACTCTGAAATGCAATACATTTTAGTGAATCCTCGGACTCTGATCTCATAATGAAACTCAAGGAACTGAAACCTGCTTATATTTTACTTTGGCCCAGACCAAAACTATGCAAGATATTTTACTGACAATCAAACCATAAAGTCCGTGCTCTGAAGAATTTACAGTCTGAATTAACAGGCTTTAAAGATGAGAACCTTTACTCAAGCAATAATTCTTCATTTCGTACCTGTTGTAGTTGTGGCCTTGCTGTTAGCATGTAGGTTGAACTAGGCTACGTCTACGTAGACAAGCCTCGTCTCAGGTGGATACCGGCCCTTACACCCCGTCTTTCTTGCTGTGACTGAAACACCAGTCTAGGACTTCAGAGGCCTCAGTGCTTCAAACCAGTTCCCTGTAATGGCCTTTCTGTCACCTCTCATGCCTGGAGCAATGGGGAGAAGGTATCTTTAAGCACTTAACCCTCAGTCTCTGTCTGTAAGGACAGTGGGACATCCTTGCTGCTTCAGACTCTCATGATAAAAACATCCACAATGACAAAGAAGTGCCTGGATGCTGCAGAAAAGTCTGAAACACTGGTGATAAATGGGTAGTCTGCTTTTAATAGGAAATGAAGTGATCCCTAACAGACTTGATTTTTAGTTCACTTGCAGCAGCAGAGGATCCTGTGTTTCACTGCTGTGTGATGAGAAGAAAAGTTCAGCAGTACAATGGGAAATACTTTACTGAGCCAACTTTGTTCAGAAGTAATTAAAAATGAGGTCTTTCTATTCTCTGCGCAGCCTGATGTCCTCGCTTGTCATGTGGTTCAGTGCATTCTTTCCAACTCCTTTCATGGCACAAACAAGTTAAGATGTTGTTACTGCATGCCCTTCTTCTTGAGGGTTCAAGTGGGAAAGATGCTGAACAGCTCCGGAGGCTGGTCGGCGTGAGCAAACCCAGCTCCAGTCTCATGGCAGCTGGGAGGGTGTGGGATCCAGCAGCGACCACCCTAGGTGTTACATCATGGACGTGAGCTTCCCAGAGTGATTCTGCCCCTCTTCCTATCCTCGCTTGTGGGAGAGATGTGAAGAGAAAACAGTATCGGATGAATAGAGCCTCTACCAGATCCATTAGGCTCAAGAACATGGTCATTTTGGAGGGGATTTTCTTTTGTTGAATGATATTAGTCGCAGCGTGGTGTGTGGCACAGAGCAGTGAGGCAACATTGTAATCTGCTAACAATAAAAGCGAGGTGGCTGACTGCCACTCAGCACTGAAAACTATACAATCATTAGGGTTTTCCTTCAGACAGCTATGTCCATGCATTTCTTGGAACAAGGACAAGGCCACACAGCTTCAATCCACTGAAGACAACAGCGAGTAAACAAGCCATGTTGCTGTGTAGTCTTCTCTGAGTGACAAGAGTCAGAGATCATTTGTTTCCATGGAGAGAAAAAGGAAAAAAAACATCTCACCATCAGGGTGGGAAGAGAGTAAAGCCCTATCCTGGGTGCCACAGCCAGGTCCTCATCCAGCATCTCCAGGCACGTCAGTCCCACAGCAGTCTTTAAGGACAGAGGCTTTAGCCCATTATCTTTGGGGACCAATAAAATATCTTGGAAAAGGGATGGTTAAATACTCTCTTCAAGTCATGTTTTTTAATTTTTTTTTTTATTTCATAGTCTTCTACTGCTCCAAAGGGAGAAACAAATGTTTTTTAGGGGAATGTTTCCATTGAAAAATCTAGCACTGTGGCTGTGTTTTTCTCCACAACTGCAGCAAGGGGTGAGGAGGGAGAGGAAAAGCGTGTGCTGGGATTTCTCTCATTCCGGTTCCTCAGAAGGAACAGCCCCATGCAGCAGTTCTGGCTCTGGAGGAAACATCTGTGGCTGTGGCCATGTTACTCAGGCAAACATACCCCTCCGTGAGGTAGGCTGTTGTGTACGAATGCTTTTATTTCCTCATTGCCATCTATTAAAGATTATCTCCCTACAAGAAAAGTGCACCATTTCCCATGTTTTCATGTGTAATGTCCGTGATGTCTGCTATAAACATCATGAAACAGTTCCCTGCCCCTACACTGACATAGGTATAAAAGTCACTGCTTTTCATCTTTCAAAGCACTGCAGAAATGTTTAGGGTCGTGTATCCTGCCATTGTTCTGGGCTGGGCATCCCACTGAAGTCACTGGGAGAAATGAGTTCAGGATGCGGACCTATCTAGTCAATCTTTACAGTGGCCCCAGGAACATCCACGTTTTACAGATGGGAAAATGAGGAAGGCGGAGATGGCTCCTAATAGACTAGATCCAACTGGTAATTCCTACCACTTTGGAAAACAACTGGAGAGAACAGACTAGAAACTCATCAAAAGCTCTCAAAAAAAAAAAAAAACCAAAACCCCACACCATGGTAGCCTTTGGACTTTTCCATGTGATGGGTACCTGATGTCCCAGACGGGCATCTTGTTGCTTCCCAATGGAGAACTGCAGCATCATCGTCACTCTGCCTCCACACACTGGCCAGAGTTGCCGGCCAGCCCTGCTGTGGCCAGGAAGCGTACGATCCTGCGGGTCCTCCTGCTCCGGTAGAGCCTTCCAGTGAAGGCACCCCACACAAGCCTCTCTCCAGTCCAGGAACAAACCTGTGAGACAAGACATGAGGTCGAAACTCAGATACTTTTCCCAAAACGTGCCTCCTCCAGAGGTCTAGCAGTTCACGTAAGCGTGTTACGGTCCACCCATCCCATGCAGGAACACACGGAGCTAAACCAGGGTGATTTTCTTTCTTTAAGGACTAAGGCAAACATACAGGACTGTTAGACGGGAGGGAAAAAAAAGGGCAGGGAAAGAAGGGAAACATTCACAAAATGCTGCAAAAGCTTCTACATTTCTAGGCATTGGTGTACCCAGTGCTGCCAGTCCTTGGTATTTTTGAGTGAATAATTGTTCAGACAAGAGTAATACTGACATTTTTCCAGAGGGATATCGTGTTTTCAGAGTGTTTCCAGGCACCTGCACTGCTCAGACTCCGAAGCGTGGCGTTTCCATCTCTGAAGGAGGCGATTACTCGGGTAGCTGGTCTGTAGCGGCTTTTCTTTACCACAGAGGAACACAATTGCTGTAGCAAGTACTGCTCCAAGTGAACTCTTGGTACTGTAAGTCCCTGCAAAACTTTCCAGGCCCTGTCATCTTGCTTTCCCAGGTGTGTTTGCTTATTTTTTCAGTAATTAGCCTGAAGCTGAGCTGAGCCGCAGAACTGCACTTTCTGTACCATTCTGGGTCTTTCAACTCCTGCTGCTTTAAATAAAGAAACGCCTATGCTCAAGCTCATACATTTACACCAGTGTAAGAACTACTGAAGTGAAGCAGCACTGCCAGTGTCCCTGCATCTCTTTCCATAATTAAGCAGAGATGGTTTGATCTCTAGGGTTGTCATTTGCTCTCTGATGCTTGTACCAGTGGCCTGCAGGCTTCTTGGGATCTCTCAGAAGACCTGCAAGTGTCCGAGAAAAGGAGATTCACATTTACTACACAGCAATCCACCTCAGTGAATTTTTTTTTCTGAAGGATCTGCACCTCCCTTGCAAATGTTTAGCTTATTTTAAGATTGGGTTTAAAATGTTTATCAGAAGTTTGATGGATCGGAGCAACCTGTGATAATGGGAACTGGTCTCAAAGAGCTTTTTATAAGCCTGTGCAAATAGATCTCCAACCCAGACGCTCAATAACAATAAGGTTTATTCCTTCTGTTGTCTTTCCTTAATAATATTCTGATTTTAGTTTCTTACTGGGCAAGATGAATACTGGCAGTGAAAGTTACTTAAAAAAAACAACTGAGCTGCATGCCTTTCCTCATTTGTTGAGCCAATCTGATAATTGTTTCTATGAATAACATCAGCTCACGATTGCAGAGCTGCTGCTAGCACTCAGGGCATCTCCTGCTCATCAGGGGGTCTCCTTCAGCCAAACACGCACTCACCTGCATCAGGTATTTTGTCCCTGAGGATGACTCTCACTGGCAAAGATTTCTTGGCAGGGATGTGCAAATGCCAAGCCAACGGGAGCACTCAGCACTCTCTTCTCCTGCAGAGAGTGGTGTCAGGCAGCAGTTATGCTTGTAAATATGCAGGGAAAAGGAACAAATGTTCAGGTGTGGTCTTCCAAAAGCATTTCAGTGATGTGGAAATCAAAGTCCCCTTTTCAAACGTGACAAGAACCGTGGCTCAGATCCCCCGAGGTACATAGGTCCCAAACTTCTTGGTTTTGAGGGAGAAATCAGGCACCCAGTTATTCTGATGGATCGGAGCCTTTACCTGCTAAGAAGTTGGTAACAAACTCAGAACCTGGCCTTCCCAATACCCGTTTAAGATTCAAGATGTCTGTTCCCACCAGTTAAGTTTCCAAGGTACCCAGTTTTCTGCTAGTCTGGATAACCAACCCCATCTGCAAGCATCATGTGCTGAGCGTCTGCATTCATGGACTACTTTATGCTATCCCATGCCAAGTATCCCCATCTTGTCCCACCTGGGCACGGAACAGGCCTGATCCAGAAGCGTCCCATAAACGAGTTTCGCCTGGCGTGTTCCGTCACCAATATCGCGATGCTAAATCTGAAGATGCGACAGAGGGACGTTCACCTTCAGAGCTCCGGGTGCCAGACGGGAAGAAAATAAATAAATAAATGAAAAAAAATAAAAGCAATCAAACCTTTAACAGCCACTCCGTGGAGGAAAAAAAAAGGTCAGAAACCGCCAGAACCGGCCCGGTTTTAAGCCCAATTTGGGGAAAATCGCGGCTGGGCGGGGAGCAGGGGCGAGGCGCGGGTGGTGCCGGTCCGCCGACACCAGGTGGCGCTGCCGCCAAGGGAACGGCGCCGGCCCCCCCCCCGCCTCCGGCTCCCCCCCCCGCCGGGGCTCCCCCCCCGACCGGCCCCGGCCCCCGGCGGGGATCCCTCCCAGCCCCCCCTTTCGAGAGGCCCCTCGACGGCATCCCTGCCCAGGTGCCACCACCCAAAAAGGACCGCAGATAGCCCTCATGGGCCCCCCCAATGTGTGCACCCCCCCAAAATATATGCCCCCCCCCACCCCAGCAGGGACCCAGCCCCACATCTCCTTTCGCAGGGGCTCCGCGGTGCATGGCCCTGCTTTGGGATCCCTGCACGATCCCATGCTCGCTCCAGCTGTGCCCCCCACGCGGGACCGTGTGCCCCCATAAGCACCCCTGGGGACACGAGCCCGGGGCAGGTGACAGCAGTAGCTGCGGAGCTCCAGCTCCCTGGTGGCCCTGCGAGGATGGGAGGAAGCACCCCGGGAGGAGCAGAGGGAAGCGTCGAGGCTGCCAATGCACCCCCCACCTGAATCCTTGCTACGGCAGGGCATGGCCCTGGGTGCAGCATGCCTGGGGACCCCCAAGTCCCCTGGGCCAGGGGTACGTCTCACACCAAATCCAGGTGGAGACACCAGGTCCTGGTTCTCGTCATGCTCCAAAATTTCAGCCCTGTAGAAAACTCATGGGCCTGCACAGGACATCTGCAATGAGAAACTCTTTCCTATAGCAGAAATGCCAAAAACCCAAAGAAAACTCTGTTGTTTTATCACCTACGGATTGGGAAGTGGGTAACGAGGAGCGGTGAGCAGATCGCTGATGCTGAACTGAGCCATGGCAGCTGACCACGGGGCAGATCTGGGCTGTTACGTGAGCAAATACCGCATTTTTGAGCAAGCCTATGCCTCATCTCCTCTTACAGGGCTCCAACAGCATTTCTGAGCAAGCTTATTTCTCCTTGCCTCCTACCAGAGCCTCAACCGATCCCGCAAACGTACGAGCGCAGCTTGTACAAAGGGACCGCTTGTGATAGCGGCTAGGTTTTTTGCCATCTCTTGGGGAAATATATACAGGGAAAAATCAAGTTTGTCTTGTGCAGAATAAGGGCTGGGGGCAGGAGCCCGTGGAGTTTCATCCTCTCCTCCCTGATGTAGGTGTCTGAGATGGAGAGCTGTCTGTTTAGACTGCGCTCACTGGCTTGAGGAATACGTGGCGTCCACGGTATGCGGCGGTTCTGTTTTTCCAGGTTTGGAAACCGACAGGAGGGAGAAAAATGAATCACGTAAACCTTTGTTGGGGACCAGATATCAAACCCCTTCAAGCTGGACCTGAGGCTTTGCAAGGTGCCTGCCTGCCCTTTCCAGCCCAGCAGAGGCCAAGCTGTGGAGGCATCGGTACTGCACGCAAACCAGCGAGTCCAAAATTAATCTGAAGGATGAAAATGAACCTTAGGAGCGACAGTGAGATTTCAAGGAAGGAAGAACCACTTGGCAGAGACTGAACTCCTAACCCTGGACCTTTATCTCAGCCACACCTAGCACAGATATGTGCTTCGGGAGCAAAAACCTCAGTCTTCAGCTTGTATATAAAGAGGATGGTAACAACGCGCTCACCTCCAACAGGAATGGGCAGCGGTGCAGACGACGGAGGGAAGGATCAACCCATAAAGGCATAAAAACAGGGAAACCCCAATAAATACTGCAGGTTGATTGCCGCTAGCTTAAACAGACCTACTCTCCAAAAAAAAAAAAAACCAAAACCCACCAAACAAAAAAACCCCAACCCTCCCAAAAAACCCCAAAGCAACAACAAAAAACACCACTCTAAGGCAGGCCTCCACCAACTCTGATAAAGCCTTTCCCACCTGCCTTAATTAAAAGAATAATTAGATTTTTTTTGTTGTTACCAGCTAACTTTGCTTTTAATTAAGCTGATTACACACAGCTGGGCTAATTAGTGTGCAGTAACCTAATTTCCCTATATAAAGACAGAAATACACAGCCAACAATCAGCTTAATTTGCGTGCATCTATTTTTTATGTGTGTGTATATTTGTAGTATGGGTGTTGATATAGACATATTGGCCCATGGATTAAAGCAAAATTTCCTGGATATGGCAGCATCCTTAATTAGACCAAATAAACCCAAACTTCACAGGAAAAGACCTATTTTTCAGATGAGCCGGGCTTGCGTGCCCGCTGCCTGCTCTCCTCTTGCTGCGGATTTATCGCTGCCCAGCGCACGTCAGTGATGGTGCGGTTTATCTGTTTGATTTTTATTATTACTTTTGTTTGTTTGGTTTTTTCAGGTGGGGAAAAACCAGTGGGAAGCTTTAGCGCGCTCCTCGGCACAGCCACGGCCACTACCAGCGGAGGTTCTGCGGAGCCGGGGTTGAGCCTCCACAAGGATGCGCGGCTCGGGCTCCCCAAAAAATGCCCGTGTCCCTCCCGGGGTGGAGGAGGAGAGAAAAGGAGCCGCGGGTGCACCCCTGCAGCAACAGGCCTTGTCCCCGAGCAAGAGGCAAAGAGCTGTCTAACACCGCCTTTCACTTTCTCCTTGGGGGGAAAAAATAAAATAATAGTAATTTTTTTAAAAAGATAAAAATAAAAAGTGCCTCCGCTTTTCCTCCCTCCTCATTTCATTATCCTCATTTTAAATATTTCCACGCAGCAAAAGGGGGAAGCCGGGGACACAGGACCCCTCGGAAGCCTTAGCCAAACCCCAAAAAGGCCTTTTTGAGTCTGCAGCGAGACGGGAAATTATCGCATCAAATGCGCAAAGGTTTGCAGCGGCCGGGCCGGGCGCTCCACGGAGCCCGGCGGAGGCCACAGACTCCTCAGATATAATTACGCGTGTTACACCGCATGCTCGTTTATTTGCTGCTCATACAATCGTGAAGCCCATGTACAAATAACATACATTTTTTATTTCGGTTTGATTTTTTTTTTCTTTAGGGACAAAACGTACACAAAAGGGCAGGGCGAAAAAAAAAACCCACATAATTACAATTTTATACAGTGCAGAAAGAATTAAAATAGGTGTCACCGAACTGTACAAAGTCAGGGTGAAAAAAAATATAGAGGGGGGAGGGAGGGGAATAATCCTTCATTATATATATATTTCTATAAAAACATAAGGAGGATTGTCTTTACACAGAGACCATGATCGGTTTAAAATTTACAAAGGTTAACTAAAAAAAAAAAAAATCTATATGGCAAATATTGCCAACAGAGATTCACCGATTTAATACTGATCAACTGAGACTACTCGTGTCTCGATTATTAGCAACAACAACAAAAAAAAATGTAGAATAAATAACAGAATGAGCATGGCTGTCTCTTTTCAAAGTGCCTTATTCTCTCTGCATAGGGTCTGATCCTGCAGTCTTTATGCCGGCAAAAAAAAAAAAAATATTAATAGCTAAAAAAAAAAAAAATATCCCTCTGAGAGATTTTTGCCCGCTGGGTGTTTGCCGGCAAAAAAAAAAAAAAAAAAAAAAGGTATTTTTCAGAAGAAGGGGCTCATTTCTCGAAAGACGGGGTTCATTTCTTGGAAGAAGGGGCTCGAAGTGAGACGGGACCCAGGGGGTCGGGGCGGGGGGACCCCGCAGCCAGCCCGCTCCTCTCCTCTCCTCTCCTCCCGCCGTGCAGCGCGGAGGGGCCGCGGGACGCGCCGGCTTTGGGGTCGGGGTCCTTTCCAGCCCCCCCAGCCCAATCCGGCTCTGCGCCTACCAGCCGGGATGGTGGCATCGCTCAATGCCAATTACAAAACCGAATTAGTAATTTAATTTAAAAAAAAAAAAAAAAAAAGAAGCATCAAAACCTCATTTTTCAAACCCTTAACCCAAACTCGCAGTCGGGGTTTTCGGGGGGACGGACTGCTTGTGCTTTCCTCTCGACCCATCCCCAAGCGAAGAAGCAGAAGAAGGCAGAGACCGTCTGTGATTCAAGACCCGTGGTGGAGGCCGGGTCCGGCCGATGCTCAGCTGCGGGGCAGGCTCAGCCCCGGGGCCGCATCCCCGCTCCCCTGCCGCTCCCCGGGTCTCCTGTCTCTACCTCCTGAACAAAGCCAGTCTGCAGAGACCCCCCCTTCCACCGAGAGGGTCCTGGGAGGGGGGGTTCGGTGCCCGGGTCAGGCCTTGCCGGCCCCAGGAGGTGTTTTTTCCGCCCCGTATCACATAACGCACGGCTTGATGTCCTGGTATGTCACTTGTTGGTGGTAATAGGAGCCGCTGCCCGCTGAATGCATGGAGGAGGAGGCCATGGCGTTGAAAGAGAAGACGAATTCCTTTCTGTCGCACATGCTCGGAGACTGGGAGTGATACCGCGGGATGCCTGCGGGACGGGGGGGGGAAAGATTGTCAGCCATCGGAATTATATTTAGTAGAGGAGGTTGAGCGCGGGAGGGAGAAAACCGCCGTCTGGGGTTAAAAAAAAAAAACAACAACCAAACCCAAACCCTCCGCAGGTCTCGGCGCGGAATTGGGTGTATTTTTGCATGCACACGAATAGCGGGGCGCTCCCGGGGCTCCGCGGGCGCGGGCAGGTGCGGCGGGGAAAGGCCCGCGGCCCCGGGACGGCGCGGCCCGAGGACGCTCCGAGGAGACGGGATTTGCTTTGAGTTGGGTTTAGTGTGGTTTTTGTTTTGGTGGTTTTTTTCCCCCTTGAAGGTACCGGCTGCTTTTCCCACCGCCTCCGCCCGCGCGGAATGTCCGCGGGGTGCGGGGCGGGGAGCACAGCCGTTCACCGCGGCCGGCGGGCAGAGACCGGGCGGGAGAGGCCGAGGGCGAAACGCCGCCGAGAGCGGGGCTGTTCCTGCCCTTCCTGCCGCCGCCTCGGGACAGCAAAACGCCCCGAAAATTTGGGGTGTGCTGGGGAGGAGCGCCCAGCCGGGGACCGCGCTCCCCGCCGCTCCGGCGCCGTTAATTTGGGTGTTAATCCGCAGTATTTCGGGTTAAGGCCGCGGGCGGGCCCGGTGGCTCCTCGGGATGGATTTTTGCTCCGTTTTTCCAGCGGATCTGGGTTTCCACCCGCAGCCGGGACCCACCCGGGGCAGGAGGGTGCCCGCAGGCGGGCGCTGGCCCCGGCCCGGCCCGGCCGAGTGCTGTGCCCGGCTTCGGCCGCTCCGTACCGGCCCGGCTGATCCTCTCTCCCCGCTTCGCTTCGTGTTTTTGACCCGTGAACGCTCCGTTTCACACCCGTTTCTGCCAGGCACTTCCCGCTCCCCCGAAGGCCCGGGGTGATGGGCAGGGACCCCCAAACCTGCCCCTTCTCCCGGCCACGGCCCCCAGGGCTCCCCCGTGCCCCAAGAGTCGTGTCCCCGTCCCCCGTCCCCCCCCCCCGAGGTGAATTCGGGCCGCAGGACGAAGCCCAGCGCCGGCCTCGTCCCTCCCGAGGCCTCCTCCCGGCCAAAACGCCATCTCCCCCCCTCCAGGAGCCAGGGCAAACCCACTCCCGGCAGCTCCATCCCGGGGCCGGGGACGAGGCCGTGCCGGGGCTGCGGGGCGCGGGGGGCCCGGGCCACCGATTTCTGCACGGGCGGAGGAGCAGAGGGTGGAGGGAGGCGATGGGCCTGGAAAACACAACCCCGAGAGGAGCCGATGGCGGGGGCCGGGAGGGGACGGCGAACACGCCGGTGGGGAAGTGCCCCCTTCTTCTCCCTGCGGATCCCTCCAGGTCCCGATGGAGGTGGAAGACCCCTCCGGGCCATCCCCGGCTTCGCCTCCCCGCAGCTCCCCGCCTGCCTGAGCCCACCGGTCCTAGGCCCGGGGGCGGCCCCGGCAGCAGAGCAGCCGCCCGGGGGAGCGGAGCCCCGGCCCGGCGGCTCCCAGCCCCGCAGCGGCGGAGAGCGCGTCCCCCGTCGGGGCTCGCCCCGACGGCTGCTCGGTTGCCCCTGGGAAGGGAGGCGAGGAGCGGGGGGACGGCGGCCTCCTCCCCGGGGGGTGCATTAAAACCGCCCACGAAGCGGGGCGGCTCGGCGCGGCCGGGATCCACGCGTGGCCGCGGAGCGCGCCCGCCCCGCCGGGCAGCCCCCGGGCGACCCCCGCGGCGGTGGTCTCGCGTCTCTCCCACGCGTGTCCGCGCCTTACCTTGCAGCTCGGCGGTGTTGTGGCTGTTCTGGTGCAGGTAGGACTGGTCGAGGGAGTGCGTGGAAAGGCTGGAGGAGAGCGGGTTGGCCGTGGGGTTGCAGGGCGAGAGGGGCTGCTGCTTGATGTAGGACGCGCCGGTGTTCAAGGCCGCCGAGGCGGAGGGCGCCCACGCCGAGGCCGAGCTGGAGTAAACCGAGTGGGGCTCCATCACGCCGCCGCCGGCGAGCAGCGGGGAGGCGGGCACGGAGCTCTCGTGGTGCGGGTAGTCCCCCGCCGAGGAGCCGGTACAGCTGCCCATGTAGGAGTGCCCACCGTTGGCGGGCAGGTGGGGCACGGAGTGTCCCGCGAGGCCCATCCCCTCCACGTTGCTGGACAAATGCCCGTTCATCATCCCCAAGCCCCCTTCGAGGGAGAGGCTGTTGGGGGGGCAGGAGAGCCCGCCGGCCGAGCCCTGGAAGCCGTAGCTCTCGGGGAGGTGGTTGAAGCTGAGCCCGTTCATCATGCTGTACATGGGCTTCAGCGCCTGGCATTTCCTCCTGAAGCCGCGGGGTCGGCGGCGAAACGAGCCCTCCTCGAACATGAACTCGCTGGCCGGGTCGATGGTCCAGTAGTGGCCCTTGCCCGGGCGTCCCAGCCCCTTGGGCAGCTTGATGAAGCACTCGTTGAGCGAGAGGTTGTGGCGCACCGAGTTTTTCCAGCCCTGGTAGGAGCCTCGGAAGAAGGGAAAGCGGCTCTGCAAGAACTGGTAGATCTCGCTGAGGGTCAGGCGTTTGGAGGGCGAGCTCTGGATGGCCATGACGATGAGGGCGATGTAGGAATAAGGCGGTTTCTCCGGCCGCCGGATCCCCGCGTTGGTCTTCTTCGCCTTGGGACCGCCGCTGCCCGGGGCTCCGCCGCTGCCCGGAGCGCTGCCGGTCGCCCCGCCGGGCGCCGCGGAGGCGGCGTCCATGGCCGAGCTCTGCGGCTGCTTCTCGGCCACGGAGGACATGGGGCCGTAGCTGCTCTGCACCGGAGGAGGAGGGGGCTGAGAGGACAGAGCCTGCTGCGCTTCTGCAGTCATCTACGGCCAGGTCCGCGGCGGCCAGCCCCGGCCCTCCTCCGCCACCCTCCCCCCCGCGCCCCCCCAAAAGGCCACGCTGCTGGGGGCTCGCCGCCACTCACCCCCCCACCCCCGGCCTCCTCCCGGCCCCCCGGCGGGGTTTCTTTCCACCGGGAGACTTCACCCCTCCGTAGATAAACAAATGGAAGCGACGACACCCCCCCCCCCCCCGCCCTTTCCCTCCTCCTCCCACTTTATCCCTAAATCCGAGCCCGGCTGCAGAAGGCGAGCGAGAGGCGGAGGGTCGGGGGGGGCCGCAGGGAGGCGGGATGGGGGGGCGGGTGGAAGCGATCTGAGCTCGGCGGCTGCGAGAGAGAAGCCGGCGGCCGCCGCCTCCGCCTGCCCCGCTGCCCCTCGGCGGGCCGGGCTCCCGGGGCCGCCGCCGTCCTCCCCCCGCCCCGGCTCTAGCTCGGTCGGCGCTGCCGGTGCTGCGGGGAGCTGCTTCCCATCGCGGTGGCTGTCGAGTCTGCCCCCGGCCCCGCCGCTCGCCTTTTACTTTATCTCTTGCAGCGGCGTCTGCCGCTCCTTGACAGACGTACGAGCGGAGAGGAGATCCCCGCCCCGGCCCGCTCCCCCACGCCCTCCCGGGCGGCCCCCTCCGCCGTCCTGTCCCGGCCCCCCTCCGCTCCCCGCTCCCAGCTGGTGGGCAGCTTTTAAAGAGCCCTTTCCACGCCGCCCTGCCCGACACGGGGGCTGCGCGACGCATCCCTGCCCGCCGCGGGGGTGCCGCCTGTATTGGGGAGGGGGGGCCACGCGTGACCGCGGCGCTGCCTCGGGCGCCGCCACCCCCCACCCCGCCCTGCCCCCCTTTTCCCCCCGCCGCCTCTGCTGAAAATCACGGGGGAGGGTGGGAAAGGCCCCACGCGGGCCGTGGAAGGGGCCGGGGCGCGGCAGCTCGGGCCTGCCGGGCAGCGCGCAGCTTCCGCGGGAGTGCAGGGCAGCGGAGGCGCTGCCCCACCGCGGCTTCCGCGCAGCGCGGAGCTTCACCCACTTTAAACCCCCTCTTCGTGCGCTCTTTTTAAGCTCGGCGGGCCCGGGCAGGATGTTTATACTGCGCAATGTAAACACGGGCTCGGGGGTGCTTTAATAAAAAGAAATCGGCGAAAACTCCTGCTGCCTCTCGAAATGCCCTTTTCTGCCTCCGCCGCCGGTCCGGGGATGGGAACGGGCTTCGGACCCCTCGCCTGCTCCGAGGCTGCTTTAGGGATGAGGGTGGGTTGGTTTTGGGGTTTTTTTTGGGGGGGGAGGTATATAAATCTGTGCTGAAGGTTTGCAGTTGAAAGCCAGGAGCTTGATGCTCAGCTCCGGCGGATGCCACGGGGTGGGAGGAAGGAGAATAGAAAGGAAAGGGGTCAGAGACCCCCTTCCCCCCTCTCCCCCCCCAAAAAAAACCCCCTTTTTGAGCATCGCCCCATCAGGAGAGCTGTGACTCAAGGTAAGTCGCTTTAAACCTTTGTCACCTTCTTGCGGATCACGCGTGGAAACCTGCGCTCCGGGGGGGGGGGGGGTGGTGTTGGCGGGGGTGGGAGGGTGGGTGGCCCGGCTGCAGGAGCCTGGGCTTTCAGGGCTGCTGGCTGGGAGCAGAGCAGATGTGCTGGCTGCTGCAGCCTGCTCGCTTTCAAGATTAGGGAAAGGAAGAGAGAAAGGAAGGGGGGGGGGGGGGAAAGAAGAAAAAACTCCCCCCCCCCCGTTGCAGGCCGCACCGCAGTGCTGTGGGTCTGTCCCGCTGCACCCTCTGCAGAGAGAGGGGGACCTCCCCCCCGTCTTTCAGATTCACTTTTAAAGTTTTTAATGATAATTTAATACCTTTTAAAAGAAAGATAGATACCGGTCGGGTTTCCAGAGTCCCTCCGCGTTATTCGCGAGCAGTTGTGAGCAGCCTCCGGGGCGCCTGTCACATCTGTGATACAACCAAGAGGGATTTCACATCAGGGTTGTTTTGGTTTTTTTTTTTTTCCCCCTCTCTCCTTCCCCTTCCCATCGTCTGCCCCCTCTCCGCAAAATAATTCCTCTTGCAAGAAAGCACCGGCCCTTCTCTTCCCGGGGCGAGGGGGGAGCTTTGGGGACGGGGACAGCAGGGGAGACAGCCCTGGGCAAACCCCAGGCCGGGGGCAGGTACCCGGGGAGGGGGTGGGAGAGGCGGGGGACACACACACAGTTATTCCTGGAGCTTTTCCCTTGAGGAGGAGGAGAACGGGCCGCTCCGGCTGCCCGGGGAGGCGGCGGCCGCTGCTCTTCCCGGCCGGGCGCGGAGCAGAGCGCGGAGCCCGGCAGCTGCTCCGGGAGGGGGAAAACCACCCCAAAAAATCGCTTTTTGGGCAAGCGAGCACCTTCCCCGGCTGCTTACAGCCCCAGGGCGGCTGGTGAAGATAAAACCCTCCGCTTCTCGCTGTATTTCTTTTTATTTTTTTGGGGGGAGCGCATCCCTGACCCTGAGCTTTGCTCCGCATCGAATGACCCCCCCCCCCGCTGCCGGCCCCGGGCCGCGAAAACGGTGTTTTTCATCGCTTTACATCGCTCTGCGACTGAATCTCCCCGACCTGCCCCCAAAAACACCCGGGGATGGAGCTCGAAAGACAACACAAAGAGCTCGTGTAAAACCCACGTTCAAAACCGTTGCCAGCGTTTCCACTAGGAAATAAAACATCTCCGAGCAAAAAAAAAACCCTCTCCGTGGAAATCAAACCATTCCCCTTCAGAGAAAATCAGTCCCGGCACCAGTGCCCTTTCCCCCCCTCGCAGTATCTTTTCCGAGTGTGAAGATTTGGTTTCCGATGCATTTATTATAGCCAGCAAACGTTAAAAATGGAAATATATCGCCCCGGGTTTTATAGGCCTCGCCGTGGGAATAGCAGAAAGGTTGGAGGGTTTTAAACCGAGGCCGTGAATTGGGGAAAGGCGAGTTTTGGGGAGGAAAAGCCAGGCCGTGTCGTGTCTGAGGTACGAGGGGGATGATGGTGTGCGGGGCTGGCAGGACCGCGCCGGCCTTGGAGGGATGGAGGGGAGAGAAAGACGGGGGGAGAGGGGTTGGTGGTGACACTTGATGGCTTATAAAACCCCCGCACAGGTCCCAGAAGCACTTTCCGATTCAAGATGGGCCTCGGATGGGTTTTTGGAGGAGAGAGGACGGGGAAAGTTTCTGGGTTGAAGATGCGGGTTGGCCCCGGCGGATGAACGGGACTCGCTTTTGCTGTTGTTTGCTGGTGGTTTGGGTGGTTTAATCAGGTCCGGCCCTAGCCCCCCGGGGGCGGGGGGGAGATGCAGGGAAGGGAAAAAAAGAAGAAGAAGAAGAAGAAAAAAAAAAAAGATCATCTAGAGCAATTAGCCCCGCTAATCCCCGCACCGTTTGGGGCCCGTTTTGCCGGCCCGGCCCCGCATATTCCCCGCGACCACCCCCGGCCCCGCTGCGCTTCCCAACCGGCTCCTTCCCAAACGCGCTCCCCTTCCCTCCCCCGCCCCGAAACCCGGCAGTGTTTTGTGTAAAAATAGACAAATCCGAGCTTTCTTCCTTTTCCTGCGCCGAAGGTATTTTTACTAGCTAATTGCTTAAGTGAAGTCAACTTTGCAACCAGGCCGGGTGTAATCCGAGTATGGAAATGTATATAGGTGGTATTGTTATAGGCGGGCTGGGTGCTGCTCGGAGAGGGGCCGGGGTGTTTCTGCGAGCCCGGACCACCCAGGGCGAGGGGAGTGACCGCCTCACGTCCCCCTCCCCGCCGCCCCTGCTTTGCATTAACACCACCCGCAGGTCCCCCCCCTTTTCCCCAGCACCGGCCCTTTTCCCTCGGCTGGGTTTTGTATTTTTCAGTCGCGGCCGTCCCCGTGGCCGCTGGCCCCAAATCCGTGGCAAATTGATCCCTAAATGTTTATTTAAGGTCGAGGGGGTGCGTTGAAAGCGAGGGGCTCAAGGCTGGGGAGAGGGAGAGGGGCGCTGGGGGTGCGAACGGGCCGAGGGAGAGGTGGTGTTTGGGGGAACACACGCACCCCCCAACCGTTTTTGCCGATCCATCACACGGCCACGCTTCGCCCCACGCGTGTGCGTGTGCCCGGTTGCGGGCGGGCCCTTTCCCGGTGGCACCCAGAGCCCAGCCCCGGCCCCTCGCACCCCCGGGGCTCCGTGCGGGCAGAGCCCGGCCTCCGGGACCTGGAGGAGATTTTGGGAAAGAAGGCGGCGAAATCGGGAGTGGGTGCAAAGCAGAGCGGCCGGAGCGCCGAACGCGGCTGCGGGGAGGTGCGGGCTGGCTGTCAACGCCGTGTCTCAGGCAGAAGTTCAGACTTTGGTCAAAAAATGAAAAAAAAAAAAAAAAGAAAAATCTTACACTTCCCCCCCCCCTTTGTCTCTCTTTTCCCCCTTCTGTCCGTCCCGACACTGCCCCCCCGCCCCAAGAGCCCACATTTTCCATTACGTCCTTCGATGAAATATTGCAGCGCAGGAATTTACAGCCTTCTTCTTCAGGGCAGGATTTTTTAGGAGATTTCTGGCAGGACCCAGCCCCTGCAACACAAATCGGTTCCAGCGATAATAAGCTCCGAGCGCTACCACTTAAATACAATCGCTTCCCACAGAGATCTTCAAAATATCTCCGGGTATTTATAACCCCGGGCAGGGATGGATAGCTAGAATACTTTCCCGGAGGGATGCTTTTTGGCTGGCTGGGATTCAGACCCGAGGACCTGGGTACCGAGAGAAACGGCGGGGCTGAGGCGGAGCGGAGCTGGGATCCGGCGGGTGATGCTCCCGGCCAGCCCTCGGCAAACAAGTTCGCCCTTAAAGGCGGCCCGAAGTGTAAATCCAGGTGTAAATCCAGATGTAAATCCAGGCTGGCATTGCTGAGCTATCCATGCTTTCTCGGACAAGTTTTCTTCCCTGAGGGGCTCCTCTAGGGACGGGGCCCGGTGCTGGGGATGTCCCCAAACCCAACAGGACCCTCGGGAAGGGATGCCCCCCTCTCCCAGCTCCTTGGCAGAGCAGTGTGGCACTCAGACAAAATAAGGAGCCGTTTCCAGCTTTTCTAGCCCCAAACTGCGGCGGGTTAGCGGTCAAATGGGGACGGCTGTGCCGGAGAAACATGGAGATCCGCCGAACTTTTTGGGCTCGGGAATCGCCTCCAGCCCCCAAAGTCTCCCGGAGCGAAAAGCCCGGCCGGGCCGAGCCGGGCCGGGGAGTCCCCGCCAGACGGGGAGGGCAAGGGGCTTCCCCGGGGCTTAGCCTTATGTCCAGCGTTATTGAACTTTTTTCGTTGTTTTCTTCCCAACTTTAAACCAAAACTCCGTCGAAATCGTACCGGTGTGCCGCGGTAGCGGGGGGGGGGGGGCGGGGGGGGGGAGCATTTTTAGCGTCGGGCAGGCGAGGACCACCGGCCCCCTCGACGGGCCCGTTTCGGGGTATCACACAAAATCCGTCTGCACGGAGAGGTGAGAGAAGTTAAAACGGAATTGCCCAAATCAAGGAAGAAAACGTTATTTTCTTGCACGGGTACTAAAAGCCGCGGGGACGGTGTGGTGTTGGGCTAAATAATAACCAGCCTGGAGGCTTCGTCTACACTTAAATATAGAGAAAGATGCTGAAAACAAACCCGACGGCTTTTGGGAAGAATCCGGCCTCCCTTGTGCTGCCCCTCGGTGCTCAGTCCCGGGGGACAGCAGTGCCTGGACGTGGCCGGTCCCCTGAGCTGGGGGTGCGGCCAGGGGGCTCCCCAAGAGGAAAACCCCGGCGAGGATTGAGGGGACCCGCACGGTCCCCGCGACCGTGCAGAGCCCCGGGTCGGTCCCCGGTGCTGCGGGTCCGGGTGGGCTCCGCGGAGGGAGAAAGGACCTTGTCCAGCACGGTCCGCCCCGGGACCACCGAGGCAGGAGCATCCCCCGGCCCCGGGGGAAGAGGGGGTGCCGGCAGGCTGGAGCTCCCCAGGGCAAGTGTCCCTGGGGTCCCCAGCATCGGGGTCCCCGGCAGCCACCACCCCTTCTGCCTTGTCACCCGCCGAGCGGGGAGCGGGCGGCTGCGGCGGCAGAGCCATCCACGCGGGACGCGGCGGTCCCCCGTGGGGAGAGATGCGGCAAGAACAGCGGCTGCCAGCGAAGGATGCTGAGGGCAGGGCTGCCCCGGGAGAGCCGGGGAGGGCTGGCACCTTCTCCGGGCCGTGGCAGCGACCTGCCGGGAGGTACCGACCTGCGCAGGTACCTGGCTGGGGGAGGAAAGCTCCCGGCGGGTCCCGGCGTGCGAGAAGGTCCCTGGTGCGGCAGAGGGGCTTTGTCCCTCTGGTATCTGCTCACGGGGCTCCCACTCCACACCGGGACCAGCCAGGTCCTCCCCACTTGCAAAAGCGGCTTTTGCTGAAGGGAGCCCCGGAGCATCCCTCCGGGAGGAAAAAAACCCCACCCGTGGGCCGTTTCCCCGGGTGCTTTGCTGCAGGGAGAGGGGCTGGGCTGCAGAGCGGCCTTGCAGCCCCCAGGCAAAGGGGCAGCACACGGCAGGCGGAGGGGGGGCCGCACCGGCCAAGGCAAAGACCCGCGGCCCGGAGACCCCCCTGCCCGGACAGAGGTCAGCCCGCAGGGCTACCGCCTGTGTCCCAGGGCAACCTCCTGATTTTTTAATTTTCTCGTTTCTACAACAAATCCCGCATCTAAACTCCGCCCCCGCCCCTTCTTCCCCAACCCAAAGTGGGGGGGTTCGGGACTCGTGTTCACAAACAACGTGAAAAATCCCCGCTGTAAACAACCGCAGTTCCCTTCTCCCTGCTCCCCTCTTTGCAGAGACCTGGGGATGGCTTTCCTTGGAAGCTCTCCCGTCAAAACCTGTTTTCCCTCGTTATTATTATTCTTTTTAATGAGTAAACTCCCGACTAATGATCTATCGCTTAATCGGTGGACCCTGGCCGCTCCGTAGTGCACCCGCCGGCTCTGGACCCGTGCTACGGGGTGCTGCAGATTCGGGACCCCCTTTGCTTTGCAGTTACCAGCGCAGAGAGTTAAAACCCACCCAAATTTGGTTAATCATCTTTCCCATCTCCTCAGAAAAAAAAAAAAAAAAAACCAACCAAACAACAGAAGAACGCTTGGTAAAACGATGCCTTTTTCACGACCGGTCCCTAGCTAAATATTATAAGCGATTTGGGGGGGGGGGGGGGGGGGGGCTTTAAAAACGTTCTGAGAGGAACAGCGTGGTCCCTTGGCATTCCCGGGAAAGATGCTCAGTGGGTACGTGAAATGCCCGACCTAAGGTGGGAAGGCTTTCCGCAGCACTGGTTATTACGCCCCGAAGTTAACCGATTTCTGCAGCAAAGCAGTTGCTTTCTGTGAGAATCAGGTTGATAACGGGAACATCCATCTTCCCGCTCCGCATCTGGGTTTTTTTGGGGGGGGAAGGAGATGTGCCTGTGTGAAAGCCGGAGAGGAAAGGGGAAGAAATCAAAATTGGCGCACAACTCACTACAAATTCGACTAACGAACCCAGAAACGGGTTTGCTTTTCCCGTGTGCAGAATCGCTCGCTGAATGATGAAACACCCAGCGCGTTTTGCAGAGCACCCTCAGCTCCGCGCCCTTCATCTTCCTTAAATTCCACTTCTTAAAATATGCAAAACCATTTTGCGTCTAACCCCCTTAAAATCCGTGAATGGGGCAACTCCTGCCTGGCCCCCAAGGTGCTGGAAGCGAATCCCTTTCTCCAGCAGATTTTGCGGGCTACCTGCGAGGAAAGGTGCTGCCCGAGGGCTTCGGGTGCAGCATAATAATTTTTCTGCCAGGATCGTTCGTTTCTCCTTCGGAAACGATCGAATTCGAATGTTTCACTCAAAGCCCCGCGGGCTCAAGGACTTTTCTCCCCCCTCGGCGGTGTTTCCCCCACCGAAGCGGGGGGCGAAGCCGCAGCCGCGGAGCCCCTGCGGGGACGGGGTCGGGGGAGCTGCCGGTGCCCGGGGCGGGGGCAGCCCCGGCTCGCCCGTGTCCCCCCCACGCGTGGGACGGGAGGTGCCGTCGGGGCACGGTGCTGAGCCCTTAATGCGTATCGAAATCTGCCTGCAGAGCCCTGGCGTCGGGGAGAGAGTGGGTCCGACCCACGGGGGGGTTCAAACCCTCCCGACGATGCTTAAACGGCTGGGATTAAAGCGAATACAGGCGTGTTGTGAAATTTGCGCTGGCACAGCAGGAAAGGTTTTTTTCTTTACATCGGGCAGAGGTTTTAGAGCAGAGCTGGAGTGGAACCCTGGGTCTGGTTTGCCCCGCAGCCCCAGAAGAGGAAAACAGAAGTGCCTCCATGTACTGAAATAGATAAATGGGTATAGAGAGAGACTGACCTGGAGGGGAGAGAAGGAGAGAGAACAAGAGAGTGAGGAAGAAGAAAGACAGAACAGACAGAACGACAGACAGAATGACATACAGTAAGACAGAAAGACGGAAAAAAAGGGGAAAAAAAGGAGAGAAAGAAAAAGAGATAAAGAACGAGAACTAGAAAGACAGAGAACATGAAAAAGAGAGGAGTAAAGAGAAGGAGAGAGAAAAAGAGAAATTAAGACAGAGAAATTAAGAGTGAGAAAGAAAGGGTGAAAGAAAGAAACGGGGAAAGAAGGAAACAGGGACAAAAAAGAGGGAAACAAAAATTAAGAAAGACATAAAGAGAAAGAGAAAAACAGAGAAAGAGGAAAAGCTGGAAAGAAGGAAAGAAAGAAAATGAAGAAAAAGAGAGAGAAAAACACAAAGAAAGAAAGGGAGAAAGAAAGAGACAGAAAAAGAGAACGAAAGGAAAAGAGGGAGAAAGAAAGAAAGAAAGAAGCAAAGAAACAAAGAAAGGAAAAGAAAATGGAAGGAAGGAAGAAAGAGAAAGAAAGACAGAAAGAAAGAAAGAAAAAGAAAATGGAAGGAAGGAAGGAAGAAAGGGAAAGAAAGACAGACAGAAAGAAAGACAGAAAGAAAGAAATAAAGAAAATGGAAGGAAGGGAGAGAGAGAAAGGGAGGAAGAAAACAAAAAATAAAAAAGATGAAAAGAGAAAGATTAAAAGAGCAAAAGAAAAGAGAAACAAAAAAAGAGAGAAAGGCAGAAAAGGGGAGAACGAGAGAGAGAAAGGCCGGGGGGGGGGGGGGGGGGAGAGAAAAGCAAGCCCGGAAAGGGAAACTAATTTCCTGCAAAACCAATAATAAGACATAGACAATATAATTTCTCCCTGGAAAACAGGGGCGAACCGGAGGAAAGCGCTCCCGCGGGCAGAGCAGCCCGGCCCCGGCCCCGGCCCCTCCCGGCCCGGCGCGGCCGCGGGCCCCCGGCTCCTGCCGCCCCCGTGCCCGGTGCCCTCGCCGCCAAAGGGAGGGAAGAACGAGTAACACCGCGGCCCTGGGTTCGGGTAGCGGGGGGTGGTTCGGTGTTTAATCTGTTCCCGGCGAGGGGAATTGGCGGTGGGTGAAGGGCAATGCCTCCCCCCCACCCCGGGGCAGGGACACGAAGGAGAACACAGGTTTAACACCGATCTCCGCGTGGGTTTTCCACGCAGCTCCTGCCCCGCTCCGCGCCCGTTAAACCCGGCTTAATACCCGCGCCGAAAACGGCGCGACCGGCTCCTCATTTACTTCCCTGGCTTAGTAGGTGGCCGTGTATATTTTTGTTGAAGTAGTGTTTATGTTAATGAAAAAGGCTGAGATTACAAACAGACCACTGAATGCCCGGGATGTTGCTGCCGGATTGGTCTAAGCTGTGTACTTTAAACCTCATCAGTTTTGGGGAGCAAATATGTTGTTGGCTTTTTTTTTTTTTTTTCAATTACTTTTTAGCAGAAAGACATCTGGGGGCTTTGGGGAGCCCCGTGCCGCCCCTTCCCCCTGCTTTTGGGGCTGCATTTCCCGGCGCGGCGGGCAGGGATGGAGGAAGGTTGCAGGGAAAAGCATCTCCAAGAATTAGCCATTAAAAACCAACGAAAACGAGCCCTGGGCTCCTGGAGGCAGGCAGGGGAAGAGGGGGTTCAGCTCGCCCCCTCCGAGTGCCCTCCGGCTCCGCAGAGGGGTTTCCGTGTCCCGGTGGCAAACGGATGAGTGTCCCCCAAAACCTGGGCTGCGCGGGGGGAACCGCAGGCGCGGTGGGGATGGGTCGTGCTCAGGGGTTTGTCCTTGCCGGGTGGAGCTAGGCAAGAACCTGAAATCCACTCCCAAAACCCCGGTAATTTACTCATTTAGGATGATAAAAAAATATATAATTCCAGTCCTTTTAAATGCTAACTAAGCAGGAATCAATTAATCAATTTACATAAAAATAAAAATACAGAAGGGTTTTTTTTGGGGGGGGGAGCAGCAATCATCATCCTGTTACTTTGATTTCAGAGTCTGACTTTGGGGTCAGTCTCATTCTGTTTTTCTTAACAAAAACCCTCTCTCCAAAATTATTCCTGCCCCCCTCCTCCCCCCCCCCCCCCATTTCTATCCCCATCTGCCTTTGCATTCTTGAACTATCGATAGTGATAGTTAAAAAAACCCAGATTTCTGCAGACTTTTTTTCCCCACTCGATAATTCCCCAGCCTGGAGGGATCCACCTTGGGTCCCAGCAAGCGGGTTTCTCCCTCCCCGAGCAAACGTGCGCACAGCATTTGGCATCTCGCTCCTTTTCAACACTTTCCTTTTGTGGGCAAAAGCTCTCGGCAGAGGAGCCTCTCCGGCAGAGCCAGGCAGACCTGGAGGATTTGTACATTCAGATGTTACACTACTCTTATGATTCCTCATTGACTAAAGCACAAAGAAAATCGGAGCGTAACCAAGTCGCTGTTGGAAAGGGATGCGAACAAAATTTGGGGCGAGTGAAACTTTAGCTGGGAAGGGATTCAAGAAAACAAGGGGAAAAGAGGGAAAATGAGAAAAGCCTACCCAAAGTTTTCCCCATGCAATGGCTGTGCTGCACTAGAGCTGCAGGGGGGATTTCTCCCGGGTTTGGGGGGCAGAGGAGTGCTCTGAAAACAGCTTTTTCTCCCTTAAAATACCTTTAGGGGGTCAAGCCATCTCCCCACGGAAAGGGGAGATTCCCAACACAGGGCTTACTGCGGACCGCAGAGGGGGTTTCTTTGTTCTCTCCTCACACCTGGAATTAGCCTTTATTCCATGATGCTTTTTTTTCCTCTTCTTTCTTTTTTTTTGGGGGGGAAAACATTGTTTTTTTCCCAGTGACATTAAGTGATTCTGTAGGAGGGATTGTCAGGGCAAAAAAAACCCCCAAACCCAGTAGAGTAGATGGCTTTGGAGAAAATGTCACCAAAAGTCACAAAAGCAGCCTGTGCTGTTAGAGCCAGGTAGGCCCTGCAGAGGTGCCTGGGGTGGGGGGCAGCAGGGCAGGGGGTCCAGGGGTCCCCAAAACACGCAGCACCTTGCTGGTGCTCACCCTGAAGCAGGGACAGCCCTTGTGCTGGTGCCCGTGGGCAGCCCCTGCGTGGGGACCAGCTCAAGGATGGGCACAAAGGGCTGTCCCCTACCCCGCCGCGCACACGTGTGCACACACACGTGTGCACACACACGCACACGTACACACGCTCGCAGACACCCCTCCCCGCTCCTCTAACCCCCACATCCGACCGCGCTGCTCTCTAGAAGCACTAATGATGCCGCAGACCGGCTATGCGGTGTGAGGCAAAAGCAGATGAAAGTGATGTCACATTAATGTCAGCTCACAACTCGAGCCCACACAGCCTTGATTGCTCTTATTAATCTTGCCAATTTGTCTGTCAGCACTTGGCTAATCCCTAAATAGCCTCCCAACAGGTGCTTTATGCTTCCGCCACATCCCTGCTCCCCGGCACCCCCGGGAGCCCCGCTCGCCCTCCCCGGTGACACCGGCTTTCTCCTGTCCATCTGGGACTGGCTCCTTTCCCCCGGGAGGGCTGGAGGGGAGAAAGGCGACTTTGCAGATGTTGTTTAGTCTGTCCAAAGAGGGGTCGGAGCTTTGGGCTTCCCAAAAGGAAGTGATGACCGGGGGGGGGGGGGAGAGGAGATGCTGGAGAAACTGGGGGGTAGCAGAGGGGGATTACCTGGTGGTAACGGGGGGTGAGAAAACCCTCTGCATGGGGTTAGCCCCACATCGCAATTAGAAAACACATTTACGGCACCCTCCGCCTCAACTGTCGCACAATAGTGAGCCGCGTTGTTTTTATTTGTCATGGGTTTGGTGGTTTTATTGAGAGGGGAGAGAAGATTAAAACAAAAGGTCGGAACTGAAGCTGGAGTGGAAAAGCCACACTGTGCCCTAAGTGGTTGTATCCTGCAGTTAAGCTGAGGGTGGATTGTTTTCTTTACTACACGATCAGAAAATCCACTGGCTTATTATAGTGTGTATTTAGCCATAAAGTACCCACCGTGTATCAAGTAGAAGACTAAAATTATTAGTTGCACATAAATTGTGTTGCAAGGCGTAATCTTCCTAATGTTGTTATTTAGCCCAGTAGTCTTAATCAGAAAACACAGATTTTGTGTTTAAGACTATTAACTGCTAAACCCAATTAACTGCTAAACCCTATTAACTGCTAAAACGGAGTCCAGGCTGCTTTCCTCTCTCTGCATTAAGAAAAAAAAGGTTTTATTTCTGTTTGGCAACTCTGCTGCATTAAATGGTTTGCACACAGATTACAAGCCCTGTGCCTTGTAGTGGTCTCCTCCCGCGGTTCACCTGGGAGATGCTCTGGTCTGGAGGAAGAGCTGCCAAACCCAGCTTTGGTGCAGCAGGCTCCTATTTTATATCCAAAGTTGGCTGGGGCTATTTCCAACAGCAGGAAGGAAGAGCTTGCAGGAGCATCCTCAACCGTTTCTCTGAGAGCCTGGTCCAAAGTGGTCCGAGTCACCAAGGGAAGTATATCCACTAATTGAGCTCAGGGCTGTTCATCATTAACCCTTGGGTGCTTCGGATCAGATCCTAAAAGCTCTCTAAAAATACCACTCACGACTGCAAGCTGTTTCACTCCATCCTGACCTGGATTTATTACCAGGAGACAGATAGATTTTTTTTTTTCTTTCTCCCCAAGCCATTTATTTCATCCAATAAGACTATCCATCACTGTGCGCTGGAACCGACCTACAATCTGAGGATATTCTTAGATACGCAGCATGTCAGGAAACGGCTAGCAGCCCCGCATGATGCAAATATTTGGATGACCGAGAGGTAGGAAGGATTGTCCAAATGTTTACTAAAGGCTGTTGATAGCCTAAGGATTTATAACTGGTGTATAATGTCTGCCCCCACACAGCTCCTCTAGCAGGTGCATCCAGTTTCAACATGACACATGGTATATGTGTGCTCTGGGAAAGGGGATGCAGGAGAAAGCCTGTTTCATAGGTCTCGGCTCCCTTTTCCCAGCTCTGTTAAGCTGGGAAAAGCTCTGTTACTGGTTTGGAGCCCATGGAGCAGCAAGATGGGAGCCCAGGATCCACTCCAATGATGCGTACCCCTGATAGCAATTCAAACCATTACTAACATTTAAAAAAACCACACAAGCATTGAGCATGTTTAGTTGGAATTTCCAAAGTGAAACCAATGCTCTGAATTATTTAGGCCCATCAAAATATTCCCTGTCACACTCCTTTGGTGCTGTGGTGGAGGAAATTCATGACATTGTTCTAGTTATTGTTCTTGGCATTTCACTTCCTAATTTCCACTACTGGGATTTGATCTCTTCTGTCTCACAGTAAGCCCTGATTGCTGCTACAGGCATATCAGAAGTGCTAACAGATCCGTTTTAACCATTTCTGGTGTTCAAATAGCTACAGCTTTCCAGTGGTGGTGCAGACCCCATACCTATTGTCAGGTAGCCTCTACTTCTGCCCTCCCAGCCAAAAGAGGAGTCTACATCCAGTATAGACCAGGCTGAATGACTAGAGCTGGAAATACAGTCAAGGGAAGATTTCGTACCTTGCCCACATTCATTCAGTGATTCAATGGCAGAAAGGTTAACTCTAGTGCCTTGACACCCCATCCTGTAACTTACTGTGCCGATGCTACTACCGGCCCAACCTCCTGCTCAAAGCAGGTCCATCACCAGCGCTAGATCAGGTCATCCATGGCTTTGTTTAGCAGAGCCTTGAAAGCCCCCAATGACAGAGTCCAACAACCACAAATATTGATAGCCCAGGTAGCAGAGGAGCCGTTGGTGCCCTTGCATCCATCCAACCAGGCTCTCAAGCTCTGCTACCAAAGCAGCAGCCATTTTGGCTGTAAGCGTTCCTGCTGTCATGTTATTGAGAAACAATATCCTAAGAAATGGGAGAAATCAGCATAGAACTGAGTCACTCAAGTCTGGTAATCACCTTCCACTCCACTATTTTGCAAGTTTCGACTATGCTGGGAACATGAACGCATGCATTTAGCGTGCTGCAGATGCCCAGACACCGTGCATTTCTTAGTAACGAACAGCAATTGTATCTGCTGCAGAAAAGCCTTTAATTCGTTACAGCCCCGGACTAGGAGAGTTTACCGACTGCTCAGATGGGGAATACAATGGCCCTATTGTTTTGCCAAGGGAAGATTTCTCAGTTGCATGCTGTTGCGTAAACTGTATGTTTCCTATTTGTTACCTGATTCATTTCAATGAGCTTCCTTAGATAGGGTTAAAACCATTTGTCGTCCCACGCTGAAGCAACGAAAGAAACTGCTGCAGGCTGCGCACCAGATTATTAGTATTACCTCTTTTGATTTGTTTGAAAAATTACAAAGAGAACTTGGTGTTCTTCTAGGGAGAAGAAATTGCGTAATAAAATATATGGGAAAAAAAGAAGTAAGCGCTCAAATTCCAAAGTCATCTGTTGTGCTCGATGAAGGCTTTTTATATATTAAAAGAATTCAGTCCTGGGTTTGATGTCACATTCTCAGTGTGACCTTAGATGTGGAGTCATAACTCAGACTAATCTGGACTCCTCTCTCCTTGAATGTATTTCTCAACAATTACCCACCAGCGCTGGAAATGTGTTTCCTAGGCAAGGATCTTGAGCCATCAGCTGGCTCCAAGCCAGAGGGATGCAAGGAAGAACGAGTCGCATCTGGTAAAGTGGCTGGTTGGTAGCAACAAGTTCTCACTGGGGCTGGTGGCATCTGGACCGGGTGTCCCAGGTGTAGAGGGATCAGAGGCAGAGTGTTAACTGCGGCATTGCTTTTACTGCAAGAGTGGCTGTTTCTGCAAATGCATGTGCTGCTTATCTTGTGGTCCTACTGTGCACGGCCCAAAGCTTTCTTGACAGCCATGCCAACCATGCTTAAGCATCAATATCTCCAGTTCTTCTTAGCTGTGAGCCTTGGGATTATATTTGCACTCCAGTGGGGATATGCTACGGGGCTGGAAGAGTCTTCCTGCAGGTCTCCCTCCACGGAGACTGGCCAGGGGGATTGCATGCTGGTGTGGCTGGGTCTCCCCTTTCCCCAGACCCAGGGCTGGCTCAGTGGGTGCAGCGTGGCGGGAATGCGAGGGATTAGGTGAAGGAAATGGCAGGCTGAGCTGGCGGGGACATACACACCATCCTCCCACCGAGCTGCCTGAAGAAATTCCCGCTGGAGGGACAATTCAGACGCTGGCTGTGTTATCTTCCATACTCCTGGGCCTCTGGATTGGGAACTCATACGCTCTTTTGCAGCCAGCTGTTTTGTGGATGTGTTATGACCTTTCAAGTACTGTAGATACAGTAATTTTGAGGTTTAAAAAAATGGTAAAAAGATTGGATATAAGGCATTCCAGCCCAGAATTGCAATCCTAAAACCTCGGTTTGCCTGTTGCCTGAACCTAGAAGCACCCACATTGCATGGGGGCAATTGCAGGCTTGAACCTCTCTGGCAGAAGAGAGAACCTGCTGCTGACCCATTGCAGGTCTATTCTCTATGTCAGAGTGGTTTTGGGAGAGAAAGGCCACCGATACCAGCTCTCAGAGAGCATGTTGAGGGATGGAGGCCACTCTTCTGTTCTAGCATTCACTGCTCTCTTCCCAGCTGGCCCGAAGCAGCTGTACTTGGAGTTGCTGGCTTTAGGTAGGTGTATGCTCACCTTGGTGGGGGAGATCAATTCATTTTTGAAGTCCTGACCCTCCCCAGACCCTGAACAGGGACTTTAAGCACCTCCCACGGGCTCTTCTCACTTGGAAGCACTGCTTGCTCTTTGTCCCACCTTTGCTACTGAAGTCCAACCAGGAGAAGGTTGCAAAAACAGTAGGATTTGGCCCAGGAATAACCAAAGCAGGTAAATGAGCTCAGTCCCTGGTACCTTCCACTGTGTTTGGGCTTGGAGACTGAGCGATGGCTTGTGGTCCAGACCAGCGTGGTGCTTTTAGCTATATATAATTAGATGTTTTTCTAAAGCAAACCATTACTGGCAGATTGAAAGGTTTTTATTCTACAGGATTTTTCCTGCCTCATCTGACAGGGAACATGCAGGACTCACTCGAACTCCACTTCCTTGGAGTAAATCACAGTGTGGGGCTGCCTTATCTCAACCAGAGACCCTGTACAGGAATGTCCAGCCCTCGGGCCACCCACCCCTGATCCCAGGCATCAGCATCTGCTCCAGGCCCAAGCTCTGACCCTTCAGAGACATATTTTTGCAAGGTCAGGAGGTTGGGTGGTAAAAGGGGAGTGGGGAATAGCAGAGAGGCAGTTGAGGCTGACTCTGCAAAGAGATTTCAGGGGGATGTTTACACTGGCCATTAAGTGCAGACTTGAGCCTGTTCTCCTCTCCAGATTTGCCGCCCTTCTGCGTTGTTTGTGTGCAAACACGCATCAGGCACAGACACAGTCCTAGCTTCAAAGTATTCTGGACGAGGGTGGCCCATGCATGCTCTGCACCCTTGGCCCTTAGTCATGCAACTTGGGCCAAGTGGACCAAGGCAGGACAGGGTAAGGCAGCTAGCCCTGGTAGGCATCATCTTATCCCTGGTTCCTTTGTAGGGCAACGAGGATGTTTTCAGCATGAGCTGCAACTGAGATACTGTGGTATAACCAACGGGAAGTATAAATAAGCAGAAAAGCCATGTGGCAGGCGGGCACATAGGAGAAGGGGAGAAATAGCTCTATCAGGTGGAAGTAGATGGGTGTCCATCTCAACTGGATGGAGGTACAGGTCTGTGTATTGCTTTCATCCATCACAGAACATTTCTTTTTGTGTCATGTCACACTTGCTAGCTTGTCAGCAGAAAGGGTTACAGAAAATACCATTGCACTGGACAGCTATTGTCCATTTTGTACACATCGATGAAGCATTTCCCCCTATGTGGAAATGGTGTCCTTTGGGATCAGGTCAAAAAAGTATTTCGTGTGAAGTTTTTCTGTGGAATTTCTGTTTGCGTTTGTCTGGATGGGCCAACTAACTGGCTTCATCCAAGAAATAGCTGTGAAAGGGGTCACTGAACATGGTCTGACTGCCCATCGGGAACAGGGAGAGACTGTTTCTTTGTGCATCACACCACTTTCCTAGGACATATTTCAATACAGACAGAGAGAGAGGGGAAAAAAGAGAATGATCCAAGCAAAATTCTGATTGTCTTAAGTTGCTAAACTGAAAATGGGTTATTATTTTTTGCACAACCACTTGTGTATAAATCCTTCCCGAATGATGGGGAAAACTTAATTTCCTTTTCTCTAAGGGCTGGTCTCAACAAGGGAGATGAAGACTCCAATCCGTTGCCCAGTGAAATAAGGATTCACTGTCCAATATAGAGGGTTGCGTGGTAAATTCTTCCCTAAGTACTCATTAAAATAAGCTACCGCAACTCCTACAGAGCCTTCTAAGCAAGTGGCTTATTTTCAGAAGAGAATTACTAAGGGAAGTCATCCCCCGCCTGTCACCCAGCCCAGGCTGCACTTCCCTGTGGCCCTGTCCCACTGAAGAGCCTCGGGGCTGAGCCACCCACTGCAGCATCCCCGAATCCAATTCCCATTTCAGCCCTCGCTTTCCTCCGTGGCAGAGCATGGGGGTCTGTTTTCCTCCCTCCTTCTCTCCCTCCCTCCCTCTCTCGCCGTGCAGCTGCTCAGCTCTGCGAGGGAAAGGCTCCCAGATGTGCTTGGGAGGGAGTGGGCAGAGTCCCGAATTCCACTCCATGCCGGGTGGACTCTTTGTATATTTTGTTTTAGGGAGAAAATATGTAGAGAGTCCTTGGAGAAAGGCCGGGGTCCAGGCACGTCCCTGTGAGCACACTAACCACAAGGCTAGGAGGTCCTGCAAGTCATCTGCCCTTGGCTTGCCTCTGCCTGCAAGACAGATTGGCAGCTGATGGGCAGCTCTCGGCATCGTCGGCAGCTGAAGTTCATCTGCATCACACAACAGGTCCCTAAACCCTTTCCTGGAGATGGCTCAAGGCGACCAGACCCTTTGAGAAAATGGGGCTTTACTCAAAAGCCAGCAAGCGCCGCAACACCTAAACACCCACATTTGGTATTTTTGGTATTTTTGGCTTGCAAATGATGTGCCGTATCAGATCAATACATACTCACACACTCATAAGCTTTATAGAGCCGGTTTCATTGCATTTTAAGTGCATTTTGCTGTGGTACTTGGTAGCTACTTGATTATTGTGTGAGACAATACATTTATGAAGTGTTTGCCTTCATTTAGTTAATCACTTCATTGATGTGTAATACAAAAATAGTATGAAACTAATTGTTTCCATGGAAACAGGAACCCAGCAAATGATTTCATATCACAGCTTGGCAAAAGAAAAAGAAGAAACTGCTGTAATTGTTCCCATTAACCAAGCGCAAAGGATTCATGCTCAATCTCTACTACACTCTGCTTCGCTTCTGCTGTGAATTAGGGGACAAAAAGTCAGCACAGAACCACATAAAAAAGCACTGAAACAAGCTGTGCTTTATTGAGTATTTGTAGTTCTGCCACCAAAACCATTTCCCTTCTGCTTTACAGGTTTCTGGCCAGCAACACCAATGATCGTCACGGCCAATCCGTTAATTCGGAGACGTCATGCACAGGGGCTTTAGCCACGTACAAGCCCTGTGCGTGCAGGAGGAGGGAGGACAACCCCGACCACGCTGCAGGACTGAGCTGTGGGTTGGAGACAGGATGACCCTCACCTCAAGGGTGAGTGCTTAGAAAGTGTAGGCAAAGCCAACTTTTGGAGCAAGCAATTGGGGCAGCTGTCCCCAGCCCCAGGCAACTGAGATGGGCTGCCATGCAAATCAGTCTGTGTGTGCACAAAACAACCCAAACCTCATCTTTACTGGTTTTCCCCTCTTCTTCTATAGGGCATACTGATGATTGGGTCATCTCAAGGGCTTTGTTGCTTTAGAAACCCCCCAGTATCACTGTGCTAGAGGGACTCTGCAGGATTTTCCACTTCTCCAAATTTCCCACCAGCCTGAGATTTCCTCATCCCAAGCAGCCCAGTGAGGAACAGCAGGTCCTAGCAAGATTGCTTTATGGTCATGGACCATCACGTGCAAGAACAGCCTGGCCAGTTTTAGTAAGATCGATGTCTCTACGATGCCATGGGGTAGCCTGCCTGTGCACCCGTCCAGAGGTCTGCGCCTCCCATGCACCCTCCCACCACAGGGTGGGGGCACCTCCACCATCCCCCCATTTGCCTGAGGGCTCTGCCCCTAAACCCAGCCCCATCACGCAACAGCAATTAAAGGGAACCGGCAGCACAAAACCCATCCTGGCTACCAGGCCAATGGCAACCCAATGCCACCAGCTTCTCTGGAGGGACCAGGAGACTTGGACCTGCTCCATCCCGGGAACCACCGCAGAACGGGTTTCTCACTAGGCTAATTACTGCTAATTGTGCCACTTTGCTATCTCTCCAGCCTTGCCCTGAGCAGGGCTGATAGGGTATCAGTCAGATAAGGAGCACTCAGCACAGGTAACTGGCGAATGTTGTCAGACCTGCGGTGGGGTGAGCTGCCTTCTGGAGGGGTTATCTCTCCTGCTGAGAGCCCGAGGCACCGACCTCCTAAGAGGGACACTGGGTTCCTAAGGATATGTGGAGGCTAGCTGCGACCGGCACGCTCCTCTAAGCTTTTTAGGAGGTGCTATCAGGGATTTTGGTGACTCAGGATTTGCAAACACTAGAAAAGCAAGCTGGCATTAATTTTATAGTAATTCTTTTAGATTTACTTAACATGCAGTTTATTCTTTTGAGTGGTTTTTGCTGTTGTCAATTTAACACTGTGGAAATGAAGGTTTCATCATTTCTCCCTTTTTTTTCCCCCGCAGAGAAATAAATTCTGTTCTTTTAACAAACGCTGTATCTCTCCGATCTTTTGTTATTTTTCATCCTCTCTGCTGACCTACATGAAGTAATTCAGCTTCTACACTGGCCTGAGCATGAGGTAGGAATTATTAACACCTGCTTACCAAAGTGGAAACCTGGACAAGGTGTCATTGTCGTTCTGCAACATTTTTTGAAAATTACTTGCAATAGAACACTTGAAAATTTTGCAGCCAACTCAGAGAAAAGTCTTGCGTGTGGATGTAGCTTCTGGCTGTGTGTATAATCACACATCACGCCTGGCAGGTAAAACACACTGGTACGCAATGCCTGGCCACATCAGTACCTACATGTTGTCTTGCACTCGGGTGTCTCGGTGCTCGTTGTAAAAACTAAGCGAGCACCACTACTTCATTCGATGGAGGAGTCAACAAAGCTTGTTCATGGCTATCAAAGTCAATGGCAGGGCAACTCACACACCTGAGAAATCTGCTGGGTCCTCCAATGCAAAGCTCGGGTTATTTTCCATGTAAGCATCTCCACATATAAGTGCAACATAGGAGATTCTGAGAGACAAATAAGCGGACAGACAGAGAGAACATTTTCTTCTTCAAGGTACCTCAATCATCTGCTTTTCCTTTTACCCTGCAAGTCTGGTCCGCTTTCCGTTTGGTTTAACTTACCAAAGTTTCTCAGCCTGTTACAGTAAAGCTCATAACAAAGTCTGTGGCCAGCTCTTTCTTTGATAATTCCTTTCCCCCCATTTGTTTATCTCAAGTACTGAGCTTTGTTCCAGGCCCAAAACCAAAAGCCTTTCTACCCTGTTCTCTTCTTGACTTGTTGCAGATGTAACGAAATAAATCTTTAGAAAGAACAAACCTTCACTTCCTGTCTCCCGTCTGATTCAGTCACAAACCCCAGGAAAGAAAAATAAATCACATTGTGAGCTCACCCAGTCTTGAAGGATACCACGTCTAGTCCTGTAGGCCACCATTCAAATTGGATGTGTCCATCTCTCAGAGAAGTCAGCGAACACAGCGACCGAATCAGCACCATCGGCCCAGGCTATCGCGTGAAACCACCCGTGCAAAACGAAGCTGCGTGCGTTGCCATGAGACAGATGCCCATCTTACCCACCCTTCCAAATTCTCCATGTTATTTTTCCCCGCCATGGTCTGACAGTAGGACAAAAATCTGATAACCACGAAACCCTTATTTTGAGCATGGCCAAAGTCAAGGACTGACAAAAAACTTGTGATCAGCTTGAATTGAGGCTGACATGATGGTCGGCAGCAGTTGTGAGCACAACCAAGCTGTTGGTGCCTTCCCAGAGCTTGTCCGTCGGGCACCGAAGGGCAACGTGCATCGCTGGCTCTTCTCACAGCCCCAGTGGCAGCTCTGCCCCTCTCATCTCTCCCCTGCCACCCACCTAATTCATTTTAAACTCTAATTGGAAAAATCAGCTGCAGGATATGTTTGTTTTTCTAAATTGGCCATAGCAAAGAGGTAGAAATGTACCTCCAAATGGAGTTTCTCCTTCTTCTGAGAGATATCTCCATACGAAAGCTGTGTTGCTTTCCCATTAAAGGAAGGCTCAAATGATCTCTAAACACAACCCAGTTATGGTGGCTTACCAAATTGCTGTTTTCAGCCAACGTGCCAGAGATCCCATGTATGTTCTCCTACGCTGCCCCAGCTCTGGGATGAAACACATCAGCCTGAAGCCCTTTCCAGTGCCCACTTCACTTTGCATCGCCCTGGACTAGGAACAGGCCTTTGGTCATGGTGTCCCCACCACGGGGATTGCAACTGAAGTGGGGCACAACTTCTTAAAATGGCATTGTCTACGTTTGCTTAACCATGTCTTCAGTTGACGTGGATCCAAGTTAAAGACAGACCTGGCTTTAAGCCAGGTAATACTGGAACTGTATAAAAGGGATGATCTGGATTTACACCAGACAGCATCTGGCCCGTTAGTTTTTATTCTTTCAAGGGTACTTGGGGGAAGATGTACAGAATTGCGAATGGTGCTGAAGTCAGAAGACATTTGGGTTATGCCTCTAGTCCCAGACCTTCACTCTGGAGGGATGAACTGAGGGTTTTCTTTCTCTTTTTATTTAAATTTAAACACTAGGTCTTTGCACATTTGAAACAATCTGTACAGTTAGCATTGAAGAAAGTGTAATTAGACACTTTGAGAACTGGAAGAAATTAACTCCAACCACAGACCGTCACTCAGGCTATTACTTAATAATACTTCCCAAATGTGCAAAGTACTTAGTTTTAGAATAACAGGAAAGAAGTATAACTTCTCACCAAGAGCAAAGGTTTTGGCCCGAGAAGCGTGCACAGAAAAGTCAAAAGCCACTGTGCTCCAAAGCCAGAAGATGCTTGCCACCTCCCACCACCCGAGGGTGCCGGGCCAGGACAAACCTGCTTGGCCACGGCGCTGGGCTGTGAAGGATGCGATTCACGGTCCACAGCCCCATGGCGCTTGAATGGCTGGAACAGAGTCAACGGGAGCAACCAGCCTGAGGTGCAACGAGCTGTGTGCGAGAAGATCGCCTTCGGTTTCCAACATGCCAAGGAAACCGCTGAGAAATTGCTGTTTTCCTTCTTCTCCAGCACCAGGCAGAGCCGTTGACTCACCCCGTGCTACAGAGACCTGGCTAGAAAGAGATTATTGTGATTTCTGCCCGTTTCTTTCCTCACTACAAAAGGCCCCATTCATCTGGGCTAATTTTGAAGGGAGAGCAAGGGGTATCAGTAGCATGAACTGTATCTGAGTGTCTCGACCACATTTCAGCAAGCCACGCTTGTTGGCCAGTCCAACCCGGTGAAATAGATATCTTTCATTTGAAGCTTTTTAGTGGATCGTTTCTCTGATTTTAAACAGAAGTATCTTTTCTGGCCATGGCAAGTTTAAAAAGTACTGACGAAGCAGGGACAGCCATTTTCATAGCAAAAACAAGAGGCCATTCAAAAAGTAGGGGAAAAAAGTTCTTCTCGTGGCAGATACGTATTTCTGCTGCTGCAATCAATGTACCTACGTTCACCTACCTAAATGCACCCCATGTATATGCAGTAAGGCCATGTCCAGAACAGTGAATCTCTTGCCTTATTTCAAAGCAATGAAAAAAAAGGATTAAAAAAAAAAAATACATACATGATGCCTTATATGCTTAACCACTAGTCTTTGTGGAGCACAACTGGGACTGCCTGTGTGTGTGGGAAGAGCTACAACATAATTGCTTTCAGCAGAATATCACTGTAGTCTATAATTAAAATATATGAGGTTGCCAGTTTCAAAATTTTTAAGTGATTTCATCTGTATTTGGGTGATTATGTCTCTCTGAGCGGCTCATTTAAAATGATACTTCTATTTTCAGTGCACAAAATGGTTGCCGGGCAAAAGAGAAAGATGATTTTGTCCTCTCCTTCTTGCAGTCTCCAAGAAAGCATAGGGAAGCCTAGACAGATGGAGCTCAGACTTCAACAGCATGTCCCATCACTGGGGAAATCCTTGGTGAAAGCTGCTCATGAAGTGTCATTCCAGAGATGGAGTGGAAGGTGTCAAGAAAGAAAAAAAAAAAAAAAAAAAAAAAAAAGGAAAAATTACTAACAGAAAAATCTGGCACCTCCTAAATCACAGTGACAATTTCAGCACAGTGTTTACACAGGGTAGTAAAAATAAATTGCCTGAGACTGATTATACCCACATGCCACTCGCCAGGCCACAGGGATGTCCCGCAGTATCGGAAACCAAACATGAGGAAACACGTGCCGGTGGCAATCATCATCAGTGCGACAGCATCGGGGCCAGGACTGCTTTCTCCCCAGCCTCAATAAGTGGAAGCAGCAGTAGGAAGAGGGATGTGTCAGTCCTCCCCGCCACTCAGACACGATCACGTGAAGGGTGGCTTTTGAGGCCACCGTTGACGAGGAGTCCTGCAAGGACCTCGGACAAATGAGCAATGTGGTTTTAGAGTATCCTCAAGCTTTGATAAAATAAACCTGTAGAGTCATGAAGCCCTTCTGCAACTTCTTCCACAGCTGGGATCTGTGGGATCAGCTGGGGAGTCAGTGACTCCATCCCTGATCCTCTCCTAAAATCCTCATGGTCCCATCCAGTTTGCAGCCAGACCTTTTCCTGAAACTCATGCAAAAGTGAAGGGACCTCAACTGCATCCCCTCTTCCTTAGGAATAACATCAGGGGAATAGTCTGACCCCATCTTAAGGAGAAAAACTCAGAGCATGTCTGCCCTTAACATACAACCCACAAAGTGTCCCAGATTACCGTGAGTGGGAGGTGGCCCTTCTCTAATCCCCATCGTAGTGCCCCTAAAAGCCTTTCTCTCATTTCTGGTCTTTCTCCAAAGTAACTTCTGTCTTTAAGAAGACGTCTCTGCCCCAGGAGGCTGGATGGCTCCTCGCAGTGGCACAGCCCCCTGACATCAAACATCACTAGTTTTGGTGGGATTAATCTCCCCAGAAAGCTTTCATCTCTGAAGTTATCCTTTGCTGGGGGCTGTCATGGCATCAGTTACCTGGTGGGCTGCAGTGTTGCTGCAGGAGGCAGTGAATGAGCCCCATCCCTTGTCCAAAAAAGATGCATGTGTTGACGTAACGGAGGGGGTCAAAAAATGGAGAACAAAAACCTCAGCACAGTTAACATACGTGACCGTGTACAACTACCTCCAGCAGAACGAGGGCTCCGTGCTCACTGCAGCTGGTTACTTCACCCGGTGGCAGGGCCAGAGCAGGAGATGCAGACACCGAATTATCTTGCCAGGTCCCTCTTGCTTTTAAAAAAAAGGAGAAAGAGCAAGAGCCAAACCCTCTGGAGGACAGTTTTGAGCAAGAGAGGACACTACAAGTGTGCTGACTGCTTTCATGACATCTTGATGACATGGATATGTCCAGAATAAATTCTGTGCACATTCCAGTCACTCATGGGCTTTGGCTTTGGAAATGTCTTGACTTTGTGGCTTTCAGCAAAGCGATAAACCAGCTAGAGATGTGCTCGGTCCCCTTTGACAGATGCCAAGGCCAGCCATGCCTCAGCGCTGCTGGGCAGCATCCTCTTCCCCACGCAGGAGTGATGCACACTCACGAGCTGTTAAAGATATGCGCGGCACGCAGCTTTTTTGATCAAAATAAGTAATATAAGAAAGCAAAGATGATAGCATTGCTGTTATAATTGTAATGAGTCACAAATGCTATTTTGATGGTTTTCTTTGAAAGAAATACACAAAACCCAAGCGATTTAATTAAAGATCTCCAAGGCTTTGTAATCAGCATGGCCACAAATGAAGGCAAATCTACTTTCATGTGGCAGAATACATGAGTAGTTTTCCCATTAAAATAAAAAGAAAGAAGAGAAAAAGACATTTTAAAGAGTTTTGTTTATAACAATATTAGGACATGACATGAAGGACCTATATCCCCCATGTGAGAGAAAGACTGTGATCAGCTTAGATAAAGCACAGAAGGTTCGGGGGTTTTTTTGATGGTTTATGAATGCATGCATTACATTACACGTCTGCTTAACATTGAGCATATCTCCAAGGAGTCCTTTGGCAAACGCATTTGGGAACAGGAAAAGGAAGAAATTCCGAGGGAGTCAAAGATGCCAACAGGTAGCTAGTTTCTATATTCACCCAGCTCAATTTCTGAAGCTCTTTCTGAGCTTTTTCAGAACAAATGTCCAAAGCCCAGGATGCAGAAGCAGCCTTTGAAGCTCCTGAGATCTTTAAACCAAAAAAATAGGATGGGTCACTCAGCAAACAATTTTTATTTTTGGCAAGCAAGCACGGAGAAAGTGAGCATTTTTGACCTAAGTGTGCATGGGGCTCTGACCACCTGGGACTGATCTGCTTGGAGGAGCAGGAAACACTGTGAGGCTCGACCTGATAGAAATAGCTACCGTTTCCTTTGCATCATATCACCACCGTGCCTGCGAGGTGCACAGGATCCCACATGCATCCAAGATTTGCTGCAAAACATCAGGGAATAGGCGAGAGGGCAGATTAATCCCGTTTACTCTGAAGAAGCCCATGATTAATGCAACTTGGATGGTGCTGTAGGAAGGGGGATGGCTTAAAAAGATGGAAGGAAGTCTGTGGCTGTCCTTACTTGATACTATATATGGTATTTGGTCAGTTCTGCTTTAGAAGCTGCAGCCAGAATCACGTTTTTATTGTATTTCTTTTTAAAGCAGAAAAAAGGTCAAATAACTTCACCATGCTCAAAGAGCCTGGGGTGATGGATAGTTCTGCGAGTGGCAGCTGCTAAGTTTCGAGCCCTGGGAGCGCTTGTGTGGGCTGCTACAGGGGCTACGGCCTCCCCTGCCCTCTGCCAGACCAGCGAGCCCTTCGACTGGGTGGCCTGTCCGCTCCGGCTCCCTTGGGACTCCCCTCCGCCCCGATTTTGACCCTCATGGACAGGCTCAGTGGGGAACTGTGTTGGGTTTGATGCATGAACCCTCTGGGCCAGAGCTGTGGTGTCTGCAGAGGGGACAGCCGTGGGCCGGCAGGAGCCAGGGCTCCGAGGAAGGAAAGGGTCTTTCTTCTGCTGTTACTGATTCCCATCACGTGAGTAACAGCAGGACACTGGCAGTGCTAGGAGCGGTACGGGCAGCAATTGCAGATGTTTCAGCCGACCAAAGAGGTTACTCATAGGTGATGAGATAACTGATGGCCACAGACCGAGAGAGGAACATCATGTGGGACAACAGGGCAACCAGCAAGAAGTGAGTCTCTCTACATCGCAGAAGTCCCAGATGACTACAGCTCCTTCCCTGTCCCATCCTACTACCAAGAAAGCCATAAGCTCACCTTTATCCTCAGCCCCCTGAAATCTCAGTGCTCCCTTCAGCCTGTGCGATAGCTCAGGCTCATTTAACGGGACGGGGCTTTGCTAGCAGGACACGTCCACCAGTTATTCCCACTATGAACTTGCCACTCCAGCAGACTGATTTCTCAGGGCTAGGGCCACCTGGTTGACCCACCTCCTCCCCAACAGCCCTTGGTTAGGGTCCAAAGCATGCAGGGTCTGCACTTTTTGCAAAACCTGACAGCCCTTTCCCTCTCTGATCCAACCGGCACTGATAACCAGCGCTGCTGAAAGCACAGGAACATCCCCCCTTCCCTCCACTCCCCTTTTACATCTGCTCTACATTTGCATCTCAGAAATTAGAGAACTTAGTTATGCGGAATTACATAGCTCGGGCTGGAGTATGGAACTGATTGGGTATTCAAGCTAAATAAGACGAGTTTAAAGATCTTTCCAGGAAATTGAGTGGAACACCCAAACTGACATTCGGTATTAAATATTATATTTGTGCCGTTGCTCTTTATAGCCCGTTGGCACTGAACATCTGGGAGCACGATTTATAACATACAGAAACTGAATACCTGCTCAAAATTATGCTCATCAGAGCTCAGAAATTAAAATATTACTGTGTACACTCCGAGCCAGTCTATTCCTAAAAGGTAGGGCTATTAAAATATGATTAGTTGAGCCATATCTGGTCTCAGAAATGTCATACACCATTACAACTGAAAAGACCTTGATGCAATACTATTGGCAAAGTCCCCTGCTTGATCAGCAGCAAGATGCCAAAGAATGAACCTTGCCCCAGCACCAGGACGGAAATTAAAAAGAGAAGGGGGTTTCGGAGCTCTTGGTTGTACAGATTGGGTGGCTTTGGGCTCTTCCTTACGGCAGGCAAGAGCTGAAATCTCGCATGGGGGTTTTTTCTGATGTGGGAAGAGCCCTGCTGCCCTTTGCTGTCTCGAGCTCATGTTGCCTCTTCATCTTCACCCAGGACAGAGGCAGGGATCGTCCCCTGCCACAGCCCCGTCCCAGTCCCCAGCAATCAGAGCTCCTTGTCCCCGACATGTTCACGTTTCCAAGAGCTCCGTGCACTTCATGGGTGGTCGGGATTACATTTCCCCCCTTGCTGGAGAATAAAATCCAAACAACCACAGAAAACCTGCAGGGACTGGGCTCAGGTTGGGGTAATTACGATCTTCTTCCGCTTCTTGCAACATAGTGAGATAGATATATATATTTATATATGTATAAAAAATCAGTTGCAATATATGATCGTCTCTCCTAATGAGGCAGATTGACCTAATCAGGTCGGCATCGCACAGCGTTAATCACTGTAAGCATTTCTGTGCCGAAACCTCTGCAAGGGCAAATCACGCCACGGGCAGGGCTCAGCCAAGGGGGGCTTGGCTCTGGGTGCCCCGTCCCCAGCGCCCGCAGGCAGAGCCCTCCAGGCCTGGGCTGCTCTCAGATCCAGGGGCTGGCCAAGGGGTTCAAGGCAATCGCCTGCCCTGGAAAAGTCAGTCCGAGGCACTGATGGCTTGGTGCAATTACAACAGCAACAAAACCCCCCAGAGCCAGCCCTTGTTCTCTGTAATTGAAGGCATTTCCCATAGGCGGGTGGCATTTTTTTTTTTTTTTTTTTTTTTAAGCGTGGCTGCACTAAACCAGACATCCGAGTAAGATGCAGTTTTGCAAAAACAAGGAAGAAATGCGGTTATTTTTTTTTTTTTTTTAAGGTCTTGGGACTGAGGCCAGGCAAGGTCCCAGCCCCGGTGGCCCCACTTTGCTGCTCTCTGCCCGCCCTACCCCACGCAGAAATCCCCCCTAAAGTGAAGGCAGTGCCGCATGCCCCGGCCCGGCGGGAGCTGCCGCTCCCCGGCTTTGTCAGGGCTTATTACTCCGTGTTTTCACACTTATCCCCAAGGTGTTGAACTCGCCCTGAAGGTTAATTAGTAATTTATTGCGCTGTCATCAGTTCGAGGCTACTAATGGCTTCAATTTAGCCCCAGGGCTTTTGTTTTTTTCTTTTCTTTTTTTTTTTTTAACTTTTTCTTTTTTTTTTTTCCCCCTCCCTTTCCTCCTGACTGCTTTGGAGGAGCTGGGAGTTGCAGTGTCTACTCGGAAAAGTGCGCGGAAATAACGACCAAAGGGGCAGCTGAAGATGCCCCCTCCCCACCTCTGGGAGTGGACCCCAGTGGTCCTGCATCCCTGGCCCGACTTGCAAAGAAACAATTTAAAGCAATTTACACAGAACTGCAAAGCTGAGGGTGTTTTGAGGTGCTTCTAAACGCCCAGCTTGAAGCAACGTCCTTTGGATAGCTTTTTCCAAGGCAAGGTGGCCGCGGAGCACGAACCTCGGGCCAAATGGTGCTGCGTGAGCTGCCCCTGTGGTTAGCAGCATCCCTCTCTCCCCTCTCAGGACACAAAATCATCCTGGTTGGAGAAACCTAAACCAGCTTCACTCGCAATGAGACATCTGTGAGCGGGTAGAAGGCAGCCTGAAAGCAGGACGCACCGAGCCCATCGCCCCGGCGTCTGGGCGCCTGGTTTTTGCATGCATGGCCGCAAGGCTTGGCTGGCTTAGCAAAGAGCTGGGCTTTGATCCAGCAAGGACTGGGGTTGGGGGGCACTGGGGAACGGAGTTATTTTGCCCTTCCTGTAATGTGCCTTCAGCATGCCTCAGTTTCTCCATTTATTTATACAGTGGATGTGCAGCCCACCTCGCCCAGGTGCCCACGCAGCCCACCGGGCAATCTGAATAGCAAACGACCCCCCAAAAACCCACCCGCCTGCCCCAAAAGCCCTCCACCCACCCAGATAGGACTTAGATGCTGTCCCATCAGCAATCCCTCTTCATCCTGCCCTCAGATGCTTCCCCGGGGCTTTTGTGCCCCCCATCATGGGGATGCTAAGCAGAGACAGTGCACGGGTTGTGTCCCCTGCTGTGTCCCCCTGCATCCCCATCAGCCCTGTCTTGCCTGATGGAGCGCCTCTTGCAAAACAGCCACGCACCGATTTTTTTTGGAAAATAACCACATTTCCTGTGTTTATACAGGCCGTTAGGTAAACCGGTCGTGGGGAGGGGGGGAAAAGGCATGCGAGGTGCCGGTGAGGTCCGGCCGGGGCGGCTGTCTCAGCGCCACAGCCTGTGTCCAGGGCAGGAAGGGACGGCTGGGACGGAAGCGTCCCACCGGGGCTGAGCCACACGGGGTGTGGGGACAGGCAGCACCGGCTGGCCTCGCCACCACCAGCCCTTCCCCGCATGGGTGCTGGGGCCATGGGGACAGCAATAGCAGGGCTGCGTCTGGGCATTTCTGGGTGGTGGGCTCCCAGCACATCCTCACCAGGGATTCATGAGGAGAGGGATTAGGAGAAGGGGAATGGGGAGATATTAGGAAAAAAGGGAAGAAATGGAGCTGATCAAGAATACGGGGGGTTTCTTTCAACCAAAAGGCTGCAATGAATCTCTTGCAATGTGCTAGGGAGCGGTGCGGCGGCAGAGCCCAGACCCAGCGGGGAGCAGGGGCAGTGGGATGCCTGCAGCCTGCCCAGCCACGGGACCCATGCTGGGGCCGAGGGATGAGTCAGTCTGGGGAGGAAGGTGGAAGGGTGAATTTCTTGAAAACCGTGTGACCTGACTGTCATCCAGAAAGGAAAAAAGTACGGACATTTCTTTGGATTTTGATTTAAAAAGAAAAAAAACCCTATATTTAGCTTTCACCTTCAGACACAGCACGTGGATTCCTAGAGTAACATCTGCTATTCCCCTACCCTGTTTAATTTATGGCCGTTAACTTTAGGGCTAAGGACAGTTTATGGAAAAAAACACCTGCTTTCCCCTACTCCCAGGGCAAGGGTGGAATTTTCTCTGACTCTGCATCCTAAATAAAGCTCCGTTCCAGGCCCCGATGATTCATAGCATGGCTCACGCACACATGCCTTATGTTAGGAGGCCCTGTCAAGATGCTCATGCCCCTTTCGAGTTCGAGGACTCGAGCACAGGCTTTGCACAGAGCTCATTTACACACATCACCAGGGCTTTCTGCAGAGCCCAGGGGAAACCTGAGCCCTGGGACCGGCTGCCCTGGTGTTGGGGTACGGCCATGCCGTGTGCCAACCTCTTGCAGGAAGGCATGGGGACCTCTGTCTACATTAGGGTCACTGGGACCCCAGTAAAGCCACCCAGTTCTGGCTGCCAGCCTGGTTTTGCTACATCTCACATCTATCCCAGCCTTCCCATCGCTTTTCCAAATTCACCTTATACACGCACCAAGCTCAGGCCAGCCCTCGCTTTGCTTTCTCAGCTAGGCAGTATCTAAGCCCTTTGACACAGATCCCTGGCTCTGCTTCTGTCATTATAAAAGATTGTCTTTCCATGATGGAGCTTTCACTCATGGATGCTTGTCAAGAAAAAAAAAAAAAAAAGAAAAAAAAAAAGAAAAAGGAAAAAAAATTAAAATGAGAATTGTTGGCAGCGAATGGAAGATAAAACCTGGACGCTCATCCAAGCTTGTATTTGAAAACTGATAGCCAGCACTCACGCAGCACGCAAAGACCCCCCACGTAGCAAACCGCCCCTCGTCCAGAGCACCGTGCGGCATGCAGGGCTGGAGCCCCGCGGAGGCTTCGCCCCCCTCCAGCAGCCACGCCAGGCACCCCAATGTCAGCGCGAGGGGAGGTTTGCTGGTTCCTATGCATTTTTCAAAGGGGGAGCAAAGCAAGGTGGTGGCGGTGGGGGAGAAGCCTATGACTAATCTTGTAACCTTTCCTTTTAGTGTTTAAGAGAACCTAAGTCTGTTTACAATAAAACCGAGCGATATTTTTCATCCTTCCAAATGGAACAAGGGTTATATAAACAAAGTAACCTCAGACACAGCAAACACCTGTTGAAGGGAACCGGCTTGAAAAGACATGCAAAAACTATCTGTCTATCTATCAAGGCCTCCTGTTGACTTGTGGTCAAGTTCAAGTTGAAGTGCGTGGCAGAGATCTGCTGATAGGGGAAGCTGAGATAAGCAAAAGCATTAGCAAATGCCCATGGTTTTTGCTCGGGAGGTTAGCGAAGGAGCAAGGAAGAGCTTTCTACCTCTTGAAACCAAGGAGTTTAGGTCTGCACGTTCCTAGATAATTTCTCAACTCGATTGGAGCTGTTTTTCCTGTTCTCTGGTATCTCACTTTCAAGAAGAATCCCCAAATTGGGAAGTTACGGAATAACCTGTCACAAATCTCCCTGTCTTCCTTATACCCTTTGGCTCAGGTTTCAGTCCTGCACCAAAACATGTAGGCTTTCATTTCTTCCAAACTGCTGTGGTTTTGATTTTTTCCCCAAACAAATCAAATTGAATGCAACCGTGTTCACATAATCCTACAGGCTGGGTTTGAAACCATCAAGTCCTTTGGCTTCAGTGGTGTCTTGTGGTGGTGAGTTCCATGAATTAATTATGCATTTCTTACCACAATATGAGGCTACATCATATCTTTACTAATTACCAACCTAAGGTAACTAAACAAGTTATGTCATATCCTTTTGTTTTGCATTTTTTCACAAAGGTTTGCCAAAACCACCCAGCTCCTTGAGCAGAACCATGCCACGCAAAGTCCTACACCTGCGAGCCAGCCCTGGTTTTAGGATGAGCTCTGAAGCAACGCAGAGGTGAAAGACACCCAAACCCTGGTTCGGTCTGTTGTGCTGGCAGTGCCTCCAAACATCCCTGTATCTTGGGAGCCTGCTGGGAGGATGCACCAGGAGATGCCCCAGGTTTCAGCCACTCCAGTGGTACTTCCAGGCTTGCTGGAAGCTGTATTCCCAGGGCACCACAGCAGCACCAGCATCAGAGCCCTGGAGGACCACCCTCCCACAGTCCTGCTGCTGGATCAGGCCCATAGCCCAGGGCGGTCCACACCTGGATGCTTTATTAGGGTTTGTCGTATTCCCGTGAAATGCAGAAGATACCAGCAGTAGGTGTGCTTGATGACTCGTTTTATTGTGTCGTTTCATTGGAACTGAAGAAACGAGCGCAGACTTTTCCAAAACGGAACTGGAGGAAGGCGTGTCATCCTCCAGAAGCCATTCCCCTTTCCCCTGAGAAGTGATATTCCCCATGAGCTGCGAGAATAAGAATTTCCAAACCTATTGTTCAAAACCATGACAATTTCATCCTCATTATAACTTTTTTCCTTTTCCCACCCCTTCAAGAGCAAGGCAAAGAAATATTATCCATTCCAGCACACCGCGAAGCAGATTTCTCAGCTTGCATAAATCAGCGTAGCTCCACCGATGCCGTGGAGGCATGCCAACTTACACCTATTCAGGGGTCTGGTCTCCTATTTTTTATATCTCGGATTTCGGCAGGCTTCCCTGGCCGAGGATGAGGAAGGCTCCAGCAAAGTACAAACTACCTGTTTATCTGACATCCCATCCCAGCGGACAAACCGACATCGCAGGACCACGTGCATCGGAAACACGGCTGATAAAACGCAAAGAAAAACGTTGTCTTCCGCTGCGTGCGCGCGGTTGTAATTCTTCCGAAAGCTTTGCTTAAAAAACATTTTTCCACCTGTAATGAGAGAGGCTGTCTTGCTCTTCCTGGGCTCTGGAATTGTATGCTGACAGGCTGTGTGTAATGTCATCTCCCTGCTTTAAACCCTGTTCCAAGTTCAGAAATCCAGCAGGCTGGATGGAGGGCTGCTCCGGTGGAAGGGGGAGGAGGATTATTTTAGTTTTGAAGTTTTTTAAGGGAGTTGGTTTTGGTCCTGACCTAACAAATAGGTTAACACAGATGATTAATTATCAACATGATTTAAAGTCAAGTTGTCCTTCAGGCCAGCAAATATCTGTGGTCACTTGGTGCCCAGTTCACCATCTACTCACAGCAACCTCTGCACTCATTTCACATAAAAAAAGTCCAAGCTTTTGCTTCACACACATCTGTATTTTATATATATTATCAAATTAATTAATACTTACAACCTATTTGGGTCCAAAAATAAGAGGAATTAAAGACTAGAAATTATTTACTAAGTCGTTGTACGTTTTCTCTGTGAAGCGTCCTCTCCAGGCGAAGGAGATGTGCTCGTGGAGGGGTGCTCGCTGGCTGCCGAGCTCTGCCCCTGCCCAGGGGCTGCTGTGTCGCACCAGCTCCTCCAAGCACATTTTGCAAACTGGTGCTGTCACCCTGAGTCCTGTTTTCCAGCAGACACAAGCCTGAATCAATGGGAATAATGAGGCCATGGTGAGGACAGTGTTGAAAGATGGTGCCTTACTAACTTCAAGTAAGTAAATCTGTAAATCTGTAATCTGTAAATCTGTAAACTGTAAATCTGTCTTTAAAGTCTCAGTTCTTTCCAGTTACACCACCTACATACCGGACTGGTCCTGAAGTCACAGCAGTCCTTTGCATGATCTTTCTCCTGCTTGGTTTCACACATCCTCTGTGTAGCATACAGTAAACCTCTTCACCTGTCCCGTTTCTGTACCTTTTCCTAGACCACCTCAAGGAGGTAGATCCTTGGAAATGGTGACTTCTTCCAAAATCCACCTTTTTCAGTCTTTCCAGGCCCTGCTCCACCTCACAGGCTTCGCATGAGATTGCACTGCCATTCATCACTGCCTGTCGAGCCTGTGCTCAGCGCACAGGGCTGAAATGCAGTATTTCGCCAAGATTTACTCTGAGGTGTCAAGCCTTGGCCACAAATGTCTCGTCTTAATTCGTACCTGTATCCCTTATTTACCAAGACAGAAGTATCTAATAAGCAAATAACGGTAATTTGGTTTCCCGGCACTGCACGTGGGACATGCTTTCTGCCCTGTTCCTTGGGTTTTTTTTGGTTTATCAGTCCTTTCCTGTGAAACTCTTCATGTTGGAAAGGAGACAGTAAGCCGCAGAGCTCTTAACATTTTCTCTTTGTGGAGAAATGTGGTTTTTCATCTTTAAATAATTATTCAATTTGTTCCTTAATATAGTCTTAATATAGCTGCTTTACTGTGTTCCAGTAACAGCCAGGCACTATCTCATAATAGTGACTCATCTTCTTATCCAAGACTATACATATTCCTTACAAAAACACACAGCTGAGCACTCTTAAATATTTATCTCATCCCCAAAAGAGAGATAGGACTGGTATCGGTAGATCTGAGCCAAGGCTCACATCCAGGTTTAGAGCCCAAGTTCTCGGCTCACCCTGCATTTTCTAGAAGGGTAAAATCTGAGCATGGAAAGCTTGCCTCTTGGCTTGGCTCAGAGGTCTTCACGATCTTTCCTGCACAGCAGTGGAAAACCAATCCCATCCCGCCTTGGGGATTTCACCTGGATGAATTGAACAGAGCCATGTCACAAGGTCCAGCACACCCTTTGTAGGTTCAGTCCTGTGGGAGATTCCCAAGGGACAAGAGGAAGACTGGGTGCCCTAAGGTGCAATATCTCGGAAGTCCCACTTGCCAGCAGGAGGGAACACTACCGCAAGTTCAGCTTTGAGTCTCTAACGTGACGTTGTAGGATTGACTCGTTATAGATCAGGTCGGACAAAATTCTGATCCCACTTCCACTGATTTTGCAACATTGCAAAAAGCACTGACACTGGCCAAGTTGTTCCCATATAAACAAGAGCAAAATCAAGTAGATGAAACTTGGATCTGGACAAGAGTGTTCATATCCAACTTGTTGGCTTGAGCTTTCCTGTGACTAATGTCCAACTTGGGCAACGAGAGCAGCAGAGCAGAACTTTCATGACTTTCCCCCCTTTCCCAGCTTGTCCAAGGAGTCATCGTCGTCCCAGGCAACGACCATCGTTTCTAACACTCAGTGCTTTCTCTATTTACACATAAACACTCCCTCAAGGTCACCTTTTGGCTGCTTCTTTTCCACCTCCTGGAGTCCAGCATTATCTCTGCTGATTGCTTCCAACTATAACACATTCTTGATTTTTTGACTTTTCAGATAACATCGAAACTTCTTCCAAGCTACTTTGTCTTCCCGCCAGTACCTTTTCAAGCTGACAGGAGATGCATGTATCTTGTATCTCACAAGATTGGCATCTCATTTGAGGCCTGAGGGCACAACACGACAGTGCCAAAGTGTTACATATAACACAAAACTGGACTAATACAAAGGTAGCTTTAAATTAATAGCAGGTCAAAATGTTTCAATACATTCAGTTTGATTACTAGGCTATCAGAAATCCAAACTGAAGGTATAGACTAAGAAAAAAATGTCAATCACAGTCTGGAATAAGATAACATCTCCCCAAACTGCCTCATACAAATTCCTGCTGGGTAGGTTGGCTGCCTTTGGATGGAGCTCTGCGGTTCAGTGTGTTTCACTGGTTTGCATGGACTAAGCAAGGACCCAGCCACTGTAACCCAAATTCAAGCATTAAGGCCAGATGATCTGCCCTTACCCAGGTGGTCCCACCAAAAGCTTTGCAGAATCACAAGTCCGGGCCAGCTCTAGTTGAGCAGCTACAGCTGTTTCGTTCGTGCCAACCCAACCATAACCCTGGCCATTACTTCATGGCTCTGCCTCCCTGCCTTCACCTTCCTCCTCCAATTCCTCCTCCCAGCACAACAGCAGCAGAAGCCCAGCTTGGCTCTGGTTCCCGAGCCTTTGGACTACAACATGCAGCTTTGCCTAAGCTAATGAGAAATCTTGAACCACTTTTCAATAATCCCACTCCCACCGAGGCCAGCATGTCAGGTCCTCGATGGCTGCACATCCCACTGAAGCCACCGAAGCCAAGGGAGCTGTGCTGAAACACACCACCTGACTCACTTGGCTCTAAACCTTTGATTATCGACTTCAATGAGAAGAGACTCCGGGCCTCCATGACTTTTTGCTGACCCCAGAAGAGTTTAAGTAATAAACTGTTCTCTTGTCATGTGCAACTCCCATAGGATCCCTCCGTCGAACAGACCACAAGCGTTTGCAAGGTAAGCAGCCCAGCGTTTGGAGCGCACAACAACGACGCTACGGCTGAGAATGTTAATTGTTCTCCATCGCCCCCAGTGATTTTAACATTTCATAATTCCTCTGCTGGCTGACAGCTGGATTCTTCCCTAATTAGAAACCAGTTGTAGTTGAAAAATCAGACATTTCCTGGAATTTAAATAACCAATTTTCCACCAGTCAGCATCCAACAACACAATCCTACAGTTTCGTTCTAAGCACGTTGGAAAAAATCATAGGAGCATGCTGGATAAGTAGGTAAAAAGGGGATTTTGATGACTTCATGCATTCAAGTACACCATTCCTGGATCTTTGTATTCCAGCTTATTTTGTAGTTTTCTTTTTTTTTAAAGATGGAAATAATACCATTCATTGACAAAACCACAATTCAATGTTTTTAAAAGGCAGCGCGTTCTTAAATACTGTGAATGTGTCTTTTAAATACAGAGCTGGCATCTGACTCTATAGTTATTCATCTGTGCCTTAGGAAACACGTCTTTATTCATAATCAATACAGAATAAATATTGATTTTTCCTCAGTCGGTTACCACAGGATTTGTTCATTTTCTCTCTGAAGCAAACTGCTATGACAGTAAGGAATAGCTCTAAACTCCCAAGTCTTAGGCAATTGAAAAGACGAAAGGAAAAGCCCTTGGACAGCTGCTGGCCTCCAGGAAACGCCATGAATGGAGACCTACGGCACCGCATCCTAATTACATCCTTGGGGAACAGCAGAGAAGACAGAGCCCCAAACACTCACACCGGTGGAGGCAGTAACAGCAATACCATTTGACAGCACATCTTCTCAGCTGCTATTTTCTGTTCCAGAACCCACAGTTTCAGGCATATGTACTTTTTTTTTTTTTCAAATCAGTCTCTATCTCTTGTGGTCGTGGGAAAGAAATAACCCTTCAGCTGTAACTGATTAAAGAGGTTGGTGCTTGAGTTTGCAAGCAGCCTGAAATGAGAGCTGGTAGAAATTTGAAGAGCCTGCTTGTCGCTGTGATCTGTGTGCCGTGACCTCCCGAATGGATGTCACTTAACAGAGCCTCTGCCTTAACTAAGAGAAGACAACTGCAAATAGAAAAAAAAACCATCGTGTACTTAAAATGACCTTTGAAGCTGTGACTACATGTAAAAGCTGCCCCGGATTAGAAACCTTGAGGTAAGAGCTCGGAAGTCATTGCGTCTGGGGCATCTGTGTACCAAGTATTTTCCAGGAGAAGCTATTTTATTTGGGAAAGAAATGACTTTGTAATGGAACTCAAAGAACGTATATATTTTACATTGGGGTTTTTTTTTTCCCTCCCCTTGGGAGCAGCTGGGTTTTCCCCAGAATATCCCATTCTCATGGTCTTGTCTATTTTGGCATCACCTCTATTTTACTTGCTTCGCCTCGGGGAGGAGGGCTCTGTAGACGGCTCAGCCCCTTCCATCCCCAGCCTGCGAGCTGAAGCTGCCTCTACCTGGGAGCACGGTGCTGTGCTTCAGGCAATGCGCTCCGGGAAGGCAACCGAGGAGCCAGCAGGTATTTGCACGTGTAGGCACATCGAGTCAAACCAGAGGCAGCTTAGGACCTCGCCGCTCAGAGCATTTGCACAGATGAGCTTATGAGGGGACGATGCAACTGGGACCGTACAGCATTACCCCTTCCCCAGCTCATTTAAAGCACAGGTGAGAAGCTGTGGCAAATGCTCTGGAAACGACACAACTCATCATGCTATATAATTTGTCCCTAGATAGCGTGTTAGCCGATGTAGGGTTTGCCAAAGGCATTTAAAAAGCTTCTTTGGCCTTCAGCAAGGAAAAGGGAAACCAAGGAAGAACACCTGCTTTAAGGAATCGGAGCAATTCTGGAGAGCATATACAGAGGCTTCCAGAGGGATTTTAAAATGGACTTGTCAAGCAACTTAAATGGAAACGTTATTCCTAAAGTTTATTCTAAGATTTGTGCATACTTAACCCATAAACCCACAGCAAACAAACACTGTATAAAAGCCCCAAGGGTAAATAGAAATAACAAATCCCATGTAGATCACTACAGTTGTGTTGGGGAAAATCTTTTTGGAAGAGGCTGTTTGACTCATTTTCAGTCTTTCTGCCAGCACTCGGTTGTATATAGCACACAGGAGAATATATTTCATCTACTTAAATTCTGCTTAGTGGGGGTACCGAAACCCATTGAGCAAAATCGATGATGCCAAGCTAAATCTTACCCCAGTTATTAGTGCTTGAAAGGTACGTGAAGATTTTTAATAATAAGGAAGGCTAAACAGAGATGTCTGTTTTTCATAATTGCACAGTGTTCCCAAGACAGCTGTTCAGCCATCTTGAAAATCAATGTTTTGATGCCCTTTGAACCTTCTTTTCCTGTTGAGTGTCTCTCCTACAGGTTGCTCCCCAGGATGAAAACAATAAAAGCAAATATATAACAGTAAAGGCCTGAGGTTAATGTCTTTAACAAGATAATGTTACTTAAGGGAACTGTAAACCAAATCATTCCTAAATTCCATTTGTTCTTTGCAATCTAGGATATATTATGAAACCATATGTGTGCGTATGGATGCGTACAGAGTGTGCAAGATTTTTTACAGTAACATGACTGCGTTTTCACATTGCGTATTCCAGTATTCCCATATCACATGGTTTGCTGAGAATTACTATTATTCTAACCATTAATCCTTTTATTAATAACTTGCTATTGCAGCTGTGTCATAAAGAATCACATCGTAATGTAGCTGGCTACGAGTCTAATGTGCAAGATCTAAAAAAATTTGCACCAGGTCATTTTACCAAGCAGAATTTCTTTCTTTGGATTTAGTATCAAAAGGTAATTCATTCCAACAAACTGGCACATGCCTTTAATATTTTTTAATTTTCACCAGAGAAGAACTTGCTAAAATTACTTCAAGCTGCATTCCTTGTGTATATATGAACTTAAAGGGAAAAAAAAAAAAAGAAAAGAAAACATGAAAGGGTAAATAGTCTCTTGATGCACGCGTACTGTTTTTTATACCCACTGAAAATTTATCTCAAGACATGTTCAGGTTACTCTCTCCAGAAGTTACTTTTGCAGCATTCCTAGATGTTCCCTGCAATTCAATTAACTTCGGGCAAATTTGATATGGAACAAGACTCTGACCTTACATGTGTATTTTTTCTTGATTTTCATGGAAATGGTAGATATAAATAAGTGCAGACCAAAGGAGCGAGACTAGTTTATTTAACTTTGTATTATCTACGATACTATAAAACCTGGAAATAAAACAGAAACATAATCCTACCAAAACACTTTGGAGGTTGTCCAGAAAAATATCTAAGGACACTTGTTTCTACTGATATCTACATCACTGGACTCATTTCCATTAACACAAGTGAACGGAAATCCCTGCCAGTGGGAATCACAGATGATCATAATCACTCTACAATGACGAAGTCTCAGCTCCTTCTGCCTTCAAACTGCAAACCTACGTAGATGCTGAGGCAAAGGATAAGAGAACTGAGGGTATGGTCACCATGAAAAACCCCTGACAGTTCAGAAAATGTTGGCTGAGTCCAATTCTTCCTCCTTTTCTTCCTCCTCCTGAGTCTAAGTCTTGCTCCTGCCCACATGTAACCCTTGGGTGTCAGAAGGCAATGAGTATTTGGCATGAGGTCTGCCATAGGCATCAGGCAGTAGTGTATTTTACTGTGAATCAAGAATCCCTACAAGTGGTCAAGATGGAAAAGAGGAAGTTCTTCAACACTATTTATGCAGGAATGGGCTTAAACATCCCTTCTAATTATCAACACCATCTAGCTATGTTGCTGTGAACTGTCATGGCTCTCTGAAGAGCATCATTGTGCTTTGCAGTACAGCGTTATTTGTACAGCCACACAAACTGGAGGCTTTAGAGAGGTCCGTGGATGAACATGGCAGGACTGTAGGGTCTTGCCCGAGAGAATTTCCTTCTAGGACAGAGAATAGGTACATGTGGAAACCAGGGTGAATTGCCCAAGACCACCCAGCAGGTCAGTGGTGGAGCCAAGGACCCGCATCTTTTGCATCCTCCCATGGGATCACTGAGTTTCTCTTTAGTCTAGTAAGCTTCAGCGGTTGTTTCCTCATCTAGTCTTTGTAGAAGACGAATAGTCTTAAGACCTCTGACTAGCCCAATCTGCCCACCCGGTGATGGGCACCCATCATCTCTCAGCAAACCCTACAAGGCACACCAGAATGACATGCGGCCAGGAGGAGACCTTCCTCCCCAAAGGCAGGAGGTCATGGACTCTGCTTTGACATGAGCCACCTGCGCGGTGTCAGCACGTGCCGCGACCTTCGCAGGCAATAAAGCCGTGGTGCTCCAACAAGCTCGGGTTTAACGGGACTCGTGCAGGTTTTTACTGCTGCCCTGTAAAACGCCTTTCATAAATGGAAACATTACCTCTTTCTGCTTGCATAGATTACGTTTTCACGCCAAAACATATTTTTAGATAGGTTCCAAGTATTTCACTTGCTCTCCTAGTGTTAATTACAGATTAACCCAACCTCCTCATGCCATCGCAGCTGCCGGTATAACACAACCTTGGGGCAGTGGACATGCTTATCTCATTAATTGTCAAAACACTTCGTTCTATGCCATCAAGCAGAAGCATCACCCCACAGTCCAGAGCAGAGGGGATAAACCAGCACCATTCTGTCATCCTTCCCAGCATGCAACTACACTTTTCCTCAGGTTACACATGCCTTCATCCGTGCAGTATCTGTAAAGCGATAGGAGAGAGATGCTGTTCAAACCAGCAGACATTCCCATACATACTTACTAAAGGAGCCAGATTAGCAAGGCACCAGATTTTCCTGATACCAAATATATTCCTAGAACTGAACATCCTCTGTAGAGGATTAAAGAAAGATCTAACAGTACGACAAAATGAAAAAAATGGCAGAAAGAATTCACTGTCACTCAGCTTAAAATTTTACACTTGGAGAAAAACCTGAATTATAGCTTGGGAAAAGAGAAAGCTAAAAGGAGAGGAAGAAGATTTGACAAACATTAATCATGACTGGCAGACAAAGGGCATAAGGAACAATCGCTCACTGTTTCTTAGAAGCTGGAAACTTCAAATTAAATGATCAAGCAATAATAGTTCTGAAACAAATAGAGTTGTTTTTTTTTTAATATACCTCACCATCATAGGCTGTAAAAAACATTTCCCTAAGGATATTTTGGGTACCAAGTGCATAAATGGGTCCAAAAATCCACTGTCCTCTCTGCTGCCACTGGGAAAAGAATTACAAATTTGAGTACAGAAATGTAGCATTGAATAAAATCAGCATATTTATATCTAAAAAACTTTTAACGCTTTTGGATCTCAGCTCTGTTTCCACTGATTTAAAGTTCATCATGTTTTGCAACTGATTTCTGAAGAGATCAAATACTGCAGCTTTTCCCTGTGCGTTTACCAGTGTGAAATTTTCATTCTGGAAAAAGGAACCCCATCAGCATGAGATTCAGGATCCCTGGAGGTGGAGACGTAGGTATTTCTAACATTTATGCCAGAAAGACAGACTGATACTCTATACTAATAAACATATTCTGAAACAACTGTAAAGAAACATTTACCTCGACCTCCCACCAACAGGTTATTTTTAGATTTATTTTTTTTTTTTAAATTAAAAAAAACCACAAACCAAAACCCACAAAAAGCCCCCAAAATCTTTTAATCTAATCTTGGCTATATTTTCGCCTTCAGTGCCTAAGGGATACAAGATTATTTATAACAGGAAACCTTTGATTTCGGAGCTTTTATGTTTTTGCAATGTTCCAACTTACCAGAAAAAGTGTGTTGATTTTTAAGCGAAAAGCAAATTGCAGCATGCACCCAGGGGCTAGTTCTCCCACTCACCAGGGCTACCCCTGCTACCTCCTGCTAGTGTGACCTGGAGCAGAATTAGGTTCATGTAAAGGGTTTTGATAATCCCACCCTTAAGCAATGCAACCTCGGGAGCACGCAAACCCATCGGAGAGCAGCATCCCTTTCTGCGCCTTACAGGAACAGCCGGGAGACAGCGGTGACAGACGCATTAAGGACCCCCCTGGGCATTTGTCTTCCCGTTAGCACGGCCAGCAAGAGGTTTGCACGCCGGGTCAAGGCAGGGACCGAGCATCTCCCTGACAACAGCACGGCCGTAGGGTCCTCCCCCGGTCTTCCTGAGGTTGGTGGAAATTTTCCCACTGACTTCAGAGGTTGGAATTAGGGCCATGAGAAGCATGTGGATGGCACTAACCCATTTTTCCCCATTGCACAACATGTATGTATGCAACTGTAAGTGTAAAATCCAGCTCTGCCTCTTGGAGAGGAGCCTCATCTCCTCACCATCGGCCCATCCCCTCCAGCTCCATCCAAGGTGCCTGTGACCCTGCACTGGAATAAGTCTGTTTTAGCTCTGCCAGCCTTCTTTTTACGAGGATCTTGCTCCACTCCTCTCCCCACCACGCTGTCTTCACTTCTTATATCTTTAGCTAAGCATCTCCAGTCCCAAATGAAGAAGCCACTGCCGTTCTGAATGACAGATGTCAGTCACTCCAGGTGATAGCACGGGCACAGGGCTTTGACTGATCCAGTGTGGTGATTCGTGCAGACACAAGGTATGCTTGTACAAATTGCTATTATTTTCAGTAAAACTTTCCCTACAGGACACAACCCAATGGAAAAACTGCTGGTGACAAAATCTCAGCTGGACAGGGGCCTGTACGGCGGAGACGATTTCAGGATCATTGTCTCCTTGTGATTTTCTTTTAAAGTTGAAAAAAAAAAAGCCTTTTTGTTGTCTTGGGCCTTACAAGGGCTCAGAATAATGGTATGTTTATTATGAGAGATTAATTCTTTTTTCTTGGAAATTTCTGCTTTGATTCATTTAACGATTAATAAGCTTGCTGAAAGCAAAACAAGGTCAAGAAGCTGCTCAGCGGATGAGATTTTACTGCCAGGTCCTGTCACTTCCATCCACAATTTCTTTCCAGTGACATAATATACATTGAACAACATGAGTAAAATTGGATGGGAATATGTTTGTAAAGAGAGGGCTCGGCATCAGAGTCTAAGTGATTGCAGACCTGGAAAAGTTAAAAAAAAATTTAAAAATTCATGTGGTGATACATTTCCTGCAAGCTTCAATGCCCAGAAAAACAGGAAAGTTTCTTTGCATGCTTTAAAGAAACATATATATATTTATATATATATGTATATAAAATTAGGTCTTTGCAGATGGTAAAATGAATGCCAAGATCAGCTTATGAGGGGTAAATCAGATTTCTGCACACAGAAACTTTCCTCTTCCTGCATGTGCAGGTTAAGTGGGATTTTAATATAGGCATTTAATCAGACCCCATATAACTTCAACACCAACAGCTTCACATGGTCCCTTGTAATTTCAACTTAATTATGGTTATGAAGAATGTGATAATGGTTTTTCTTTTGCTGGCAAGCTGAGAAAACTCATTTTGCTGCTGGCTTTGCCAGGCAATTTTCCAGGCAGATGGGCTGAGCCTGGTGCCAGGCATGGTCTGGGGCTGGCCAGTCTCCTGGCTTCCTCACCAAAGGGATGAGGATGGACAGAGGAAGCTGCAGAGGGGACGCTGCAGAGGGGACACCAGCCAAAACCCCATCTCTGAACCTATCTCTCTTTTTCTGGTTGTTTCTTCACTCCTATTCACACAAAAAAAAACCCCACTGGCTTCTTTCCATCACAACAAAAACTGGAGCCATCACACATGTCCAGCAGAGAACCCACTGATGTAGGAGAAAACTTGGTTATCTGGTTGAATTTTAAAAAAAATATTATTAGGACAGGAACTTACTCCTCAAGCCTGGATAGAAAGCTTTTCAGGGGACAGAGAAAAGATGTGGCAGAGAAGAGATGTGACAGATGGGGATATCATTTCCCCCATCTTGTCAAAGTTACAACCACTTCGGCAACTGCACAGGTTGGTCCGCACATGAGTAGAGGCTTGATCCAGGCTGGTTTTCTCATGTTTCAGAGGTGGTCAGCTATCAGCTAGGAATCCAAAACCACAAACTAGAATAAATCTTAGAAGATCTCTTTTAACAGTTAGGATAATAAAAATAAAAAGGCTGCACTGAGCTCTGGCAAAACCACTCCTTTTAAAGTTTAATTCTTTTCTTTCCCCATGAAAAATGACGGTTCCCCCTGCCTTTTCTCTACCTTTAATCCCAGCAATGCTGCATTTATTCTAGTTGACCATGTACTTTCCTTCTCCTCTCCCTCCCTCCTGCACCAGAGCATTAATGAATGGGAACATTTTTCTTACTTTCAGAGGCATTGCGAGAGGTTTCAAAGTAAATTCTCTGGAAGCCCAACAAGAGTCCACACTTCCCCCTGTAGCGCGTTCATGGCGAGGAACCCAGCGAGGAGAAATCACCGTGACCCCATCCTCGTCAGGAAAAATAAATACCTTTTCTTCCATCTGAGCTGCAATTCTGCGTGGAACAATTTAAGCCTTTCCTGCCACCTCCAGCCATTGAGGTTTGTAATTGAAATCCTGAGGAACAGAACTGGCCAGCAGACAAACAAGAAACTGTCATCCTTTTGCATCTGCTTTGCTTTTGGATGATTTAACTGGCCAACTGATCTTTGCTTTTTCTTAATATTAATTTTTTTCCCCTCCTCCTGAGCAGAGCAAGGTGTTATGAGTGTTACTCTTTGGAACCAGGAATGAAAGCTTCAATCCACCATGCCGCTCTGCTGAGCTACCTCCAACCCAGCCTGGAGAGATTGCTCCGGGGGGACTAAGGAAACCATCTGGCTTTCTGGGATGCTTAAAGTGCTCGGCCTTTCTGCCAGAAAGAAGCTGATCGCTGCCAGCTCCGGCAGAAGGCTTTCCACTGTGATGCTTGCCTATAAGAAATTAGACGGACCTGAGCAACCTTGTGCAACTTCAAAGCTGGTCCTGCTTTGACTGAGACCAGAGGACCTTCAGAAATCCCTTCCAACCTAAATTATCCTGTGGCTATCATGACTGCTTTAGCATAGGAGTCTCAATGTTCATAAGATGATAAAGCCCAGAGGCAGACTCTGATTTGCAATGCTCCAGCCCAAAATGGAGTTGAGATGTTGTGAAAAATGACTTACGAGTGGATCTTGAATCAGAAAAGTGGGGAGAGCGAGGCTGGGGGGTACTAGCTAGCTGGCTTCTGGAAACCTGGAGGCATCAAGCTCCAAACTTCCAGCACCCAAACTTTTTCTAGGGTCCTTCCAAACACCCCTCACACCTGAAAGGAACCAAAAATCCCTTCAAAGGACATCCATGTCTAAACAGAAGAGGCTGGTAGGTACCGGCAGAGCGCCAGTAAATTCTTACAGATCTCCTGGCTTATTTACGAGGCGTCTTAGGCACTATAAACAGCTTTTTTGTGTGTGTGAATTGTACCAAGAAAGGAGCAGGGGAGCAGGACAAAAGCAAGGAAACTTGGCTTGAGAAAACACCCAAACACGTCAAGATGAAGAAACTGTACAACGCCTGGAGCGGGCGTCAGCCTGTCCTCCGCTCCCCCTTCCCTCCTTGGAGAGCGCTGGGCTCCCTAGCACGTCACGACGGGAAGCTAAAAGTGTCATTAACGTTCATTGTTATTTACCTTGGACTCATGCTGAGGCTACAAAAGGCTACTCATCCACCCGCTCTAGGTGACCCTGACATAAACCTCTAAGGAACATAAGCGAGTGATATCCCAATTAAAACTAGCTGGAAACTATTCAACACGCATTCTCCCCTTTCCAAGACAACAAGGCTTTGACTAACCAAAGACATTTGGGAGAAGTCATTTGCTTTCCCTGGGCACGGATTTTTATTGAGATTTTTCTTCCTCCTTTTTATTGGTGGAGAAAAACGGGATGCCCAGATAATTTCTACAGCACAATTTCTCTTTCTTTTGGCTTTCTCTGTCATTTATTTTCATTTTTAAATAGTTTTGGGCTCATCTTTTTTGAAAGAGCGAACGCATCCCTCAAAATAGGGGCAACAAAAATGGAATGAAAGAAAAAGCTTGTGGCTATGAGCAAACCTAGAAAGCTCGGCTGGCGTCAAAAGATGCTTTGAGGTCCAGCCTATGGGCTGATCTGCACACTTTGCACACAGAAGAAGCCCTAACCCAAAGCTGTTTGCATGTCATCCCACCTGTGTGCCCTGTTTTACCTTTGGAGCTAGAAACAACCCTTGAGCTATGAAAATCCTGCATATCTACAGACATCCCAGCCCTTTGATTAATTGTCTCTTAATTAAGGTGCAGGCAACTTTTAATGAACAATGTCAGCGGGGGAAGATCTCCAGTCTGTCACAACACATCACAAGAAACTTTGGGAGAAAACTACCAAGATGTACTGGATAGAGAGAGCTCGTTTTGGTCCTCCCAGCTTTCTTTTCCAGTTCTGAAGTTCTCCGTTTTACTGTCTTGGACTCTGAGAGTTTTGATGCCATCTTAGGAAAAAAAAATCTATATACACATTTAAAAAAAATATGAAAAGACTATCATCTTGCTGCACTGTATATTCTACCCCGATGAGCACTTTAACAAATGTAAATAAAAACAGCTTTTCCTCTTCTGCCTTGTCCCGTGAAGCTTTAGTTGGGCCTCCACATAATCCAGGGGATTTCTGAAGCTTTTAGTTTTAACTAAGTAATTTGTACGGCTGCCTGAGATGCTTCCAAATGTGTGGTAACTCGATTTTGGTATGCTCCCAACCACCTAATTAAAACCATGGAATAAATTCATTTGGCTTAGGTGATTTTTAATTCTTCTTTCATCCTCCTTTTATTTTTTAATCAAAAGAAATCTTCTGAGTCACATATCTAGGGGATTATTCTAAACAGCACTTTGGAAAGGGCACACGCTGGAAATCCTATATAGCAGTGGAGGAGAGTTGACACGCACGTATGTACAGCTCGTTGAGACTGAATGCCAAAGGTTATGGTACACACAGGAAAAAATCAAATTGCTTGTGATCCTCCTCTTACTGCAGCATCCCTTTCGGAATGATGTAATGAGGAAAAGAAGATTTCCCTTTCCAAAGCCTTAACGAGGATTTTGGAACAACTGATGAAGGAGCAGCCCTGGGGGAGCCCGGTGCAGACGTCAAAAGTGCTCGAGAAGCATCAGGGAAACAGTGCCCTTTGCTGGCTCTGTGCACAGGTCCAGCAAAACCTCCTGTATCGTGGGAGCAGGGAAGAGCTTTCCTCATCCAGAGGAAATCTCTAGTCTGCTACAGACTACCCGTCACAGGGAGAAACTCGAGCAACAAGATGCAAAAGCTCTCCCCTCGACAGACACAGGCTATTTGGAAACAGCAGCCTGAGGACAAGAAATGGCTTTTCTCCTTGCTGTGTTGATACAGCCAACAATTAAGATCTGGGCCTTTTATTTTAATTGTTCAGTGCAATAACACACAAATTGAAGCTTGGTTTTCGTGGTATCTGGCTAGGCATGTCGACCTGATGTGGATCAAAGACTACATGGTAGAATTAAGCAAATATAATCAGTGTAATATGATTCATTCTTGTCCTGCTGAGCAGATGTTTGAACAGATGTCAGGTAAAAAAAAAAAAAAGTGCTGGGGAGTTGGTGCATCATTTTAAATTAGTGCATTTAAGAGAAGGGAGTATCTTTATTAATCCCATTTAAGGTGAAAGCGAGTATTTATGACTTTGGTTACTGGGAAGTTATCCTCCCTTTGCCTTTTAGTGGCCATCAGTCACTAGTTCCCCTATCAGAAACACAACAGTGCTGGTGGGCTAGGATGCTTGCCTGTCAGCCTGCTCTGCTTAAATCTCCATCACCTTGGGAGACAACATTCAACACACTAAGCTAATAGAGGGTGGAAAATTTTGAGTCGTTACTAGCCTGCTATCTGGGGAAAACGTTCGATTTGGATTGTGTTGTACGGTTGCCATCATTATATTCTTGGGAGCTTCCTAGGTCCCTTGTCTGCTGTTTGGTAAACATTCTAGCAAAAACCTAGCTTTTTCTGGCATTTCTAAGTCAGCACTAAAACCAAGGGAGTCCTATTATGCACCTGATTAGTCACATAATTACAGTAACTGGATGCAAATCTGGTAATTATTGAGGCAACGCAAAGCTAAACACTCATTTAGCTGGATAGCTGCAGAATTAGTAACCACACAGAGATCCCACCACACGATTTAAAGTCCATAGGCACGACTGGAGCAGACCTTGAGCGTCCACGCTTTGCTCGGCCAAGACTGTTTCTGCAGTGTTTAAAAGCTGTGCCTCCTTTGTTAGTCAGAACTCCACAAACCCTAAAAAAGAACTTGTAGCTGATAAAGAGCTCCTTGGAAGAGTGCCTGAAGATGACTAATCCATCTCAAATTTTAGATATTCAGAAGAAAATTGCTTGGCCCGCCAGAGTGGTAGTGCAAAACAGGTGGGTGGAGATGGGAAGTGCATTTCTTACATATTCCATGTGATTCTTGTTTGATTTATTCTGGATTTTAATCAGCTGATGGGAAAAACTCAGGTTACGGGTGGCCTTTCCTTACCAGTTCTGTTGGCTGGAGAGCTGATGTACTCTTTAAAAAGGAGGACAAATCAAAACAAATAAATAGGAAGGTTTGGGGTGACTTTGCTCCTGCACTCAGCATTTTTGTATCAGAAAGGAACATCAAGCCCTTCATCTTTGAGGGTCATTAATTTCTTGAGGGATCCTGGATGGCTTCCCTACGAATCTCTATGGAGATGATTCTTTTTATAACTATCTCATGTCACTGGGGAAAGTTTCTCTGGCCAGCACATTCACTCAGCCACCAATGCTGCCTGACATTTACCCTATGATGTGGCTTTGTTAACTTTGTCTGGCTATGCAGAGGCATCCACATAAGGTCATCCTTTGCAAGAACGAGCAATTCCACAGCCATATTCTATTAAGGCATCAATGCTTGGAAAACTGTGCTTCAACCATGTTGCTTTATTTACTACTCATTACCCTTAACATTAATTTGAATATTTTTCTCCTATTTTATTCCCTCTCCCATTTTCTTTGCCATCAAAACATATTACAGCTCTGTCTGCTGCACACAGAGAAATGCACATGCTTTGGGAACCTTCCAACTGGTGAACATATTTAGATGCGTGCCTGAAACACAAGCCTGAGCTGTTGTGACAAGGGTATGGATCCTGCTTTAGCTACAGGGCTTGGGAGTTCAATTAGAAGTGTCTGTAGCAGGAGGCAGCAGCAGACTGATGGCTAAAACTCTTCCTAACTCAGGTTTTCTCTGCTACTAAGGCACTCTGGGACCCTCACCATATCACTTCACCTCCACATGTGCCCGATCCCTTCCCATTCATTTATTTCACCTATTCCGGAGTCTGGTCCTAAAGTCAGCAAACAGGTTGGATATTGGATCCAGATCCTAAAGCTCCTACCTGGGCTCGTTTCCAGCAGTGTATTTGTAAACAGGCTTTGCTGAAGAAGCCTTTCAAAGAGCAGCTGGGGGAACGAATGCCCCCACCTTGCTATATTTCAGAGCAAGCTGAAATGATCCCTTAAGCAGAGCAGCATCCCTTCTGGTGGTCGACTTCTGTCCTGCTTTTACCCGGGAGTGGCATCATAACATTGTTGGTTGATGGGGACCACTGTGATTATTTTAATTTTCAAAAACAGAAGAAAAGAGACAAAGAAATGCTCCAGGCAAAATTCTTGCACATGAATTGCTCTAGCCCTAAAGGTGTGATGAAAGCACAATCCTGCACATAACCCTTAGTTCTGCTGCCTAAAATAATACTCCAGGATGCTGGCAGGGGAATACTATGCTTCCTGTGAGTGTTTCAGTTCACATTCTCCCAAAAATAACACAGCGACTGTTAACACCTGCACTTTTCAACATTTCCTTGCTAACAACAAGGAGATTAATGGGTTCCATTCAAAAAGACCTTTTTGACCTCATTTATGATGTTGAGAAACTCAGGAAATTTCTCGCTAATCCAAACCTTGATAATCCCAGGATTCTTCAAAAAAATCACTGCTCGAAGCATATGGCAGGAGAGCTGTTTCATCAAGGTAGGACAGGGTCCGTAGGGCGTCACAGCAGGTGGATCCCTGCATTAAAGAGAAAGCTGAAGAGCAGACTGGGGATGGAGGAATAGAGATTACCCAACCTGTCCAGCGCTGCTGACCACGTGCATGACTTCATTTGACCAAGATTTAGCTCCCATTTTGGAAAGTCTGGGAAGATGGGAGTCCAGGGGGGAAGCCAGCAGCTCCCCAGGGTCTCCAGTGCTCTCTGGCAGGATTAGACCAGGCTGATCATGCAGATGGATCCCAGAGTGACCCAGAGATGCCTGATCCAGCAGCTCCTGATGGCTCACTGCCACAGCAGCTAGGGAAAAGGCATGAGAACCCGGAGCTGCAGGTTGGCCGCTTCTGGACTAGTTCAGTCCGGCAGATGACATCACTTCGCGCAGGACCTCAGCCTGTGATTTCCAGAGGAAGTTTTCTTCCAGTTTTTCATATACAGTTCCAGCCCTCTGCTTTCAATTTTGCAGAGGACTGGAAGGGTTGTTTTTTCTTTTTTTTTTCTTCTTTTTTCTTATGGTAAACAGGAAATGGACCCAACCACAAGAGGCTGACAAAGAAGTCCAGTCTTGAACAACCAACCTTCCTCAGACTTTGCGAAGTACAAATACAGCAACACCTTTACCTGTCTCTGCTTAAAGAAGCATTCATCCAGTTGCTCAAATGACATCTTAATTTACAAGCTTTGCTAAATGCACACGTGAGCCAGGAGAAGTGCAGGGATCAGGACTTGCGCAACTCCTCTGCAATGGGAGGGAAAACAAGAACGAAAACCACTCCCTGGGTTCAGCACAGGATGGTCAGACAGACCAGCGTGGCAGCTTCTCACTTGCCACCTTCCAGAGGACATGCTGAGGATGGTCTTAGAAAAGGACCACCCTCAAAGAAGGAAGGTTTGTACAGAACAGAGCCACTTCTATCCTCTTTTATATGTTCCTACAATCCTATGTGTCTCCATCCAAGCAAGATCAGCCACCAATCAACCTAGAGGAGCTACAGCTAACAGATCTGTGCCTCTCCTGTGGAGGGAGATGGGTATTTCTCAGTGGCTGGAGGTGGGTCTTGGGGTGCTAAGCTGTAACGTCCTCCTTTTCTCCAGCAATGAGCAAGTTAATCTCTGCACCTCTGTAAGATGGAGAGACCTGGTTTCCTCTGAAAAGCCCTGGTGCGGAGGGATGCTGAAAGAGGGACAGAGCAAAGAGAAGCAGGTAGATGCAACGGCTCTTGTTTGAGTAAAGCTAACTAGATCCTTTCACTGTCAGAGAAGAAGAGCACATCCAGAGGGTGACCCCAGCCCAAAGAGATCCTGAAACTTCAGGTGGCCAAACCTAGGCAACACACTCCCACTGCTGGTGTTCCCTTCCTGCTTGCCCTGATCCCCTTGCTTTCGTTCCCACCACCTCCCTCCTGTTTATCGGTCATCCTCAGATGACCATTTCAGGTCTCTGTCTCACCCCCAAGCCTTTCTCTGTTCAGTCCAATTAGCAGTCTTAATGAGCTCAAAAATATTTTTTTTTCCCAGTCAGCATGGGGTGCAAAATCATCAGGTGTGCGAGCAGGAAATAACAATGTACCACCATTGTAGAAATTTTTACAAATTGTACTAATCGAGTTGTTTTGTAGATACCAAGCAGGTGAGGGAGGGAAACTAATGCAGTCATTTTAATCCATTTGCTCAATAGGAAGTTTTCAGGCAGTTTCAAACAATTGGGGCTGAGAAAGTACAGCTGATGTTGTGTGTACACAGCGATTTGCAGCCGAAATGCAGAAAGGTCAAGCCATTGAGGGCTGATAGCCGGAGCCCATTGTTCAGGAGGCCGGGTTCCCCATGGACCTGCAGGAAGCACAGGGCAAAGCTAAGGCTACCCTTGCCAAAGTTTCTGCAAATATTTTCCCAAGGCACACTTTGTATGCTGCTTGCAAAACAGAAGAAGTAAGGGGCATCGTAAACATGTCAATAGGCATGGGGAAAAAAATACCTTCCGACAATGAAGCGTGTGTATGTTTTCCAAATGATGATATGCACATAATATAGGGGTCTTGGTAGGGTCATTTTGAGTGAAGAAAGATGGTAGGTCTGATCCTGTGATTAGAGAGAGATGTTAACATCTGGGCAAAGATGGCCTCCATGGGCATAAGCATCTCTCAAATCTATCTAATGAATGATTTCAGCTGGGAAACTCTTCACAATACAGATCTCAGAACAGTGAGAAGGATTTTATTTCACTTTGCTATACTGTCTCCCCCCATGTACCACTTTCTGGGTTGGTCAGTCTAAAATTCAAAGAAATCTGGTCAAAAGCGCATAGAGACTTCACTGTCTCCATCTGATAGTTGTTTACTCTCTTAAGAAAAAGTTGAAGAACAAGCCCTCTAAAGCTTGTCCCCAAGTCCCTGCCTTCTCATGCCTTTTTCCCATGTTGCTCAGTCATTCCATCTTTCCAGAGATAACTTCCTGTAACTTTATATAGGGAAAGTAAGTAGATTACAGAAAAGCTCATTTATTGACACGTATTTGAAAAGCTTTGATTGGCTTTGGACTCAAGCTGCCGTAGGTAAGTGTTGGATCTGCTGATTTGCCAGCGCTCTTATCTGACCATCCTCCAAAGAGACTCAGTTCTCTTAAAACATAACCTCTGACACTGCAAATAACGCTGAAGATGGTCAGAAAGCTTGAAATAGTCTCTCAGGCTGAGATGTCTTCATGTTCTTTAGGTTCTCTCAATGAGAACACCACAAAATTTTTGTGTACAGCTCCCGCAGTTGTACTGCTACCAGGTCCCTTCAATCTCAGTTGCAATGGCATAACTATCTCAGCTAGAAGGTAAACTGGGAGATATGCAAAGTATGTACAAGAAAAAAGAATCTGGAAAATAGTGTAAAAAGTATTAACTCTGAGAAGAAAAAAGCAAAGTTAACACTTTTATCCTAGAAGGATATCAAATCAAGAAATCTGATGAACAGGCTTACGAGAGAGTGGAAAGATAGGAAAGCGTTGTAAGAAAATTAAAGTGTAACATCATAAAACCGACACATGAGGTTTCCTTCAGTGCTGTTGCCCGCTATACACGCTTACTGACTTCTATCCTGATACAGTGCTTTCCCAAAGCTGAGCACGTGTTTTCATTCGGTCTCTAGAGCCGGCTACAAAGTCACTAGCAAAGCATATCATGATCTCAGACCCAGCGCAAGCCCATGCTTCAGCATAGCATAGAAGCATTTGTGCTTCACTGAACTGCAGTAAAGATCTCTTTCAAAATCGAAAAAAGATGGGGAAAACCCACTGTGTTTCAAAAGCTGGAAATATTTTACCCTTCAAGAGCAATGAATAAAATACAAAAAACAAGACATAAGAGCCTGACCAATGCCTTACTCCAACTTTATGTAGGTTTTATATGGGTGGAACAATCCAGCGTTGATTTGGGAGTCTCAGGTTTCCCTTTGTAAGAATAAGAGAATGAAATTCAAGGAAGTCTTCATATTGCGATGGTCCTATACCTGCATTTACCTGACATTCGTTGCATGGCCTGCAGACTCTGGGATGTACAGGAACCATTTCTAAAGAGTCTAAGAACACTAAACAATCTTAAATTTGCTATCTAAAGCCTTTCTCCAATGGTGAGAAAAGTAGGGTCTGAAAATCTCCCCAAAAGTTGTATCCTGATAAATCACTGGGAAATGCACTGAATTGAATGATGGATTGCTGATTTACCCCAGGATAAAAGCAGGATTAGGCTCAGGTAGCTCGAATGCAACAAGTCTTTCTAAGAGGGGTGAAAAAAAAAGGCTGAACACTGATGGGTTTCAAACGCAAGAAGAGCCAGACTGCAGCAGTGGCTCCACCCTACCATGAGTAATTAAATATTTTTCAGTTATTCTAAGAAATGAGATAGTTGATTCAGAGATCATGTTCCGCTCACAATCTGCACGGGATAAAGCAACTTTTCCTCTGTTCATCCAACCTCCTCTGTGGCGTTTCCACTTTCTGCGTTGCCTGGATGCCAAGGCAAACACAGATATTCCAAGGAATAGGAGGGATTTCAAAAACCTGCCCTGCTTTCAAGCAGAATAACCATAAAGCTGTTCCTAGACATGCACAGCTCATTTTGTGCTAATCAGAGAGCAAACTCCTCTGCAAAATATTATTCATGGGACTGAACATCAGCCAACTGCAAAAACATTTTCTTAGCTTGTGGATAAACAGTCACACAGTATCTGCTTAAGATAGAAAGGCCTCCACCTCCCAGCATTAATGTAATTTCACACTTTACCAAATAAAACACCCAGAGGTTCCCAAGCTGCATGCAGGAAAATTGCAGCAAATTAAAACATGCGGCAATTCAGTTTTGGCTAAACTGCTCTGGTCTTTATTTCAATTTCTTTGCCTGATTTGAACTGAGCTTCTGAATTAGGAACAGTGAATCTGGGATTTTTTTTAAAGATACAGTTCTAGGGGAGGGTGTTATTGAGAGAGCACAGGGCAGGCAAAGAGGCCTACCAAGGTCAAGAGAGAAAGACAAAGCAAGTAGGAACTAAACAGGGAGACAGAGTATGCCCAACAGACACCAGATTAATCCTGCCCGTCTGCATCCATCTGCTGTCTCACATTGTGTTTGGATTTGAGACACGAGGGCCAGGGACCTCATAACAGACTGCAAACAGAGCCTTTGAAGAAGCGTGAACGTCCATGCTTGGTGTCAGAAGTAATTAGAAAGATTTCTAGCACCACATAGCTGAGTTCTTGATGCAGGGCAAGTTCAACAAGGCCACACCATCTTTTCATAAAGCTCATTAATTGGTACCCTACCAGCCACAAAGAAAGGAGACAAAAACTCTGCCTTGGACATCAAGGACTTTACTCAGCCACAATCCCAACACAAGTCATCGGTTGATTCTCCAACGTTGGCTCAGCATTTGCCTCTCCACAGTTCATCTCGCTGCACCGACCCCAGAAGAGGAGCCCAAAGTCCTTCCTTAACTTCCCTGAGACACTAGGCAAGCCCAAAGCTGTGAGCCAGGTCTGAGCACCACCACGTTTTAGGGCTGCTGGAATGTGACCTTTTAATCCTGGTCCGTCCCGGAGAGAAGGAACACCTCTGCACAGGTCCATTGCACACATTTCAGTTCATTTTTCATCCTGCTCTTGACATTCAGATCAGTTAGATACCTCAAGCAAATGTTCTACATTTAATTATAGCTCATGCCATCATTTACCTTGTCCACTAAGCCTTTGATTACATTAGGCAAGGAAGAAAATTTCATCTATGCTATCCAGTTATTCCTAGCATGATCCTTAGGCTGAAAATAAAACTAGAATTGGCTAGAAAGAGATGATATTTTTCTTCAAGACAGCGGAGGGAAGCATGAAAACCGCTGTCCAGGATATCCGGAACTTGGCTGGTTCTTTTCTCTTCCCTGAGTTTGCTCACCAAACAGTTTTTGTTTATTTTATAAAGTCTGTTCCTCTTTGACAGGTGTCCTATAGGCAGAAAATATGTCTTGGCTAGGGACACGGGAGGGAATTTGTTCTGGGTTTCTGCTAGGGAGTAATGGGAGTTTCTCTGCTAAATGTCTGTGCATGGGCAGCAATATTCCTTTCTATGTTTAACTTCATGTGGCACATTCAGGCATAGAACTTCAGGAGTGATAAAATTATTGAGAATTGGCAGGCTACAATAAAAATGGAAGTGAACTTGCCATGGCAGACGAAATAGGACCTTTGGAACTGTGAATTAACCTGAACAGAAAATTCAAGTCAGGTTTGCAAAAGTTTGGCAACTTCGGAAGGGAGTTTTGCGAAATCAAAAGTCCAGACTAAAAACCCAAGAGTGACAAAGAGGTGTCTCAGAGACAAAGGGTGGTATAAGGCTATAGCCCCCACTCACTCGTCCTTAAGACCAGCTTACGTGCTCACATGACTCCGTGATGAAAACTGAGCCCTACAAAAGTCACACAGCAGTTTCTGCTGGCTCAGCCAGGTCAGACAAGTCCTAGGGCCAGCAGAAGGGAAGGGTTGCAGGTAACATGGCATGGAAGCAGAAAGGCAGGACTACAGCAGCAGTGATGGAGATTAATTTACAGTGTTGAACTGCACCCGCGGTATTTTGACATTAGGTCACCGTCACTGAAATAATTTCTGATTTTGCTACCTGTTACTGCAATGTCATCCACGTCACCCTATTGTTACACAGAAACTCAATGCTTAGTGCTTGAAGGGTAAGCCTTTACAGAAGTTAACGTCTCCTAGACGGTAAAAGCCAATGAGCCAGAGTTGTTTCTTTTTTCCACAGAGCAAGCTGAGGGAAGAAACAGCAAAGGAATGAATCAGCAAGGGCTGGGAAAGGGTATCAGATTAAGAATACAAGTCAGGGGAGGACAGGGAGTAGCTGTACACATCATCCACATGAGTATAGCCCACAAAACTCAATATAACAAAGCACCGGGAGTCATGCTTAACTTTAAACATGTGTCCCACTCACTCAGTTGCTTAATCACCCTGATGAATACAGCGGTCTCAAGTGATTAAATCCTCTATTAAACATGAGTACCCTAGAACCAACACTACCAGCAGAACAGACCCCTTTGCACCCACAGGTAGGGGTCAATCAGTATTTCCAAGAAGTTCTGTAACAGACAATTTGTACCTTGAGTAGAGGTACCAGGACCCTCTATGGAAATTATTTTTCTATCTTTTACCTCATCTTCACTGTCAAACTGCCTGTTTGGAAGCCTTGTTTTGAAAGAAAATGCAGAGGGAGAACCCTGTTAAGCAGGTTTTGCAAATAATGGACAGGCTTTATTGATTTGGGGAACAAAAAAACCTTGAATTTGACCTCACACAATGCTTTTTGTAGGTCCCTGGCACTACAGGACTAATTAGGAAGGCTCATGAAGAGCCTTCATGTCGTGGTGGTGACTAATAGGTGGATGTGCTTTATTTTTCCTAGCAAAGTTTCCTTTACTGCTGCAAACTGCACAGCATTAAACTCAGAGGAGCTGTGACCAATTTACATGAAGATCTGCTCCGTGGGACCCATCAGACTACATCATGGTCACCTTTGGGGCCTAAGAAATCAGAGGGAAATTCTTTAATGTGGGAGGGAGATTTTAACGATAGATGAAATGAGTGAACCAGAGCTCAGCCAGCCACTTTAAGTGTCTTTAGCATATTTCAATAAGAGCTTTCATGCTACCCAGTGTGCGTCAAGCCATCCTCTTGGCCTGGCAAGCATCCAGGCGGCAGTTCCCCTCCTCCCTTCCACAAGTCGAGAAGAGAGAAGGAGTTAGAAAATGACATGGCAAATCTCCAGTCCTCTCTAAATATATTTTACTAATATGGCAATTAATATGATGGAGCAGTGCCTACTTCATAAAAGCAAATTCAATACGTCGGTAAGAATGTAGAGTGCGAGTGATTTAGAAACTACTATTTCTTGGACAGGGGCATACTTAAAAAGCATGATCTCATAAATCTGTGGTTTCTCCACATTTTTAGGTTGTGTATATGAGAACTCCCACACCAGATAGCAGGACGTGTAACATTCTTAACTCCATGAACCCCAGTCACATGATGGTAATTACTGAAGACCTTGAAAGACTAATAAATTCAACATTAAGAGCACAGCTCCTGTTCAGTTACTCATAGTACAGGGCTGAATTTGGCCAGAACCCATGTATGGAAAGGTCTTATCCTTTAAAGCATCTTGATTTCTCAACATGTTGCTGATCATTTTTATACCTCTGTCTACACGTTGGAAGAAAGGTAGTCCACCCAAGTGTCTTTAAAGGGCCCAAAGCGTCTAACCCAGCGGGTGCAGGCTCCTAATTTCTTTGACCTCTTCAGAAATTCAGCATCAGAGGCTTTGAGAGGGAGGAATTATAACAAAGTCCAGATCAGTGAAGTTTTGCTTTCCAAATACAGCGGTTCTTTAGAGCACAGAGTTGAGTATCTTGGACTCACTTGAGAAATATGGGATCACTTATGTCCCAGGGAAGATGGATCACATGTATTTTGGTGAAGGAAAACTGCTTGAAATGGGAAAGCAGGTAAATTGGTAAGAACAGGGTGGCACACAAGGAGGGAGAACAGTAGGAGCGAAAGTATTCACCACCCACTGCAGTGGATGAGAAGCACCCACAGTTTAGCATCTCCCCAGATCAAACTCCTACAGATGAACGCAGGCTATTGTACAAAAAATTCCATGTCCTCCTCTTTCCAGAGCCGACGACAGAGATTACTATAAGGGAAAGCAAAAGATATTCTTCTCTTTGCTGCTGCTGTGGGTCCCTCCTCCGATTCCCGGTGTGGTCTGTGCATGCCTGGTGCTGTGACTCATTAACTGAACAGAGCACAGCTTGCCCCGATGTTCGGCTCTTCTGCCACGGGTAAAGCTGCCAGCTCTTTGAAGGAGATAATAGGTCCACTGCTCGGCCAGGGCAAATTGGCACCTTTCCACTGTCTCAGAGATTTACGTACGTATTTTTAAAACGAAGCAGTCATTAAAATGCTGCTTCACTCTGATAATTGCAATTATCCCATTCTTTCAGTGGCCCACTGTAAACAGAGAGTTCACTGTCTTGTCTTTTGCTCTAGCAATAGAGTCATTTCTGTCCCAGGGCTTCCTCTTTGGCAACAGGGGATCCTGTCTGAATCACTACCCAGCTCTTGCTTCATCCTTAGACTCTGATGGTCTGATAACACTTATTCAGGACTATAAGCGATTAAAACCAAGATGACACATTAAAACAATCTCAATTTAGAGTCCATCTTTAAATGATTATTTAGAGCTGATTGGGAAATGGAATTTCTGCTCTGCAGGAAATTCAAACGTTTCAAACTTCCCTTTCATCACAGACTGGAACGCAACCTGAATTTGGCTTAAATCCCATCTTAGTTGGACTTTCGGCACCTGGGACTTGGAAACTTCTTAACGTCAGCCATCACTTCGGCCTAGAGAGAAGTACAGATGTTTCCACATGGAGCGACAGAGTAGCCTCCATTAAAATGCACTTAGCACTGTCCCGTTAATTAGAGTCAGGACAGGCAGAATCCCGACTTTCTACCCAAAGCCCCAACATGGGCACAGCTGTGCCCAGACCACACCTAACATATTAGGACCACACCTAACATATTAGGACTGCACAGGACAAACCCAAAGAGACATGAGGGCAGAAAACAAGAACTTTTGCCCAGTAGAGCCAGCACTTGTCCATGAAAGAGGGAGTTGTGAGTCTGAGATCTTTCTGAACTGGACTGAGATTAAATCTGTATCTTCTCTTTTTCACGGGAGGAATCCACCCACCAATTTACAGGGAAGGTCACAACAGGCTTTTCTCCATCCTCTCCTATTGCATATGCAGGGAAAGAAGCAGAGTCAGCCCATGCAAGAAGGAGTCTCGCTTTGCACGTCGGGGAGACAAAGATTCCCCCAACAGAGGAGCACTGCGGCCTCCCTTCTCACTCCTTTCACATCGCACACAAGATGAATCAGCAGATCCTGAATGCCCTTCTCTAGCGGTGAATTAATCTGATACAACAGAATCCAAAGTTATGAGGAAAATCAGTGCGATGACATCAAAATGAAGTATGATCAAGTTGCCATGAAGTCTCACTTCCTATCACATTGGAAAAAAAAGGTTTTTTCTTGGAAAAAGTTGTGTTCTTGTAATATTCTGAACTGACATTTAGAGCCAAACCCATGCTCCATCACAGTCTTTGACCAGGTTCGCTATCGCTTTTGGTCACTATACACTATTTACTCCCTGTGTCTCCAGCAAAGCAGAAGCATCATTACAGCTGATGCAATTTTTGACCAAAATCCCCAGTGTTCAACAGCATTAAATACGTATGTGGACATAACTGCTGCTCTCCAAGCAAGGTTCTGCAGTACGAGCTTCAGGGTATTTCCAAAGAATGGGATTCTGAGGAAGACAACAGCAGTGCTGCGTCAAGATTTCTCAGCAGCACAAGCAAGGCCAAGCTGCTGTCTCAAGGGTGAAGGAGCACGGTTGGATGAGGACCAGGCACTCCTCCATCTGAGGAGGAGGTAAGCGTCTCCTAGTTCCCAAGTCTATACAGGCAGGTGTATTGCTGCTCTCCAGCCGTGGACCAGAGCAAGAGCTGGCCTCTCACTGCCCTACCCTTTCTCCTGGAGTTGGTGGGGATGCAGCAGGGGCAGGGAGGCTGCAAGGAGGCCGTAGCAGACGATGGTCCTGTCCCCGGTGTGGATAATGGAAGGCCTGAAGTCCCTCACTGTGCTGCGCAATTCATCTGCTGCAGTATTTGGATATGCCTTGAATTTTTATCCAAGCCAGGACTGAAATCATGGCTATTAAAAGCACCATTCTTCACCTATGTGCTGTAAAGGCTCTTCTTTCACAACTGCTTGAGTGATACATCATTACTCAACCGCCTTTACAGAAAAGCTATTTTCATTAAGTTCCTTGCAAATCAAATGACACTCTGGTTTATTGAAATTGCATTGGCTTGAGTACCCTTGTCATCACCAAGTCCCTTTGACTCCTACAGCAAAATAGCCCCAAGGAAGTTTGCCATAGCTGAGCAGGTGGGGAAAGAGGGAGCAATGGCCTTTTATAGGATGAAAACACATTTCTGAATATGAAGCACTCCTGAGGAAGAAAATCAGAATATGGGCTCCGATTCAGCAAAGCAATTAAGTATGTGCTTTAAGTCAAAGCCTTGCTTAATTCCTTTGACTCCAATGGGATTTAAGCAAAGACTTAGCTGAATTCAGGTCTAAAACTTTCTCGGACATTTTTTCCTTCTGGATTATAGTGAAAGAAAGTGGTTATAGTGCATGCCTTGAGAAGCAGAGGGGTGATGAACTGTGATGCACATTCAGTCTAATGTAAAGCTTTAAAAAATCACTTGGCAGGAACTGACTGATAAATTAAGTTGCTCAGCTGGTCGTGCTTTGCAACCAAAGCCGTTGTCTTCCAAGGGCTCAAGCATTATAACTTCCCAACTGGCCTCAACTCCGCTCTGTCCGATCAGAAGAAGCTTTACACTTGATAAGTCCTCTAATATGCCAGGGAGAATTCCTCCCTCCCCTCCCCTCCCGCTCCCCTCCTACCTCTTTAATGAGCATCACCATTAGCTTTAAAGTACAAAGGGAGTTCACTTTGTAAGCCTTTGTGTTCTTTGCATGTTAGGATAGCTAAGCAGCAGTTCAAAAAGCAATCTGCCCAGAAACCACAGTTTATGAGTCCCAGAAGTTTCATTTGCTCAGGTCAGACTGAAAGCTTGGCTGAAGATACAGTAGAAATTTTTTTCTGTCAGGCAACAGAAAGCAGTACAAAGAACCCAGCTGTTAGGTCTCATAGCCCAGGCCTCTAATTAAAACAGTGGAAAATTAGATAACTTCACAAATTCATCACTGCCACCACTGGCTGTCAAAAAAAAAGCTCGGGGGTTACCACCCACCTTTTGTTTATGTTGCTAACCAGTGTCTCCGTCTCGTGTGTGTGCGTGTGCATGCACAGAAAAGAGTTTTTCTCCCTCCCCGCCTGCTTTCAGCCACTTTTTGCACCTCATTCAAGAAAACTTCTGATGAGGCTGGAAAGCAGGCTGTAAACCAGGTTTGCAGACATGCCTCCCTGGACAGATTTTCAATCTCAGATTTTCTGTTCCTACAAGGGAAAATGAAAAAGGGTCAATTTTATTGTTCTCAAAGGAGGAGGAAGAGGCATTATTCTTCCCAACGATACAAAATATGGTCAGAGCAGTGCTTCTGAATGTCTGGCCTGAGGTCAACAAATGTCACTTGCAGCTTGCGATCAACTCTGTATTAAAAAAACAAGCAAACAATACCTCCGTCCCCTGAAATAAAGGAAGAAAGACCTTGTAGTGCAAACACTTCAACAACAGCCAAAAAAGAAAGTTTCCATTCTTTGAAAAGTTAAATTCACATTTTAATTACAACGGATGAGTTCAATAGCTCTCAAGACTGAGTGTGACTAAAAATGTCTCTTGTATTAAGCCTTGCTTTTAGAGAAAATCCTCTTTCAAAGAACAAAGGAGAGAGACTCACACCTTAACAGCCACACAAAGTATGAACCAGCTTCTTCTGCAGAAGTTCTGGTACATGGGACCACGAGGGGATGGACCATGGCATCACACAGGGCAAGAACCAGATTAAAAATGCAAACATTTTATAAATACTTAAGTGGAAAACAAGTGTAGGGCTGTGACTGGGAATTCGTCTCAGCTCAGCTTTCCTTTGGGACGGCAGGGTAGAGGAGCAGCAGGGCAGATGCTCCCATCCACAGTGGGAAACCCAAATGAGACAGCCAGCTCTGTGATTTTGTATTTTTTCAGTTACAAACACTGACACAACACCTGAATATGTGAATTTGTGAGCATAGCCCAAGCAGCCAAGGCTGGTGAGGGCAGTAGGTTGCAATTTCTCCTGTTCCACTTGTCCACGCAGAGGGGGATCAGGGCTGGGGTACCAGCAGCCTGTGTGGCTTGTCTGCTTTTGCTGCCCTGCTCTCCTACAGCACGTGGAAATAAAACACATTTGCTTAAAACCATTGCAAAGGCTACATGTAAAGCATGCACGGTTGCTTCAACTAAACGCATTTTACCTTAGAACCAAGACAAGCTCAGAGCGTTCAGAGTCAGCTCTCAGTGGCTCAGCAAAGTGGCTCCATCAAAGCCTTGTGTGACCGTACACAATGGCTGCTGCTCGGGTGGCCCGAACAGGCACCCACCGCCCCGAAGGATGGAGCTAAGGGTGAGCACGTGCCTACACACAAACTTTGCTGAAGTCCTTGCTGCTGCGTTCAGAGCTATATGCCTTACAGCAAGCCGAATCGCCCACAGCCTGCGGGGTTTTGCAGTGATTTGTCTTTGGCTTTCTATAATTGGCAAGATTTTTCTCAAAACAAAAAGCACCAACAACCACCCCCTCCCAGTTCTCACCAACAAAAGGTAAAGACATTGAGAAGGACGGCATTCTCTTGTCACATGTTACCTTTTAAATCTTGAGTCTTCCTTTGTACTCTGACAGTAATTTCACATATAGACATGGCTGCCAAGCGAGGTTTGTTTGATGTTCTTTCCTGCCTTTGTAATGGAGTTTCCTTTTAAGCAGGAGGAGGCGGAGGGAGAGGGGATGACAGGGGCTTATAAATATGGAAAAGACACTTTTTGGCATAAAATTCACGTCGCATTTAAAATATCTCTATGACTCTCTTCTTTTTCCCCCCGTTAAACTGGCCACCTCTGGGATTGTCCACTTGGAAAATTTAACGTTAAAAAAAGAAGCACAGAAGGGAAAATCATCATTGCTGGAAAATATCCAAAACATTGGGGAGCCAAGGCTGTTTCACCCAAAATATAGCCCTTAACCAAATCCACTACAAATTCTGGAGTTATGTCAGTATTACCTCCTCTCCTCTGAAAGGCCAGACTGCCGCCGCCACACCATGGCAGCTGCAGTCAAGGAAGCAATGAGTGAGCTGGTTCGCTCTGAAGTGACCAGATCTTGGCTAACTAATGCAGTCCATAGGAGAAAGGTCACAATACTCATTCTAGGTCTTAAAAATAAGGTTTGGAGAGGCAGATCCCATGTTCTCCATCGGTAACACAAAGCCACTGATGATCCAGCCTGCTAGGACAGGAGGCAGTGAATTGCCCATTAGAGCTGTTATTTTACACCTTATCATAAATGATGTCAAAGATCTAAGTGGCATCCCCGAGGTTACACAGCAAGATCATGAGAGAAGGAAGAAGTTGTCATCCAAAAAGCAGCCGCCTGGTCCTCAAAGTCACCATGCTGATGTTCCCACACCCAGTGCCAGAGGACCAGACCTGGGATGCTTTCACATCCAGTGCATGAGAATGACTAATCTGAAACAACACGTGACCAAAAGGACACATCATACTTGCTCTGAAGGCAACACAGGACCTAATTGATATCCCAGGAGCAAGTCCAAAGGGAGTATGAGATGTACTGGAAGTACACTGGCCAAGTCCAGAGAGTTGGTGGCTGGTGAACTCAATGTTCAGTTTGACTCACCTGCCTGTCTTGTCTTCATTTCCTGAAGCTTGCTTAGAGCTATAGCTTCTCAAGAAGGTTCTACGCGTCTCCCTGCTTTTTAGAAAATAACGTATGTGCATTTCATTTATCTCCATGACTGTTTTCTTTAGATTGCTCTTGACACTACACACTTTGCCTGACACATGAACCTCCCCCTTTTGATAAATATATACGCCTTATAAACAAAAGCTAAAAAATGTAGCCAATGGCCCCACAGCCCTGCCAATTTGACCATATGGAAGAACAAGATGTCAATAGATTTTTTTTTTTTTGTAGGATCACTAGAATTTGAAGCAGAAAGATCCATTAGTCCAGTTAATGAGGGATTGTTCCCTACAGTATATTCCGCTCAGCACTAAATGACTCAAATGATAGCCCTTCCAACACTTCCCTGGGGAAACTACTCCACAGCCCAATAGATCACACTGTCAGGAGTTTTCAGCCAGCTGTATTTCAAAGGCTATGAAATGTGCTCGAGTGTTTGACTTGGAAACTCTTTAAACAGTTTTTGACTCTCATATTTGTGATACCACAAGCATGACTTCAGCTGTTGGACCACACCATCCAAGTGTTGCCCACCTCCGTCATGCGCATACTCTCCCACATGCATGGGATTGGGCTCACATGACTTGCTGTGCAAGGAAAGCTGCTGCAGAAAGGAGATCTGCTGAGCGTTTGATGCTGTATGGGCAACTGAAGCCTAAATTGTCTTGCAAGCTTGGAAGACTTGGGCTGACATTAATCCAGGGAGAATTATTCAGGAAAGAAAATATCAGGGTATTTGATGCCACCAGGTTGCCAAGAAACGTCCATAATGCTACTAGAGAAGTTCTGTTTGCATTCTGTATTGAATTGTGGCCCAGGACCAGCAGTCAAGCTTCTGGTTTTCTGGAGGTGGCCCTCTCTTAGCCTGGCTTCAGACAACATGTAAATCCCGTCTATCTGTGCAGCAGGTGGGATCAGAGCTGACTGCTTTGCAGACCTGATTCTCCTCCAGTCCCCATCGCCCTTTTGGCTTGATGCAGCACTGTAAAAGCAGGACAGCTGAAGGCACTGGACCAGTTTCTCCTGCGGATAGAGCCAAAGGGAGAACTTCTTGTGTACTGCTAGAGCTGGAGATGTCCCACTGGAAGGGCCAGAAGGGCTCTGCAGAGCTAGTCTTGAAACAGTAGCTTGAGGTATTGATGTAGTAGGTTGAATCAATGGTAACACACAGTTGAAAAACTGGTGATGAATTTAAAAAACAAAGACAGACGAGAGCCTTCCTGCACCTAGAAAGCACATACTGTTCTTCTGACAGCACAGGTTTAATGTTTCATCCACAGATACGCTCTGGGATGATGCATTGCTTGGGAACACTTCATAGCATCTTGTAGGATTATTTCAGAGAAGCACAATGCAACTCTTACTGAAGTCTCTTCCTAGGACAGGTTCATTATCCAGACAGCAATATCAGATCTATATGTACACATGCACACACACAGCTCAGAAGCTCGTGGCTTTCTTCCTTTTTTTTAAGCTGACCTTAATTTACCTCCTTCAACCACAGCTTTCTCCCTCTAGAAGTTTTAAATATGATATCCCAGTTTTCTTTGAAATAGAGATTTTGGCAAAGCTTTGAGATATTTGGAAGTGGGCAGAAGGTAAATCATGTCTCACCCAGAACAAGCCCCTTTTGTCATCATCTGCATTAACGTAATGCTCGCAGTTATCTGCCAGAATCCTATTGTGCTGGATGCTGTACAAACACGCAACATAGAAATGGGACCTTCTTTACTCTGAAGTTTATAATCCACTTGGGCTAGGACTTGAGTGTTCTGATTTTATACCTAAAAATAAAACAGAATAGAATGTACTCTTCTCCTGTTACCATCCCCACCACCAAGAGGAGAAATAAGGAGAAGTTCAACCACTTTTAAGGATGAAATGTGATAACAGGTCCAACAAGTGAAATAAAAACCATATAAACTGATCTGAGACTTCAAATGCGTGCAAAATGCACTCACTTTCTTGGCAGAACTCATTTTTATGCAACTGAGGCAGGGAACTTACATAAGGCATCCCTCCCCGTGCACTTTACTGGGAAGTAAAGATGTCACTGAAATTCCCGTGCAATTAAAGTAGAAGTGGACAGTTGAGGAATGGACGTTAATGGGAGAAACTGGTCTGAAACAAAATCTCAAAGGTGCTTGTTTCCCTCCCCTCTCCCAAAAGACTTCACAGTGGTTTGAAATCCCTATACTGATTTGGCTAAAGTTCTTGCAAACCATCCAGATTTTTATAAAGGATCACACTTTCATCGTCAAAGTCAATGGAAACAAGATGAGGATTTAGGCACTACAAATGTTTGACACATTTCAAATCTGGGTAAAGGGAAAATCTAAGCATTGTGGCTTAAGCTGTTTCTCTGGCTAGAGGCAGGCACTGATGGTCCAACAAAAATACTGGGCATGACTTCTGGGAATTAGGTCTGTTCTTTGATACCTCACATACAGGTTTTTCTTCTTGTTTAGGTGACATTATACCATGTAGATATGAAAATGAGAAGCTTTGATCGATTCCACTTTGTGCAAAATGCATTGAAGAGGCTCCGGGAAGGGAAGACGACAGAGGGGATTACTGTAGATGCTGGCTTCAGATAGCATTGCATTCCTTCCACCACATTAAGCTGCTTTATACCATGCCACGACTTGACAAGATACGATAACGTAATACAATAGGACATGATACTGCATAGCAGCGGCCGAAAAAGAGGAAGAAAAAAAGAAGGAAAGGACGGTTTTGTTTGGGGAAGGATTATCTGTTTCCGACGAGGGCATTCCTCCAGCGATTGGGTGGGTATTCAGTTAGGGAAGGGTCTGCTAAAGGAAAAGCTAGTCTTTTGAGTATCCTCCAGACTTCTAAACACTGCAGATCAAAAAGTATTACAAATGACTTTTTACAGTCTGCTAACGAACACCTTGTAATCAAGAGAATTAAACTCAAGTGCAGGCTGAAATTTTAATCTTTCCATGCATCCAATCCAAACATTGTTCTGTTTTCTTAAGGGATTAGTAATTATTATGACAAATAACATTGCTTCATCCCAAGTCGCTTTGCAATTTCTTATGAGCTGCTTCCTCAGACCTCACACTGCTCAAAACTGGTGGAGCAACCACCACTTCAAGAAGAGTTTGGAGAATCATAGGTTGGTCAGGCTGGTGCCCACACAAGAAGGAAAAAAATTATTTTACTTATGGACTGATTGAAACAGGGCTGGCTTCATCTTATTTCATCTCTAAATTATTCCTCTACTCTGATTTAACCCATTAAAAGTTTTATCCATTTCTAGATGAAAGTTATCCAAACTGGAAGTTCTGCAGTTTGGCAAAGATGCTTTCAATTTCCTGCAATAACTTGGTTATTATAGTCAATCCACCTGCCAAATTTAAGTCTATATAGCAAATACTCATTCTTCTATTAAAAAAAAAATCAATTTTCAGTGAATACACTCCCAAAATCCACTTACTTATCTTTTCTTACAATGCATTTCTGCAACCTACTCTGTTGCAGAATGCAGGGTTATCAGATTGATACTACACACTATGGAAGGAAGAAGAGTTTGTTTTGAAAGGTACATTCTAAAAAACAACTAATAATCCTTTGGAAAGGCCATGAGAGCAGTGCCTTGGACCAGATCTGCCCATAGCAAGTGTGCTCACTGAAATGCGAGCGCTCATTTAAGTGCTTTGCTGAATCAAGGCCTAAATTCCTGGATTTATGCAGCTTGGTAGCAGTGACAGAAGGAAGACAGGAGGATTATTTCATAAAATGGGGGTTTTTTTTTAAAATTTTTTCAGCAGCTGTTACTAAGATTTGAGCAACAGTCCAGGTCCCGTTAAACTCTCTTCACGAGGAGATGGGACCAAACACTGAAACTTGATGCTTGATATTTGGCAACACCCCTTAAAAATAGATTATGTCCATCTTAAATGGTTGTCACCAAACCACACACTGAGCTGGGGATTACAGCACTGCAACACTTTGAGCTCTGGGTGAGGCTGTACCTGTTACCTGAAGTAAGGACGTGCCCAGACGTTGAGCTGCTCTGAGCCAGTTTTCCCCTGCAAGCATGCAACCCACCATCATCAATCCTAGGCATCTCATGATGCTCAGGGAGGCTGCAGCTCATGTCAACATATATAGGCTGGACATAAATCAGTAGAGCTATCCCCAGTGCAGAAACACAAATGAACTGTAAATCCTCTTCGAGAAGCTAGGTATATACTTATGTTAGCTCTCATTGAATGCTGTGCTGTCACAGCAGTCCTTGAGCTATGTGGTTTAAAGCCAGCTTGGATGGGCCAACATGAGCTGCATTCCCAAGAAAGCTCAGGAGAGGTTTGTCAGCTGGCAATTCTGCCTAATTTAGACCCTAGCAGTTCAAGAGAATAAAGTACCAAGGGGATAAAAGGTGACAAACAATATAAAAGCAACATGGATTAATTCAAGCCCTTTGTTCCCAAAGAGGAATAAAACCCATGGAGCTGATGAGTTTTACAGAAAGGCCATTCTCTGTGCATGCTCCCAGGAAAGGCTTCCAGGTGGGTATGAAGATGCTCTGGAGACACCGACTGAGAAACCTGCTTTGGTACCTGGCAATGCACTGACCTCCTACGTGATCTTAGGGATGTCACTGCCAAACTAGGAATCTACAGCTAATTTACTGGGGCTGTATCAGCAATAGAGAGAAAATAAATCCATGATGCATGTTCTCAAAGGGCTTTCTAGTCACGTCCCAGATCCATGGGGATCACCAGTAAGCACACCTTGCTTGCATTTAGGTACAGCCAGCTTAGACATGCAGCAGTTACCATATATTTGATCTTCTGCTCCATGCTACAAGCAACTGGGGCTGGATTTCATGCAAGTCTTCAAGTCTGTTTCCAACTTGTTAGGTACTTCTGAAACCATGAAGCCAAGCAATAGGCTCTGGGTGGAATGTAAGTTTTTTAATTGTGGTTGCAGGTCTCAATGCAGGTCTCGAGACAGAGGTCCAGTAGGGTTGGAGGCACTGGTACTAGCTTTCACAGAAAACAATACCTACACTACTGCTCTGTCATTTTTAGGGCAAAGCCCGAGGTGCAGCCTAACCTGAAGCAGGAACACTTGTAGCTCAGATCGTGGTATTAAGCCCAATTGGGTGCATATGCCCACTACTGAATGTGAGTGGTGGGATCCACAATAACCTCCAGCTGTTCTCCAATTTCAACATTCTAAATTCCTGATTTCAAACTTGGGCCTGGCCCTTACTATTCTAAGAAGTTTTGTCCATTGAGAGGCTATCATTATATAAATCAGCATCTCCTCATATACACTATAACCATGGTAAACGCCAGCATCTACCTCATAAGGGTGGGGATGGGGGGAAGGGGAGAAGGGAAAAAAGTAATCACTTGAATTCTTGGTATCAGGCCTGAGTGCTCTCATAGAAAGGGATTTGTTCATCACAAAAATTGAATTCACACCATTTCCCTGATCTGAGAAGACAGATGACATCAGACCCTTGGCAGGAGGTGCTTTAGAGAAGACTCTAATCCATGTACTGACAGGAATATTCACTGGAGCTGTTGCTCACGCTCTGTGTCCAAGGTTTGATCATGCCTTGAATATGGCCCTCGTCCTGGCTGACAGTAAAAATGCTTTGTGGCAACTGACAAATGAGGTGGTACCCTATAGATTTAAGTGTGATTGTGATATACAACATCAGCCTAAGAGCCTAAAGAGTATAGGGGATAAGGGTTGACACTAAAAGTCTAGTTGGGCTCAAAACAGCAGCATGTGCTACATACTTTCAAGATTGCTGTATCTTCATCTCTGCCTATGGGGAAAAATAAATGGACATGTTGGATCAGATCTGTGTTCCCTGTTGTATTTTATCACTGCTTACAACTCACAAGTTAATAGATAAGGGTGATATAAAGTAGTTATCTAGAAGAAAAAACACTGGATTCTTTAACACATTGAGCACAGTAAAGGATTCATTTCCAAAAGCTCAAGGTTAGATCTAATGGGCTTTATTCTCCTTTATTCAGTCCTTTGCAGCTGCCAGTGTTTAGCAATCAGGATTATTCTCCAGCCTAGAAGCAGCTGAGTAATCAAAAGTAGCTATTGCTTACTGGGAATATGCTAGAGAAATCTGTTGGTCAGGACTCATGGGAACTTTGAAAAAGTTAGAATTCACCTCAGATCTCAGGTGTGAAGGTCATGTCCCATTCAGTGGTAATAGGATGAGATGCATTTCATTTGTGAAAGGTCTAGTTTGGTCAGCTAGAAAGAAATAGGAGGAGAAATGGGAGAGTTTCATCTTAATTCTCAAGGGGAGGCTTCGGCAGCAGGAGTCAGGGAACCGTTTTGCACGCTGCAGTCTTCAGGACTACGCTGGACTAGTAAAGACCAACTTCTATTTAAAAAAATCCGATTCTGGATTAATTAGACAAGCTAATAGCACAAGCATCCCACTCTGGGGTGACAGAGTAAGGAGAAAAGGCAGCAATGAAAGGTGACAGCTATATTAAAACACTGGCTGGATTTTGCTCCAGGTCTCCTTTCTTCCATGTACTAAAAGTTGAGGCTGTTCAGACCAGTATGGCCTGTCTTTGAAGTCACCCTTCAAACCAACATTGCCATACCAACATCCTGATGTGCAATTCATCATATACCCTTGTTAGCAGCCAAAGGTAGGGCCTCGAGCACACCCAGGTGTGGTAAACACATTTGGTGTGGCACTCACTGTGTAGCCAAAGCAAAGATGGAATGTACCCTTCTCCACTACCACGGTCTTGGAAGAGCGAGCCACAAGACCTCAAAGGGGTGAAAACCAACATGAGGTGTCTCCATGTATGAGATAGCTGATGTTCAAGTGACTCCATTACCACTTTTCATAAGCCACTTGGTCCTGATAACATCAGCACAGACACAAGGGAACAGTCTCTGACTCCAATAGTTATGCAGCTTTTTGAACATCCAGCCAAAGTACAGGGCTGGTGTAGTGTCATGTGAACTAATCAACCTAAATTATTAACAAAACAGCTTCATTTGCCTCTTATTGTTACAGGCAATACTTGAATAGCAAAGACTGAAAAGTGTCCTCCGCATATTTAGAAAGCCAGGGCTTTGAAGTGAGATGGAAGAACTAGGGAATTTAGCAGGGCACTAATGACAACAATGACAAAGCATAACTCTGTGCTTTCCAAGAACCACTGTGTAGTCTTTTCCATGAGGCAGTCATGGAAAAAACCAAGGTAAAATATCTGTCATGTGTCATCTCTGGCAGATGGATGGAGGCAACTGATCTGTCTTTAAACAGGTAAAAAACTGTCTTCAGTGGTATTACTTCCAGCTTTTCCTGATGTTGGTGAGATTATAGCTGACTCTGCTTTGAGCAAGAGGTTGGATAGAGGACATCCTGAGGTCCCTTCCAACCTGCATCACCATCCAGACTGCCTGTTTTAGTTCTTTGCACAGAATACTTGGTTGTACTTAAATGAATCTTAGCAACATTGTCATTAGTGAAATGACCATCTAATACTTACAATAGTCCAACAATCTGGCCTCATCTCACTAGCCCTCTGCCATGGCAATGGCCAGATTTCTGTTAAGAATCAAAATTGGTGACCATTTCAGCTTCCTCTTGGAAAAGAAGTTAGAGGATTATCTATAAGTCACCTGCCAGAGGAAGCATGGAAAACTTGGAAAAGCATGGAAAAGCAGAGGAAAGAACATCAGCAGGGATGCAGGCAACCACTCTGACTCTGAACTCCTGAAGCCTGGACTTCTGTTGTGGCAACTGGCAAGGCTGCAGGCCCTGGTCCCAAGCCCAAAGTCATGATTCCTCTCCTTGTGCCCATGTAAGAAGCTCAGTCCAGAGCAATGCTGTCAGTGTGACTCAGCCAAACGTGTTTGGAAGAGAGGAAGGGTTGAGGGGGGATCTGAAAGGAGACCTGGCTGAAAGCCACTGGCCTTAAAAGCAGAAAGCACCTCTCCACTTTTGCCCAGATCCAAAACCAGCAATTGAAGTACAAGCTCTTCCCCAGCACAGCTCCTCAGAGGGCTGTGAAGACTCTGGGGAGAAAAAGCTAAACAAGTTGTGCTTTATCAAGGAGTTCATGGGCAACGTTAGCTCTCATGGCACTTGAATGCCCACAGGGACTGGCCCCTACAAGTTGCCACAGAGGGTTAGGAAGGCCTTGCCTTTAGCCCAGTGTGCCCACTGGTATGGGACATCTCACTGCCTGAGCCCCCATGACCTGCAGCTGCTCTGGATGTCCCACACTTCTAAGCTGGAGCTTTTCTGATGCAGCCAGACTGATCAACACAAGGTGAAGTGCTGCCATGCCACCAACACTTCCTTCACCCTGAGCTCTTCCTTAAAACACTTTCTGTCCCTCTTTCCACACACCTTGTGCATTTGGCTTCTGTTCAGAACAAGAAGGAAGTAACCAATAAACACAAATAAAAATTTCACTCAGGCAGAGGGACGGGCAAGTAATTGGTCTAGTTTCTTACAGTGTCCAACACAGACGTGCAGTCCTGGACCGTGCCAGCAATTAAACCTTTCTCAGTGCTCTCTGCAGCTGTGCCTTGGACTTGAATTGCTCTGGAAGCGCGCTACATGTGGACATGCTTAAAAAAGATGCTGAGATTAGGTAAACATTATTTCTCTACAGGAATAATACATTTCAGCTGCCGTCACTGCTGCTCAATGTGAAAAATCTTTTCCAGAGAAAGGACTTTGTGAGGAAATAAAGTGACACAGACTAGAAGAAACTCTAGGATTTGGGGTGATGCATGATGAGAAATGGTTGAAAGCTGCACCTGGTATTGCTATGAGACAAGGATGTGTTGTGCTCCGTATCAGGTAGGGCTGGGCCCACCCCCATAGCCTGGCATACCCCGACTCCTTCCCCAGAAACATCCTCGTCCTGGGGACAAGGGCAATGGCCAGGAGTCTACACAAACAGCTCTAGTGGTAATAATCTGCTGGTAGCTACCAGCCTCTCCAGACAGTCCTCAGACCAAAGCTAAGATGAGCCAAGCGGTGGATATATGTGGTCAATAACGTACACAGCATATGTGCTGCTCTAATGGGACAGGAACCGTGCAAGACTTGCATTTGCCTCTGCCAGAAACTGCTGCCCGTCCTTTGTACAGGGTGGCCAGGTTAAGTCACCCAACAGAAGCAGGTTTGTAGGTCGTTGGCAGAGCCGCAAGAGCACAGGAGGCTCTGCTTATGCTAACAGCCATCCAAGTGGACAAGACAAGAAACAGATTCAAGTTAAGGAGTGTTTTTGAAGGCAGTATTTTTGATAGTTTGTTTTTCTGGTTTGTTGGCCTTTTCTCAAAATGGATAGTGTTTCTCGAAGGGAAGTTTCTTTTTGCAAAGTGATTGACCCGCTGGCATCAGTACAAAGTTTTAGGAGATGAACTCATACTTCTGAGTACGATTCCTTTGCACTGCTGAGAGCTGCTAATGAAGAGGAGAAGGGAGCAGCTAGAAAGGAAGTAAGAGCCAGCAGCTTGGGAAACAGAAAGCAGGGGGTGACAGGCCACAGGGTCCTGATCTGCTACAAGCATCTTTAAACCAGAGGGGTCAGCTCCTCTGTCCTCCTCAGAGAGAGGGCTTAAGGGTCCTCAGTAACATTTGGGCCTCAAAATCCCTCCTCCCTCTTACTCATCTGCTGCCTGACTCCAAAGGAGCCTAATCTTCCCTGACTTGCTTTGAAGTTACCCAGGGATTTAGATTTCTGCCTCTTTTAAGGCAAGGCAGAGTGCTGCGGGTGAGCTGGGCAGCAACGTAACCGTTCCTCCACTCCCTTAACACAGAGCAGGCACTGCAGCGTGACAGTGTTAGTGAGGGTCAGCCCCTCTCTCCATAAAACATCTCTTCCTCCTGGCTGGTTTTGCAAGGAAAGGGATCTAACACCCACTGCCCAGCCCTCCCGACCAGCTGCCATAACACCACTGCCTTCTGCTGGCTCCTTCCTCCAGCCCTGTGACTCTCCACGTGCTACAAACAGAGCACGAGACATTTCTGCAAACCCATCTGCTTCCACTGTCTGCAAACAAGAGTCCCCAAAAGCCAGCCTATAGGTGTTTCCCGTCTGCCCAAGCAGCCTTAATTCATAAGGGTATTGAAGGGTAACTACACCAAGCCTTGCGGCATGCCGTGCGTTGCAAAGGGAGTCATAGATCCAGGTGACTGATGACCGAGGGATTCTTAGAAACCTCGTCCCATTGCAGTGATTTACACCCTCTGAATCTGCTTGGCTTCTTACACAGCACTTTCCACCCCAAGAAGCTATTACACTTTGCAAAAGGGAATCCGATATGTTAAAATATATTTTAGAACAGATTGGCTAGCCTTATTTACTTCCTTTTCAAGGAAGGAGAGCAGAGCCAATGTCATGCTGTGAGTCACCGGAAGAATAAAATTGAATCCCTGGGGCCAACATCTGAAAACACCACGGCAAGGGATTTCACTCTCCTGTTTTCCAGGTATCCTTGAATGTTCTCACCCCCAACCAGCGGTCCACAACATCACAGAAAAAGTGCCTTCAAAACACCATGAAGGCATTGGGGTTTTCACTTTCCAAAACACTGAAAATCCACCCTCTCACCCCAAATTTCTTATCACTGCTGAAAATCCTGCTGTGCCTGGGGGCTCTTGGTTCCTGTTCCCCTCTAACCTTCAGGCCTTGCCCAGCACAATGAAGGCTGTCAGCAAAGGGCACCTGGCCAAGAGCAGATGCCGGGAAGGTTACCCAGGCTTTGTTCACACGTCGTTGGCAGGGCTGCGCCAAGGGAGGCAGAAACACGAGGCTCCCATCCCCAAGTCGATCTGCAAGTCTCCAAAGAGGAGGGAAGGTGGCTGGGATCACTTGTGTCTCAATGGAAATCATGAGGCTTTACACTGAATGTATGGGAATTTCCAGGCGAGGACTTGATTTAGGGCAGTGCGAGATGTGCAGCACCCCTTATTTTTATTCCTTGTAACAGCTTATCTTCTCTTGCATCATGAAGTGTCTCGGAAGCAGCCAAGGGCATACAGCAGGGGAGATAGCAAGTGGGGAGGGAGAGGAAAAAAGTCAAGGGGAATACAAACATATTTATAAAAATCAGAACAATAGTTTCCCAGAGTTGTGATAAGAACTATTTTCTACTCACAAATAAAAACTGCAATGCTGATTTATTTTTTTCCATACATTTCTCCTCCCTTTTCTTAAAAAAAAAAGCCTAACCCTCCAACTTCCCCCAAAACCAAAACTGTCATGAAAGTAGCAGTCAAGGTGGAAGGAGTTAATCCTTTTGCCTCCCAGCAGGGAAGCCATCTGCCTGCAGACTTTGGAAAGGACCATGAAGCTGGTGGTCCTGACCCAGTCCCTGGTGGGCATTTGTTCAGATCATAAAGCTCAGCGCACAACACTCCCTCCAGTCTGAAGCAATTGGCAAGAGCATCTCAAAGGGTGGCCTGGATTCGTAAACAAGCAGAGCTTTGCATCCCCGGCCAGCAGCGCTGTACTTCGTTGGCAAAGCTGCCTTACGCAGTATCCCTCTGGCTCTCTGCCTGGCTCTTGCAAGTGTTATCAATCGCTTGCTTCCATGAACATTAAAGAAATCAAACTTTCCTTCTTTCTCTTGCACCCCCTCCCCCCGCTTTAAATAGCAGCTTAAAAGGAAACAAACTTAGATCAAGGTCAGAGGCATAAAAAGTCTGTTTCTCATGCTCTGAGGAAATCCTAGCAGTTGGAAGGTGGATGCAGTTATCTCCCAGCCCTATCTGGATATGAATTCAGAGAAAGGCTGGGAGGGATTTCCCAGGATCTTACAATCCTGCTCCCATCTCCTCCCTGTTGCAAGGCAGGATCCTCTCTGCACACCTTTCCTAGCAGATCTCACATATGCCTACACACAACAGCTCTTCTGCCTAGGATGCAGAACCCATAGGTGTCATTTATCCTTGCTGTCCAACAGCAGCAGCTCCGGTCCGAAAACCCCTGAGCTGACACCCCAAAGGCAATGTCTGGGGTGGTTCCTACACCTCATCACCAGCAGGCAGCAGCACCAAGCTCCGAGGAGCCTTATCCATGCAGCTGGTGTAACAGCAGACACACACAAGTTCCTTGCCTGAATGACCATCATGGGGAAATTCACGTGAGTATTTACAAGACGTACGGAGCCTCTCCACTGAGTTTAAGGCGAGTACTCACCTGAGCAAAGACAACCACAGGGCTGCAGGTGAGGATGAGGCAAAGTCACACTTGATCAAAACTAGATCAAGAGAGGTAGCTGTGTACGTAGCTCCCACTGGAATCAAAGCATTACTTCAACATCTCTGAAGATGGAAATAGCACTTCCAATATGCATTTAACCATGTAGAAGTAGATATAAGTAAGCTTCACTAACAAAACACATCCTTGCATGAAGCTAAGGAAAGACCAGGCTCAACAGAATCCTTCCTCCCTCTGTAACCACCTCAAGCTACGGTGGAGTATTTCATTAGCAAGCTGAACAAGAGCTTTAGTTCTTCCAGCTAAAAACTGCTCTCTCTATCATCCTTGCAACTTCTCATGGGCAGATCTGAGTTTTGACTAAATCTTACAGAAAAAGCAGGAGTCTTGGAGTAAATGAGAAGTGACCCACTTAGTAACACTCAAGAAAACAACAGATTTGGGAGAAGAAACCAGCTTCCACCAGGGTTCTGGTTCCTCGTCTAGGTACAAGGCATGTTTCCCCCCTGCCTCCTTTAAATCACAAAGCAACATCTCCCCTTTTCATTCACGCACTGAGCCCAAATAAGTCCAAACAGGGAGAAAATGAAGAAGGATTGTAAGTTCATGTTTAAAATAGCTTATGCATTTTGGAGCTCCTTCCAGCTTCATCTCAGCAACATTGTGCTACAAGCCAAGGTTTTATGCATTGTGTCATCAGGGGATCGCATTTACAAATAAGATCAAGACGTGAAATAAAAATCACTTGAGATGGAGATAACTCACTTGCTGGCAGAGAGCAAGGGGCTGAATTGATCTCCTGGCCCATGCGCACACTTTTCCATCTGCCAATAACACCCAGCAATTAGTCAGTGTTGCAGCACGCAGTGTTTATAGCTGAGGGTTGTAATGAAATCAGCATCTCATACAGGGAACTTAACCCCTCTATAGATAATCGGGATGACAGAAGTGACCCCTATGGCGCAGAAAGGAAATACCTAGACCAATGCTGCCTTTGACGTACAAAAGTCTCTGAAAACATTCAGAGCCCTTAGAGGGCTATTGACAAACTAAGGGAAGTCCCTCTGCCACGTAAAAGCCTGGAGAAGGGCTTTAGATCTGGGTATGACTCCCAGGATTGCTCTGGGTACATCTACAAGGTACAAACCCCCCTTTCTCTCCTCTAGGCTGGACAGACTCAGGTGAGCATCAACTTGGACACTACATCTCCACTGTAACAGCCGTTCAAGGAAGGGCCCGACAGTTGGTTTGTCTGCCCGACATCAGGAAGCCATCTGCAATCACAGACCTAGAAAACAGTCTAAGACGTGGTTTAGGACTGTTGAGAGCCATGACTTCTCCATATGGGATACAAAGGACCTGTCTGGTGCTCCTGCATAGACCCCAGGGTGCAGGGATCACACAGCGCATATAGCAAATGCGGACCACGCTAAAAGCCTTCACACCCAGACAGCACCCTGGGCCTGGACACATCAGACTCGTTGCAAAGCCTTCCAGGACTTCCAGTCACCAGGCTTGCTAGTGCAACCCACCTTCCAGATGTCGGAGATCTTCACCAGCTGCCCTCACAGGGGATGGAAAGCTGCTAGCTCTGTGCACCCCACTAAGTCAGCACCAACTCTGGGCCTATCCACCAGTGCCCTGAAATGCTGGTGTGGTATGAACCATACAGTGTAGGTCCACCACACCGTAAGCTTCGATTTGGTTTTCCTCCCTCCTAACAAACTGCCTTATGCACGAGACATTTTTTCCAGCCCAGGCTTTCCTAATGAACACTGTGAGGCTTACATAAACAAAGAAATGAAGCACGGCAGTTCAAGACTAAGGAGAAAATACCACAACCATACCAACAATATCAACAGTTTAGAGAAAACACTTGGAGCTGTCAATACCCTAAGATGAGTGGTGAAAGGTTTGGGACATATTCCAGTTTGAAGTAATAGACAGCTTGCTGGTTTGCTTGCATATCTTGGGGGAAGACTGCACTTTTCAGCTGCAATTCAGAAATGGTATCAACTACATGGAAATAAGAACATGGAAAAGCCCAAACCAGGATAAATACTAGCAGCCATGAAAAATCTGAAATTAAAGAGCTCTCTGCCAAAGAGGAGCTCAATAGTTTGGCTCCCCAAAGCTCAGGTCTTAAAATATATCTCAGCACTTCATAGCTGTACATTCCTAACCCCAGGCTGCTGTCTGCACACATGGCCAGGGCATGCGATGAAGTCAAATTGATTCTGGTAGAGACATCTCAAGCAATACTTTCTTCCTTCCAAAGCAAATACACAGCAGTGCAATGATCCCAAAAAACTCCTGAATGAAGCCCTACAAGCCATACTGATATCTTAACTGTGTGCTGAGACTGGGCATGAGCCCACACTCAAGTCCAGGCTCACCTTTTGGGCACAGATTTAAATGCCCTTGCATGCCTGGCACAGCTTTCAAAGCATACTGGGAACAGAGCCCATGAGAGGAGCTTGACCAAGACAAGAAGAGCCAAGCTCAGCAGATAGAGCCATGTTTAAATCCAGAAGCCAACACTGGAGATAACAAAAGTGAAGGATTGAAGAAATCAAAAGCATTACTCATGCATGACTTGGACTGGAAGCGCAGCCAGGAGCCCAACCAAGATGAGGATCAGCAATGCCTGATTTGTACTCACCTTTTTGCTGCAAAACACCATCCATGGGTCCCTCCTCAGAAGAACCAGCTGTAGCCAGAGCAAAGTGAGGAGGAGTACTTTGGGCTGAGCTAGTAGAAATAGATCCCAGGAATGCAAACCCCACCTACAGTGATGATGGGATTGGCTCACCTCTCTGATGGGTAGAGTGAGCCACCAGTGAGCCACCAGAGCAGGCCAGTCCCAGCTAACGGGAGCCCTGTGCTGCTCAGGAGAGTGATTGGGGTCAGGTGCTGGCAAAGACCTCGAGTGCCTCTGCAGGGCTTGGGGTGTGAAGAGCCGCTGGATTAAGGGGGTTTCAGCATGGGTGTTGATCCTTCTGCAACTCCCAATGCTCTGCAGGTGCTCCAGGTCTGGGCTATCTGTGGGGCCATGCAAGGCTCAGGGTCTCGGCGCAGCTGCTCTGCAGCTGCATTTTGCTTGTACACCGGCAGCAGGCGGCTGGGCTGTGCAGATGGGCCCGGAGAGACCTGCAGCTTCCTTGAGCTTCTGAGCTCAGGCTCAGCTCCCATAAAGCAAAGTTTTTATGAGCCTCCCTCTGTGTGTGCGCGCATGGATGTGTGTATGCAATCACCAGCATTTACAACGCATTTTAGGCATCGCTCAGGGCCAACGTTTTCAAATGCTATATCCAGAAGCCTGAACCCACTGGGTCTTGGGTTTGTTTTAAAGCTGTTTTATTTTGGATTTGAAAACACAACCCTTCTCTTCAGCACAAACTGACTTCCCCAGCTTGCTTGCTTCCCCCAAACTCTTCTCCTGGCAGCTCCCATTGCTCTAGGATTTCTACATAACCCTCCAACATCTCCTGGGGACCCACCTCCCTCTCCCAACCTTTTTCCCTTTTGATCACCACATGCGTAAGGTTGTTAATTCAATTGGCAACAAAACACTCACTATCTCAAGCAAAACTAGGAGAATAGACCAGGTAGACTTGTGTCAAATCTGAAAGGCTTTGATGAATTTAAATTTGCAATATTTGCCTTTTTTCCTTCTCATTTGGCTTCTCCTTTATGCCATTTTTTCATGGTTACATTTCTATGCTGTCCATCTTTCTGGACCTCCAGTTTCTCAGTTCATATTTTTATGTTTAATATTGCTTAGTTTTCCCTCGTGGAGTCCAGATTCTCAACTTAAAACCTTCATCGGCACGGGTTTACATTAAGCCATGGGGTTTCTCATGAGATTTGTCCCACACGACTCTGCTGGAAGGGAAAGAGATGTGGAGAGCCATGGGGAAACTGCATCTTAAACAGACTCAGCAAGACTCAGAGCATAACTGTCAGCAGCAGAAGTGGCTGGCCGGGGGGAACGGTTTGGTAATGAAACCAAGGTGGCCGAGCTGCTGACAGCTGCAGAGCAAGCCAGAGGAGAGGTGGGTTTGGGAGCGGAGGGGAATATTTCATCTTTTTTGACTTGATGAGTTTGCATTGGCACAAGACAATGAGGAGCAGATGTCAGATGGAGATGCCAAACTACCCTGTACATTTTTACAGCAAAAATAATGACACTCTTTCAGACCACTAATGTTTTCAGTTTCTCAACAGCATTGTCTCGTTTCCTTAGAAAAATCCTCCTTGAAGTTCTCCAAGACTGGTTTTTAACCAGTGCTCGTCGCGGCACTTCAGCAGCAAAACTTTCACGCGGTGCTCTGCATGTGCAAATTAGCAATCAAAATAAAACCCACGTGCCACAGCTAATTGGATGCTAAGCAGACTCTGAGCCATCTGCATCCATCAAAGCAGACTTACCTGGGAACTGCTAAACATTAATTTCTTCAATAACGCTTTCTCATAGTCTGAGTAACCTGTTTTTGTCTTTTCTTTTGCCCGAGGGCTGTGTTAATTCATAGAATCATAGACTCATTTAGGTTGGAAAAGACCCTTAAGATCATTGAGTCCTGTGTAATAATTCCTGTGTAACAGCAAATTTGGAAACCCTTGGAAAACTGAAGAGCTCAGCTGGGCTCATTTTCTTCGTGGATGTACTCTGGGTAAACCAAATTTAGGAAGTTTCAGACCTAGACAATATGCCCCATGAGCATCCAAAATAATAAAAGTTCAACGGATTTGTGTCTGGTAGCTGGTTGACTTAATAGTTACACTATGACTGCAGCATAACCATAGCGTAACTGTGGTTTATGAGGCACCGGAGCACCCACCGAGAGCGAAAGAGGGAGACGCTGACTGAGGGAGGGATGCTGCGGTGTCCAACCAGCCCTGAAACCCACTCAAACTAAAACCCTCCCGCCCCGCGCGTGTGCACAACCCTCTTTCCCTCGAGCACCCCTTCCTCGGGGCATTAATGCGAACCATGCAGAGGGGTGTGTTCACTCCAGAGCTGTAAGTGCAGATGCTGTGGCAGGAGAAGTTACAGGCGCACACGTGTTTGGTGCCTGCCCCACTCCCTGCTTGCGCGTGGTGAAAAGGCATCGCCTCGGTCCACGCAAACTTTCAAATTTGTGACGTTTCAAAGAGATTTTGTCGCAGAAAACCTCCTAGTTTTCCTTCTGTTTTGTAATGTGGTAGCGGGAGGTCAAACCGCTTTGAAAGCTCAAGCTTTTAAGGCTGTTTTCTCACATGTACATGCGGAACAATAGTTTTCTGGTTTGGGGTTTTTCTTTCTTTTCTTGGTTCTGCTCTGCCAGGTGATCAGGTAAAGCAAAGCAAAGGCGGGTCAACAGAAGAGGAAAAAACATGGCCTTTGGTGAGGGAAAGAGGGAGAAAGGGAGGAAGAAGGAAGGGAGAGAGAAGGGAAAAGGAGGAGAGGTGAGTCCTGCAGCTCTCCTGACACATACTCCTTGTCGGCTGGGGTTGGGACGTGGAGGGGGGCACCTCAAATGAAGACGGGGCGCAATTGCTGCCCATTGCTGCTGAGGTCTTGATGCTTCAGGTCTTCAGAGGAAGAACGAGGAAGGAGGCACCCAGCCTGCTGCAGGAGCCACCAGGACATCTCATGTCCAGTTGGCATTAACCAGCACTCAAGCGTCCCACGTGATTTGTGAGCAAGGAGCATCCTGGAAGAGGCAGTGCATGGGAGACAGGGACTGATGCCTGCGCTAGGACTGCCGCAAGGCTCTGCACCGGCTGGGATCATGCAGGACCATCGAGTTGAGCTGCAAACCCTGGGTTTTGGTGATATTTCCCATTCCCAGAAGAGCGTTCTGGTTTTGTAAGTGTTCCCCTGAAAAACAACAAGATCCATCCCAAGAAAACATCCCGACCACCTCAGGGTTTTTTTGGAAAACGCAAAGGAAAGAGGGAATTACGCCGTGATGTAAGCAGCCGAATTGGGATTCAGAAAGCTGCTTAATTTGAGGGTTTAAAAGATCTGCGTTTTTCCTGGAAAGATCATACAAAGCAAGTGTCTGAACTATAGTTACCTCTTTACAACCTGCCAGGTTTTTCTCCATTAATGAAACACAGCTAAAATATTCCAGTTCACCTTCTAAAAATCTATTGTGGCATGTCCTGGAATCCAGCTCATGTCTATAAACACATATACTATTATCTTTACTTCCTCCTGCTTATTGGCAATGGCTAGTAATCTCTCAGTTGTGGTATGCAAAGCCAAACATGAACCAGTATTTTCCATTATGGTTGTAATTTTGGCCTGTAATTTTATCACTCAAATCTAAATCCACTTCAGAAACACCATAAACTAATTGTCACAGAATAAACTTAAACTTCTGAGTGGTTTATAAAAGTGATTTAATAAAAGGAAAATAAAAAACAAATGTAAGCCATAATATTTTTGGAAAAAAGGTCAAATACTTCTTTCTCTTTACCTCGTTTGAATACAAGAACCTGCTTCTTTTAAATGCACTCACAGCAGGTTTGTTTGTCTTGGATTATGCAGTAGCAGATATAACATTTGTCCAGGGAGAGTTGTTTAAAAAGAAAAAAAATTTAAAAAGGCAAGGTAAACAGATCAAATTTGTATGCAGCAAAGATATCTTTGTCCTAATTTTTTAAGAAATATCAAATGCTAAGTGCTAACAATATGGCCATGTTCTTATTACACAGTTTAAGCCGTTTTCACAGTTTGCAAAACCAAACACTTTGCAACCTGCTGTAAGTTTATGTTAGGCCATAATCTGAATGACTGCTGCTTAGCCTGCTTCACTTCATTCATATTAAGAAACAATATACAGAGGATATAAAGTGATCAACTGTGTTTACGCTGATGGGAAAAAAAAAAAAGCCTTTGCGTAAGTAGTAAACAGGGAATCTGGGTATGAACGTTAAAACTGCTGCTAATCGTTTATGAAGGGAACATTGAGGAGCCTCCCAGTACAGGCGAGTCTGGGAAAGGCAAATGATAACAAGTCTCCGAGCGGGATTTCCAGGAGTAACCCCGAAATAACCCCTGCGCCCCACGCACGGCTCCAGAAGTCAAACATACCGCTGCGCTTCCAAGGTTTGCAGGGGCGCTTGGTTTTTAGACATTGACACATGAAGGTTTGCAAGCAATGGCTTTGCAGGGGGGAAAAAAAAAAAGCCCCGCGTTTATTCATAAAAAATTTCTGCTTCAAAACTGCAGTGGGGGAGCCTGTTTATAATAAACCAACAAATGATATAGAGGCTGCTGTTTGGCACAGGAATGGCCTGGGAGAGGCTTGCATTACATTTCTCTCTCTCAGCGTTCATGGTATAAGGCAGAGCAGGCTGAAATTTATGTTCTCCTGGTACTGGTGTCCTGGGCGTGCTGCTCTGGAGGCAGTTCTGGCACAGTCCCTTGCTTGTGCTATACATTGCCTCTCCCTGGATTTATTACCAGAGGTTGGGGTGAGGGCAGAGGGGCATTTCTGACTTCTTTATGGGGATGGAGGCACTTGAAGAGGCCGGGACAGACACAGATAAGTAGCCCCAGAGCCAGCTACTGACCACCACTTGTGCTTTCTTGTATTCTGGGCTAGCTTGGTTTTTAACATAAGACCATCACCGCTGTGGCTAGGTTATGTGCAGGTTTGGAGAAAAATGGGAAAATGAGAATTACTTTCTCTTTGTAGTATTTTTGTTGCTTGGGTTTTGCTCTCTCCTTCTAGCTTAGCAAGCAGAGCTGCGTGAGTCCCATCCATCCAACCACCCATCCATCCGTCCATCTATCCATCCATCCATCCATCCATCCATCCGTCCATCCAATCTTAATCTCTTGGTCAGCAAGACATTTTCTGCCGTAGGCAGCCCAGGAGGGCTGTGTCAAACTTGCAAAGAACCAAGACAGGAACCCCACACCTCACCGGGATATTCTCTCCCAATGCCTGAGAGGGAGGAATGAGCTTCACAGTTTATGCTCTGCTGGGTCATGTTGCTTCCTTTGGATGCAGCAATTTCTCCCTCACTGTGAGAGAATCAATGCAAAGAAGATCTGCTGTGTCCTCCAAGTCTGATGGTAGAAAAGCCAGGACCCCAAAAAGCAAAAAAATGCTAGCCTCAGCCTCTCCATCTCTGAATCATGTTACGGAGAGGTCTCGCCCACCCTTTCAGGGATGTTTCTGGTCACAGCAGAAAAGCTAGCCCCTGGGGGAAGCTGAGCATCCACCTCCATGAGGTGTTTTGGTACCAAAGCGGAGGCTACGAGCCCAGGACCCCATGAGAGGCTGGTGCAGCAGCCTCTGTGCAGGAGGTGATGTGGATCTCCATGTCCCTTTGCAAAGCAACTGCAGCTCTTCGGACCAATTCTTGTAGGATTTCTGGGCATAGCATTACAATGCTGAGTTTGGCAGCCACAAAAGCCAAGCAGCCGTGGCTCACGGTTGCCAAATCAACTTCCATCAGGACTATGAGAAACTCCTGACTGAAGCTACTGAAAAGTTTTCTCCATTAGCGTAACCACTCTAATGCCTTTTCCCTTTGCAAAATACTTTGAGAAACTCTGATTAAAGAGCCTTGCAAGAACTGGATATTACTATTTATTATTGTTATTATACAGAATTCACTCTCCACTGTCAGTGAAACAGTAGCGGCATAAGACACAGTGCTGGAGTTACAGCGTATGTCTTGACCCCTACAAATTACTCCTCAATGCAACAGCCAAAAAAAGCCAGAAATAAGGCAGAGAAAAAACAAGAGAGAGAAGCGTTTTTCAGTACAAACCTCACTGTCTGCTGTGTACAATTCAGTCTTTAACATAATGCTGTTTCACCAGGGTACCACTCCCCAAATGCTCACAAATTCTATTAGGTGATTAAAAATACATATAAATACACATATATATATACACGCATATATATGCATACATACAGAAAAAAGAAATTATTGTTGATGGCAGACCATGGGAACCCCAGCGTTCAGTTCCCACCAAGATGGACAATTTATTTACATTTTTTCTCAGTATTATGAATTGATCTTTCCACCAGCACAACTCAGAGATACTTAGGTCATTTCTTTGCTTCTTCTCTTTCCCTACTTTATTTATGAGATAATAGTCAATTAGGACACAAAACCAACCAGAATTCTTCCACTTATTAGGGCTTGATCCACTGCTGACATTATTTGATAAATTCTTCCTCTGATTTACTAAGAGACTCGGCATCTGAAGGATATTGAGTCTTTTTAACCACTTTTCATGCTTTATTCTGCATGTTTACCCTTTGCACATCACTTGGGAGAGGGACACAGCTTGGACTGTTGAACTTCGGGCAATAGCTCCCTGCTCGTCCCTTTTTCTCTCAGATTCCCATGACGTTGGGGAGTCCCTGTGTTTGGACTGCAAAAGAAAAGGCTGTTGGGCCGGGGGCGGGGGGGGGTCACTTGTTTAAAAATAGTTTCCAGTGAGGATTTTTTTAGGTCGTTGTTGTTGTTTTTAAATTACCACGTTCCCACTGGTCTCAAATTGGATTTGGAAGTTGCAAATGAGAGACTGTGGAAGAGGAAGGAGTGGGAATTTAGGACTAAATACATCTGGTGCAAATGTGAGGGGTGGGACAGCAAGGACCGAAAAGCAAGAAATGGAGGTGGAGAACAACAGAGCGTCAGGGAGAAAGAGAGAGGAATAATAACACAGATGCCCTCTAGCCAGTGCCAGTGTTTCTCGTCTCCAGCATCTCTCCCGCTGGATTGAGCGTCCCCATGTTTAGAGATGAGCAGAGACTTCAAGTCTGGCAGCCGGCCGCGATCCCAGGGGAAGAGATGCCGTACCGCAGAGCCGCGGTGACCCGGGAGCCCGGCGCATGGGGACAGCCCGCACGGGGCCCCTCGTCCTCGCTCCACCCAGCGCGTCGGCTGGGTCCCCCTCTCATGCCACGTTTGGACCAATAGCTCTGCAACCGCAGCGCTACCAAACATGCCCTGTGATCTGATTTCCTTTCATGGCCAGGTGCTTTTAATAACCCGCTGCCAACTGCAAGTGGTATTGCCGCAAATGATGCCTGGAATGAAAAGAGGAAAGAAAGAAAGAAAGAAAGAAAAAAAAAAAAAAAAAGTCAATGAAACAGAACAGATAATTTTGCAATTTAATTTTCCATCTTCTCTAATAATGGTACCAGTGTCATGCTTGATGGATGAAACTGCTATATACGGCCTCTCAAGATTAATTCCCCTCCTATAACTTCAGCCGTGATTTTCCAGAGCAGCCTCTTGGCTCTCTTATTCAATCTTCCCCCCAGTCCCTTCCCCTCTCCCTTCCCCAGCCTTCTCCTGCTTGGAAGAATGTTTTGGATCAAAGCCGACAAGGAGAATTAGACCGGGTATAAGGGCTGGCTTTCATGTTTGCTGAAGAGACTCGAATCCTTTTCCTGAAGGAGAGCGCAGCTTTTATGTGGAAAACATCAGCAAAGCAGCAATCAGACCTGAATATCCTCTGTTCCTTATCTGAAACTGCTGACTACTGCACAAATACGGCGTATCTGCTCCTTCCAGGATCTTGAAGGATCTACATTTTTTACCATCCCGCTTGGGCAGAAATCTCTGAAGCCCATTAAAAGTTACACCGTAATCTGATCTCCATATTTTCTCAAGCCAGGAGATCTGGAATTTAAAGACAAGGTTTGATCTTATCTATTTTTTATCTGATGATGCTGGCTCCACCAAATAAGATTTATCTGTAAAGAAAATAATGCAATTAATGTCCCGGCTGCCGAAGTCTTTATGGAGACCTCTCAGTTTTTGCTACTCAGAGCACTCCAATTAAATGTAACTCTGTAAACCTGAGCAAACCAAACCCCTTATCTGAGAACATGCAACGCTCCTAAATTAAATTTGTGGATTTGGTAAACCCTGTGGAAAGGGCTCAGGCTTTCTTTGCTTTTTTTGTGTGAAGGGGACACAGAGACACTGTTCTGAATAAAACCCGAGTTCCTCTCCCCTAGCCTGGCAGGGAGCGTGCATACCGCTAACAAGTGCTATTACTGCATTTACGTCATTGAAGAATTTTCTCCTTCTGGCATGCTCTCTGGCATCCCACAGCTGAAGGGGCTCCAGGAAAAAGCAAACTTGCTGTCCTGACAGGGGGGCAAGGGAGACACGTGAAAGGCTGGTCCCCAAGCTGTGCCAGGCATGCAGCAACGAGCATGCGCTGAGGACCACGGTGTCCATGGCTCACCCCGAGTGCCAGATCTAGCTGGATCTCACTCAGACCAGAGGGATCAGCGTAGTAGGATATGCAGATGCTTGGACATCTCCAATAGATCTCCTCTGGAAAAAATGAGGGAGATCATCCTCAAGCTGGGGGCTTTCTTAGTTCTCCAGCATTTTGGAGACCCCATGGAGTGCCCCATGGCACTCTTCAAGCAAGACTGATTCCTTGGTCCTGTTATACAAAGGGGGAAAGGGGCACAGAAAATGGATCCTTTTAAATATCAAGGCGCTTCAGACCAGCAGCTTCCAACTGGGCAGCGCCCAGCCCTCTCCAGACTCCTCTCCAGCTTCTTTTCTCCAGCTTCTCCTCCTTTGAGGTCCAGAAGTGCAGAGAGTTTGAGAGACCCACAGCAGCAGGAGCAAGGCTGGGCTGGAAAAGAGCGGGGGGACGATCTGGGACTGCTGTTCCTCTTTGAGCTGAGCTGCTCCTGATGCCACCCTGGGCATCGCTCCCAGGGTTTCTCAGGAAAAGCAAGCCAGGCACAGCACATGGTGTGAAGGGTCAGCAGGACTTGGTTAGAAGAGGACGTTTCATAGTGAGCAGGTTCACCGTGAATGGGTTCATTCACTGCAATTCTAATTTTTGGCTTTGCTTTTCTGTGCAAAAGCAAAACATCATTTCTGGCTGATCTCACCTGAATTATTTCCAAACTGCTTTTCCTCTGAGTTATTTGGGTTTGGAACCAGTCTGAAAAAATTAATTGTGCACCCAGTCCTAGGGTTTCACTCTATCAGTTGGCTTCAGAGTTCCCCTAGCTGCACTTTGGCTGCAGCAGCCTCCAAGATGGAAAAATATGTTCCTGTCCTGAAATCTCTCAGCCTCTTGTTCATCCAAGGGGAAGAACTCCCCCCATGAAATGAAAAAAATAAATCGCTTTGAAGTGTCTATAGTCAGGAAAAACAGTGATCAGAAGAAAGTACACACACCTGTTGGTTGCTATTTTCGACTACAGTATGATTTTTTTCTTTTTCAAATTTCAGAAACCTCTGGGAAATTATCATCTTCCTCCTTTCTGGATCACCTTTATCTAAACCTACTTTCTCCACTTAAAACTTCATGTCACAGGATTAATGTTACTGGCCTTTGCTTTGCCTCTTAATGGTTGTTCCCCTCCCCCCATTTTCTTTGTTCATGGAAGACCATCAACAAAATTCCCTTGTTGTTAGTGAAAGTCTTCTTTTGATAAACATTGCTTGGTATATACATCTTTTTGTTTAAAAATGGCGATGCTACTTAATAACAAACTCTGAGGCTTTAACATATGAGCGTTGCAATCCTGGCTGGAAATAATTTAAAACAACTTTACCAGATGTATAGGGCAGGGGTAAATCACAAATCCACTTTGTTCACAACCACTTGGAGTAACTAACCTTAAGCCATTGGCAATGGCCGTATCTGACCCTAGACAGAGCCTCTCTCTCGGCAATGGCAGATCCCAGGTCTTCAGCTGATCTTCACATCATCTTCAGTTGATCCCTGTTGATGTTCAGGTTAGCTGAAGGCTTCACGGTAGTTTAGGCAAACTGAATTTGAGGGGACTGGCCACTCTCGACATGGAGAACTTGGGGGTCCTCAGTGTAGGTCAAGAAGGTAGCGGACAATGAAGATGCCACCCTTGGCAACAACTAAGCCTGCCTAGACCTGTATCTGGCCTTGCTCTCCTCTGATATGAACCTGCTCATCTTCCCCTGATTGTGGCAAAAGCTCTCACGTAGATGAGCAGGGCAGGAGCCCAAACCTTGCAAGCGCTTGCCCCATCCCACCTGGGAACGGGCTTGTAATACACCTCCGGGATGTGATGGGCCTCATCGCTTCGCTAATCAAGAGCTTGCCCACCGTGAGCCGAGGAAATCGGTTACATGCAGTAAAACTGAAATTTCCATTCCTTGTGTAAACACCATGTATCTCTCCAACGGTGTCCATAAAAATGCGGGAAAGTGCAAACTCAGCAGCTGGAATAGACTGGGTACCTCCGTGCAGTGAGTGTATACCAGGTGGTCTCTGTCACGGGAGGTGATTTATGCTAACTCTCTCCCTCTTGGGCTGCTTTTATTTAGTTAGTGGGAGTTTGACAGCCCAGAGGTCACAGACACTCCAGTCACTAGTGGTTTCTCTACTGAAATGGAGAAATGCCTTTAGGGAGGGGAGGGGGGGAACAGGATGGGACGGGAAAAGAAGAACTGAGCTGAATGCACGCTAGTGTCAACCACTGGAAAAACAGCAGGTCCATAAATAGTAAAGGGTTTGGAAGACGAGGGGCGATGAATAGTGCCTTAATCACAAATGAAATGTCAAGGGAAGAGGGGGAAGGGGCTCTCTATTTATCCTCTCTTGCATGAGATTTAAAACCAGGGAGACAGTGTCCTTGGGGACCTCACAATGAATTTTTTCTATGCATCCAAGGAAGGAGCCTGTCCAGGCTTCTTACAGCTTTTCTTTTTTTTTTTTTTTTTTTTTAATCATGTTCAGCTAAATTTTTGGAAAATGATTTCATGACACTGCTCCTTTCTTACTTCTGCCTTTCTCTTTGGACTTGTGCAAGACACTTAAGATAAATCCTTGCCTCCGTTTAATCAGGCCGTGGCAGGGCATAGGAAGAGCAGCCCTCTTTGAGACATCCTCGGAGAGCTCCAGGGGAAAGATTCAGCAAGAAGGAGAAGCACATCCCCAAGGGCTCAGACACAGCTGAGGTCCTGTACATCCCTGAGATGCGGCACCTCAGTCGTGTGTAAATGGACATATCTCATGGTCTTATGGGAGGTGAGAGCCCTTTGCTTAAGCCCAGATGGAGGAGGATTGGGTGCCGGAGGTCTGCCTTGCTGAGTGCTGTGGAGTAAATGCATGTGTGCTCTCAGCACCCTCCTGAAATGAAATCATGATGATGCTCTCCAGCTGCTCCAGGATACTCCTGCAAGAGCACTTCTGCTCCCCCACTGAAGTGCCACAGACAATGTGGGTCTGCAACAGCTCCTATCTGGGTGCCTGCTTTTAAATATAGGAACTGTATTAATTAGCATCGGTACTCCTGATTTACTCAAGCAAATCAATGGAAGAACTACTCCGAAATCCTTAGTACTTAAGCCAGTTTCATTTCCTCTGAGACTCAAAGCCTGGGACCTGGACATTGCTACGCCCTCGCTTTCCACGCGCGGCACGTGTTCCTTTAACTTTGTCTTCATTAGAAATGCGTAATTTGTGATCTCAGCGATACCTCCACTCGGAGCCAGGAGTAGTGCTATTGGCTTTCGCGGAGCTACTCTGGATTTACATCAAGGTGAATGAGATCAGTCCATTAGCCTCCCTGGCAAGCTCCCTGGAACATGGTTACAATTTAATCTGGTCCCTGAAATGCTCTAGCTTTGGCCAATGGCTTCCTCTCCCTAGTAGACTGTACACATCAAGGTCACCAAATCCCAGATGTCCTCCAAGGCCCCGGGAGTGATGGTTTGATTTCACACTGGACATTTTGCTGCTAGAAGAAAAATAGTCTGGGTCTTATTTTCTAAGGTTCACAGCCCAGGAAATGCAGGAAGCTGTTTGGTTCAGGTTTTTCTTGTGTAACAGATCAGCTTTTTCATACATCTGCTGATACAATGCTCAAGGATAATTTGACTTTCCTTGGGGAAAATCAACAGCTGGAAAACTTACAGAAAAAAAGAGCTTTTCCCAAGAAAATCTCCCCTCAAGTTAATAGGAAATTGCAGTGACCTATAAAGCACAGAATATGAGTTGATTGGGCTGGAAGGGTTTGAGACGGCTGTTATAGCTAATTCTTCCCCAAGGAAGAAATGGTTTTGCCTGCTTTGTGAAAGAGACCTACTCTATGGGAAGAGATTTGGACTTTACCCCACGGGCAGTCCCTGTGCAGCCGATGGAAAGACTTCTGAAGGAAGAGTAGCAGAGCAGCAGAGGAATGTTATCAGGCTGAATTGGGCACTTCTCTCCCAGGAGTGTCACGAAGGACCAATGAAAGGTCATAAACACTGAAAGATCTCACGATAAAGTGGACTTCACCCATGTAATCCCATCACAGAGGACCTGCTGGATGGTTTGTATCCAATGAAGATAGGGAACAGATGAAGGGAGATCTTCTAAAAGAATATCAGCATTTTTGGGGGTGGGGGGGTCACTGCTGTGTAGGGAGGCTAACGAGACGTGCAACGCAAAAGCAACATGTTACCGTTACGCTGCAGGAATGACTCAATCCATGTGAACAAGGGCTACTCCTTGCTCTTGGCTTATGGACATCCCTCCTGCTGATGCCAACACGGGAGCCATGGGACTCCAACCAGATCCTACAGAGAATAAACCAGTGTTGTAAATCTTATTTCCAATTTGGGATTCTTTACTCACACGCTGAGTATTCATCCAGAATGTCATGATTTGTCTGCTTTTGGACAGAAAAACAGTGGAAAAATATGGATCATATTGTTATAAAACATATAAGTTTCATGACTCACCCAGAGTCTAACTCCTGTGTGATCAGTATTTCTGAAAATTGAGCAAATTATTAAGGTACTCAATATGCACTTTAAGCTCATTACAAGCAGCCGGTTAAAAAAATCTTGTCTGTGCGTGTTTTTTGTTCAACAAGGTGTTAAATAGGAGATGCTCTTTAAACAATCTAATCCGTCCACGAGAAAATATACAAAAGAAAGTCTCTGGAATGATATTTACCTCTCCCCAAGCACGTCAGAAACACCGCCTGTCTTCTCGCTCGCCATCGCCGAGGGAGAAAAGGATGAAGTGGGAAGGTCTCTGTCTTAGCAAAACAGCTGCCGCAGACTTAAAAGGCGAGTGGCAAGGTAGAGGTCTGACTGAGATCACAGGCACTTCTGGGCAGATAGGATCTCCGGGAAGCGAAGACAAGGTGTGAGAAGTCTGTTCTTTCTTGTATCATCGCAAGGGCTCTTTTTTGAAGATAAGCCCGTTTCGGTGGGGAGGGGTGCCTTTGCACTTCAAGGGCGGGCGCGTTTCCACCTCCCCTCTGTTTGTTTTCTAATTTTCTTTTCACTCTCACGTCGGCTCTTCGTGACCCTCTCTCTCATCAGCATCACCACCACCTCTTCACAGGGCCCCGCAGACAGGGGTTAAGAGGCCTCACAAGGGAAGGGAGTTTTACGGCGGGGTCTGGAGGAGATGGGCAGGGGCTCAGGTGGAAGGGATGTGGGGGAGGCAAGGCGCGGAGGGAAATGCCGGGGCACCCGAGTGTGCTTTGGAGCAGCGACCACCACAGTGATGGACCACAGGAGGGGTCCTGGCTCACCTTGAGGATTCCTAAGCACCATCCCCACACAGCCCAGGTACAGAAGCAGATCATGGCAGGGGAATTCAAAAGAAACTCAGAGAAAGACCCAGAAATGGAGCACGTTAGCAGGCAACTAGCCTAGTGCTCCTGGCAAGGAGCACTCCCGGCTGGTTTCATTCAAAACCAAAGTGTTGGTCTTCTTCTACCACCTCTCTATGCAAAATGGAGCTCTTCATTTACAGTCTCTGCTACTTGAAAATCCTACAGTATTCCCCAACTTTATGAAGCAGCAGAGGGAAATCTTGCAAATGCTCCATGGGTGAGAGGGTGGTGGGTTTGCTGTGAGCCCCAGGGATGGACAGCCAGCAGGAGTGAGTAGAACTGCACTGTTCTGCCAAAAATAGCCACTTATGGTAAACAGCTCCATTCAGAGGTCTTCTGGAGACTTGGGATGTACTGAAAGCAATGCTTTCATGTACATGTGATGTTCAAACTCCATGCCGTGGCATCCAAACCAAAATAGGAGGGAGAAATCCAGGTGTGGCTTGTCTGTACTGCGCTGGATGCACCATGGGGTTGTTCACACAAAGCGCAACCAAGTTCAGAAAACAAATAAGCAAAGAGAACAGAAGGGAGCATTGCCAGGGAGGAAGAGGGAAACGAAGTGGGAAAGGTCGGTAATTTCCCACTTAACTCAACCCGTGTCTCCTAACCCCGCTCCCCCGATCCCCCTTCTGATTACCCTACCTCCAAACCCAGTAATATAATCGCCTATCTTTTCATCAGCTCTTCCTTCCTCTGGGTCTAATCTCTTATGACACAAATGAGCGAGTTCAGGGTTTTATTAGTAGAAACGGGGGATTTCAGGCTCTGAACACGACCGGGAGCCCCTGCCGCCGAGGAGGGACCTGCTGGCGGGCTGTTGCCCGTGTCAGGTTGTTGTACAAACATTACCTCCTGCAAATCCCTGGCTTGGTCACCAAGTCAAGCGGTGGAGACAGTTTGCCCAGTAGTTTGACCTTTCACCTCCCCTTTACTAAATAGACCTAATTACTGCATTTGTCTGTCATTTAAGCAACAAATGACTCCATTGAGGTCATCTGAGGGAAGCTGGAGTTCTTAGCTGTCATCTCGAGAGAGCTCAGCTAATTTTATCCTGCTGGGGAAGAAAGCCTTGTGAAATTTTGCTGGAAGGCTCAGTTACAATTGCTGTTTCCTGGGAAGGGTTTGGTGACACACTCACTGCTCAAGAAAGCAAGGTATGACCCCGCCAGCTCCTCCTGGTTCACGGTCCATGGCAGTTTCCAGCGATTGTAGGAGAAACCCTAAAGGAGAAACTTCCTGGGACCATCTAAAGCAAAGATGATAATAATAATAATAATAATAATAATAATAATAATAATGATTATGATGTAATTTTCTTTTCTGAATCCAGATTTTGCCACTGGAAATGTCAAAACTCCCAGGGCACTGACCACCTTTTGTTCAGTCAAAAGGAGAGCCAGAAACTACAGACTCATTTGTTTCGACAGCAGTTCCTCTGCAGTTTTCAGTCCTTGCAGTTCTGATGAATCCCAATTGTGTGCTTTGTGGGTAACATGCAAAATATTGATGAAAGCGGTTAAGCCTGGAGAAAACTCAAAGAAACCGAAATGTGTGCAGGGAAGGACTAGGCAAACTTAGCAAATGGTAGGGTTTCCCCTCTGCCTATATACATAGTAATCTCTAAATTAATTGTGGGGAGATAAATATACCCAAGTACACACAGAATCACAGAAAATACTCTATGTGTCTATTTGCACATACACAGGTTTGTATAGGAGTAGGTCAGGAAGGGGCATAAAGGAGGTCACCTTGTCTACCTCCAGGTTCGATCAGCTCCCCCAGTCCCATTCCTGAGATGTGAGCCTGACTTATCTTCAGCCCCTTTCCTCTCCTAGCAGTGGAGACCCTCAGTCTCTCCAGGCCACCCTTTGCACACCCCTCCTTGACAAAACCAGTATATCTAAGCTCAAGTGCAAGAAGTGCACAGGGTCCCTGCTAGGACACGTTTAGACAAGGTATGCCAAGGCTAATCCTTCATCTCATTTATATCACCCCTCTCGTCCCTGACCTGGGCACATCCCTGCATTTCCAGCTCCCTCCCCTCCAGAATATCTCTGCAAAGGATGTTTTTCTAGCTTGCCCCTTCGGCTGCATCTCGCTTCTCTGTGCATCTCATGCTCTGGCTCTTCTCTGCTGCATCACGTCAGCTGCCTGTCCTCACCTCGCAGCCCATCCCCACCCGTGCCCTCCTCTGTCCCTCAGATTTAAGACCTGGCCTCTGGATCCACCGGGAGCCCACCTCCACCCCTGCCTTGCTTAATTCAAACAGGCACCTCCTCGTTTTCTGCTGGGCTCCTCCTCCGTATGTGAGGGGTCCCCCTTAGACATCTGCAAAACATCTCCAGCCTCCTCAGCCCCCTCTGTAAAGCTCTCCACCACCACGGTGCCTTAAAGACAAAACAAAACATGACAGCAGCCTAGATTGTTGTTGTTCCCATCGTGCTAATATCAACTGAGCGCTTCCTCCCGCTGTCCCCCTCTGTCTCCATCCGTCTACGGTCTCTCCTTGCAGGCTCTGCTCCACCACCCCGGCAGGCTGAGCCGAGGGAGCTGCAAGGGCTGCTCAGCCTCTGCCACTGGCAAAAATCACCCCTTGGGCCACCCCAGGGGGAAAACACCTTGCTTGGAGCTCGTCTGAGGGATCGGAGCGCTCCTGCTCCAAATGGGAGCAAGGACTGGCTTTTTATCCCGAGTTTCGACAGCCCCAAGCACGAGAGGGTCCCGGTGCCTGCCTGGGGCAAGCCGGCAGTGCACTAAAGCCCAGCGAGGGCTAGCAGATCAGCAGAGCCCGTCCTGCAATCAAAGAGGCGAACACCTACGCCGGGGTTTGAAAGGCGAGAAGATGGTGACTGACGCAGGCACGCTCGGCGCTCTGATTCAGTGCCACCTTTCAGCAGGGCTTAGATTACGTCCATCAAACCCAGATCTTTTTCTCCCTCTTTTCACTCCCTCTTTCTCTGCTGACACAAGCGTGCATTGCTCAAGGCGTGTATTATCAGCAAAATGCAGTGTCCTTTAGGATGCAAAGCAACCCTGCAACGAGGCGAAGAAATAGGCTAATCAAGGGAATAAAAGTCTGACTGTATTTTTGCTTCCCTGGTAGGTGAGTCCCAGGGAGTCTCCCAGCGATTTATTTTCTTTCTATAAGCAAAGGTTTGCTCCATCAGAGCCAGTACCGAAACAGTCGAAATAATCTTGCAATGTTATCCTAGCCAGGAGGTGGGAGCTGTACTATATTGCCTGGAAAGGGTTAAACCAGAACAAAAGAAAACAAAAACCAACCCCTTATCTTGTGGTATTTAGCAGCATCTCATAAGCAGCGTGCATTGGAGCGGGGAGGGCTGTGTCCCCTGTTACCTGTGGGACAAAAGCGTTTGGGAGGGAGAGGGGAGCCTAAACGAAATACAGCCGTTAACCACGATTTGCCGGCTAGAGTTTTTCATGTGCAAGTAACAGAAGCGGGAAAATAGAAAAGGAACTTTATCATTACCCTGTTGCAAGATTTAAATAAACATCATTTCTTACGCTCAAAGGACATTTTGATGAAAAGGTTAATGTTATTACAGGTGCTTAAAGGGCTCTAAAAGCCTTATATCACTATGTGGGATGAAAATTTATAGAAAGAGACAGCGAACATTTTAATAACATCCTCCTTAGTTCCTTCACTGACAGATGCCGTGTTTTGTTAGAGCACAGGCAGTATTTTAACAAGGCTGAAACGCAGTCTTCAAGTTAATAGCTGTTCACGTGAAACACAAGGATTGTCTCCCTTTTTCAACCCGAATTTTTTTCATGTTCCCCTCCAAATTTTGTCTCCTCCCCACCTCCTCTCCGTCAGCCACCAAACAAAGCATCGTGGAGCGTACACCAAGGGAACGTGGCAACACCTCCGAGGGCCAAGTTCTCCTTTTCCTTCTTAACGAGATGACGGATTTTGTTTAGATTTTGGCATCTCTGTGCTGACAAAAGGGTTGGTCCTAACGGATGTGTTTTGGTACCGTGTTTGGAGAGACGCTAGAGGAGGTATCAACACCTCCCAGGACTGGAATGGGGAAAAGAAGCAGCATAAAAAAATATTGCCATGTACTTAAAAAAAAATAAATAAAAAGGAGAGAGGTAGTTGCAACATCTTACCTAGCTCGCTGCACGTTTTAGTCCAAGGGAAGCGTGCATGTACAACTGCAGCCACCATAAGCTCCTGAGGCTTGGACTGAAGGCATGAAATCTGTGTTTGTTGTGGAAAGGGACGGGGAGTTTATTTGTTTGCGGAGATAGGTCAGTGTGGGACCATCGAGTAGGAACCTAAACTGTGAGCCAAAAAGCCCGACCCAAGCAGGCACTGTTGTATTTTATTGATTTGTATTGAGGATGGGCGAAATCAACTCAAGACATACTTTTCAGGAAAAATAAATATCTATGGGAAAGAATTGTCAAAGAAAAAAAAAAAAGAAATAAAATAAAATAAAGAGCGTGGTGGAGCCTTTGAGCGAAGCAGTGGGAGCGCTGACCTCCTGCTGTCTGTGTACCCTTCCTGAACAAATATTTCTGTCATGTACAGATAAAAGATTATTTTTATAACAAAATTAGCTTCTCTCCAATGCTCCACTGGTTTTGCTCTCTAGGCAAAATGCAGAATTTCAGTTGCTCTACATTGAATGGGTTAGTGGAAACATCCCGACGCTCAAAAATTAAATGAACAGCCTGATAAGAAAGTGGAAAAGAGATTATTTGTGTATTTATTTTTTTTTCTCCCTCCCATAAATCTATCTGAATGCTGCAGTTGCCTGGTCTTGCGTTTGCCTCTTGCCTTGGCATCGGTCTAACGCCATTGACGGATGCGCAGGTCAACCCTGAAATGCGCTGACCTTGGCCCGCGTTGCCTCTTGCATGCCCTTCCCACCCCCATCCGCCCCGTGTGCCTTGGGGTGGGTCTCACAGCTGGTGGGTGATCTTTTTTCCTCCCATCTGGTGGTGAAAAGGGGACCCACAACAGACCCAAACGTCGTCTTAGGGACATGACTGAGGAAAAGGCGTTGCAGCAGGCTACCAAGCTCTGGAGATCCCCCTGGCCAGGATGCTCTTTGCACTAGGCATTTCTTCAGTGGATGGTCTTCTAATGATAGGAGATGAAGCAGCCCTTGGAATAAAGTGAGTTAAAGCTCCCTTTCTCTGGCAGCACGGGGCATCTCCAGGGCATTTGAGGACACAGGTTTACATCCCCGTGTGTTGTACATGTACACTGGGACAAAGACAACGCATTAAGTACTTTGTGCCGCTCTGCTTCCTTTCCATCAACAGTAAACCATTGGAAATATGGTCTTTTTTTTTTTTTTTCCCTTTGTGAAGAGAAATGCATTAAAAGCTGAAGCAAAGGACACTGGCTATCCAACAAGCCCAGCTTGAAAAATGCAGCCCATCTCCAGAGGAAGCCGGTGAATGTTACTGCTAACATTGCTGGCTCTGATTTATGGATTGTTCCAGCTGAAGACTATTTACCCCATTTCCTCGTGGTTGTCTCCTCCTAGCCATGGATTAATTAGACCCAGCTACTAGCAACGCACCTCTAGTTTCCTTGAGATTGTGCTTGGGATACTTTTGAGTTCATTTTTAATAGATTCGTGTCCTTTTAAGCTCCCTTCACCTTTAAAAATCTTTTGCAAGCCAGAGAGGCAACAAACCCCGTCGCTGTTTTCACACGCACGTACCCGCACGCACAGTGGTCACCCAACGTGGCTTCTGCGGGTTTGCCTTAGTTAAATAAATGTCCTTCCCTCAACATTTGAAGTGTTCCCAGTGGAAGAGTGAGGTAACGTCATTTTGTTATCTAAAACAACCGACGAGTTTTTTAAAGGATGACCTCCGTGTGTCTGTGTATATACAGACACACACGCTCATGCACACGCACATGCAAGCAGAAACGCGCATAAAAGACCCCGTTATGAGTTTCAAACTTAGGTAAACCTCCTGTAGACCTCATTAAGATTTGGGCTGGACTTGGCTCCAAGGTTCAAACTCCATCTGCTCCCCTCAAAAGATCTTTGTTAACCGTGTTTTCACGTCATGGGGCTGAGGAAAGCTGATACAGAAAGATTTTTTGGCCCTGGACTGCTCCCATTCTCCTTTTTAAATTCGGGGTAAATCAAGAGCAAAGCAGGTCTGTGTTCCCCCCGGGGTGCGTTTGCAGTTGTTGGGAGCCGCTTTGGCTGATGTAGGGCTCTAGCAACTCGCTCTTGCAAAGCATTTTCTCTCTTCCCTGGCTCCAGTGCCATGCGGTAAGCATTTCAGATGGATTTTCCTCTGCTTGAAGCCTTTCACCCCCTCAGATTCAGCACAGAGGACAAATCCCCCCGGGGGGGGGGTGGGGAGAAAAGAAAGTAAAACTCAGAAAAGTTGCCGGATTGCAAAATCACAACTGGTTTGGACCTGTTGCTGGCCTCTTCTACTTCTCATCCCGCTTCCTTATCTCTCTCTCTGCCCTTTCCCTTCCCCTTTAAACCGCAGGGAGCAACAATACGGTCATTTGTCAGTGTCTTGCGGGCGTTTGTGTCTCCCCAGTCCTCCTGTGCTGGCTTTCCACCCCTAACCACCCGCAGCCCTCGCTTCCCCCCACGCCAGCATCCCCTGTGGGTGAGGAATCCCCGGGGGCTTCGCCGAGCCCCCCGTGGCCAGTGCCCGGGCGGAGCGGGTGGCCGGGCTGCGCAGCGGGGCGCACACCACTGCTCCCTTCTGGAGAATTATATATTATATTCTGCCTATTTATAGGAGCAGCGAGGTTTTTTTTCTCTAGGTTAAAAGCTGGAGATAAACTGATAAAAGCAGGGAGCTCTGCGGTAACTGAAACCAGTTAATACACTCCCCAAAAAAACTCATATTCCACTTTAAAGGACTCGTGCATCGCATTTTGTAATAAATTAACTCCTCCTCTCCCACCCTTCGGTAGAGGAGGGGTGAAGTCCCTCTGTGGTATCTCGGCTGCGGTGCTTAAATTAGGTTGGTTTCACTGGGTTTGAAAAATAACGCTTGATTTCATAATGAAGAGTGAAACCACAGACAAGATGGTGTTGTAATTGGAATTGAGGAGATAAGGGAGAAAGCAATCCCAGATGCACGGGGGGTGGCGGTGGTGGGGAGAAAGCAGGACTTAAATCAGGTTTAAACAGATGTTCCAACGTCTGGATTTTGCCAAACATTTCATATTCAAAATGTCCGGGGTTTTTATTTGAACCTTGTCTCCCCCGATGGGAAAAACCTGTTGAGATCAAATAAAAGCATCAACCTGCCTCTTTACCAGCACATGACCCCAAGAATATTTTTGTTTTAAGTCTGAAGGACTTCAATTAGCTCCTTTTATTTTGTCGTGGGGTTGCAGTTGTGTTTCAGAAAGGTGGATCAAAATTTTGGGGTGTTGCTGCTCTCAGCTGATGGCAGCAGAAGGAGCAGGAAACAGGGAAGGAAAAAGAAGAGGTTCTCCTCGCTGGGCTGTAAACGCACAAGCGATAAGATTTTGTTATCATGCAGTTCCAAGGAGGTTTAGATAAGGTTGGGGTTGATTGAATAAGATCCAAGCTGAACTTCCAGACTCTCAGAGAAGTCTCTATCTCTTTAATTGCTCTGGAGAGAGGAAAAATTAACGATTTCATTCATTTTATTCAAAGTATTACAAAGCTTAATATATGTATTGTTATCTATATAACCCCAGGATGAAATCATCCGATAACTCGTGGCTATAACTTATAAATGAATATCGCTGCAAGAACAATCAGACGGACGCGCTCAGCCGCAGTAGGGAAAACGCAGGCAGAAACCAGACCTGCAGCGGAGGCAGATAACGGTGAGATACTGACCCTGCTGAAGTGAGCAGCAAACCCCCGCGATCTGGAGAGGACCAGAAATGCACCCAGCTCTGTCCCTTATCGCTGCGCACAGCTGTGGAGACACGGGCAGATCTGGGGGTAAAACCCTTCAGTTTGAGGGATGCTTCTGGAGTTGTGGCTCTGGAGCAGCGGGCTTGCAGCCCATGGGCAGACACGGCTTTTCAGCCTCCTCTTCCCGCATCCCTTCTCTGTTTTAAAAGGAAAGATGTTTATCGCTTGGGCAAGGGCCGTCAGGGAAGATGGAGGATGGAGGAAGGGTTTTAACCTTCAAAACGGGATTTAAAAGAGGGAGGTGGCAGATTCCTCCCCAGAACGGTGATAGGAGACCCATATAAGGGGAAATACAGGCGACCTAGATCCTCTTTACGTACTCCAAAGTCCTATTGATGGTACTAACTTATCTAATATTATAGTATCTAATTCACTACTATCTTCTGTGCAGAGTGTATAACATAAAAATCCATATAAAAATACAAACATACGTAAGTATTATAGTGTCTAATTCACTACTATCTTCTGTGCAGAGTGTATAACATAAAAATCCATATATAAATACAAACATACATAAGTATTATAGTATCTAATTCACTATTATCTTCTGTGCAGAGTGTATAACATAAAAATCCATATATAAATACAAACATACATAAGTACGCATACAAATGCAGGTACAGGTCAATTTATTAATTTATTAGAGCTACAGGTCAATTTATTAATTTATTAGAGCATTGTGGTGAAGCAAATCGGGATTCATGAATACAAACTCAGGTTAATAATGAAAATTTGACTGCACACTGGCATTACTGTTCAAGCAAGGTTCAGGTCTTGTTCTTGCTTTGTCTCTGCCTGAGTACCTGGGTATTATCTTCTCTATGCCCTTAATGTTGTTGCCTGTACAACAGTAAAAACTACCTTTGCCTACCCAATCCTTAGTTTACACAGTCACGTGCTACAGCTCACCTTTTTTGCACTCAAAAAGCAGCATTTCTACTTCAGATCATGTCTCCTCGCAAATAAAAAATGAAATAATCCAGCAGCCCTAAATGTATTTCTAATTTCCTTCAAATAAACCATTTTGCTATGTCTGGAAAGTATATTCTAACGAGGAAAGTAGGGAGGAAGAGCTATCAAGATATTTCTTGATCTCTTAATTTTCTATTCATCATAAGAATCTCTCTTTTCTTTTTTTTTTAAATAATTTCTTCTTTTCCCTTCTCAGATTCCTTTTATGCATATGATCTTCCTTCACCCACACCCAGCAGTAATTTTAAAAATTCCTGTTTTTTCCAAGGAATATCTGTAGCATCAACGCGCTACAAAGATACACACAAAGCTCTGTACACAGCGGGTATCCAGAGAAGCTGCCTACTTAAAGCATGTTTTTTCATAAGTAGAAAACTCCATAAATAAAGGTCAAAGCTGTACTCTGTAAATGGTAGGAATACAACCTGGTGTGAATACTCGCTCTTAAATTCTTTGTAATCCCGGCAGGAAGAAAATGTCATGTCGGAGGGGATCTGAAAGATAAATTGCTCCTATGTTTGCAATCAAGGCTGCGTTAGACTGATGAATCCAAAAGCACAGAGTGTAAATTAATAAAAGCATGACCAGGACTTTCAAGCAGATGCATGACACTGACATTTCATTTAGCTTTTCCAATTAATTAAAAAGAAAGCTTAATCAGGATGCTGTTCCAAACACATGGAAATCAATGATTCGCTTTCATTTCCATAGAGTTTGGTCAAGGTCCAGTTATTTAAAGAACAAATATTCACATTCCTGGGGCAGAGGGATCTGCTGGCGTGACATCATTTCTCAAACTGCAGCAAAGGTGCAGTTTGCTTCGTGCTGCAATGATTTTTAAAAGGCATTTGGAGAAGCTCATTACTTCTGTCTCTTGAATTTTAGCACTCAGCTTGCAATGGGCCCATGCAGCTTTTTTATTTGCTTTAAAGAGGACGAGGAGCAAACCCCCATGCTGCAAGAAAACTTAAGGGCAACAGCAGAACAGCGTGGCCAAATCTCTTCTTGTGATGACGGGAGAAAGTGAATTTGCAGAAACACCGAAGGCAAAGCTTACCTGGGCAAAGGAAGAGTGCTATGAGCATGTTAAAACATGGACCCTTGGGGAGACTTTGGGCCAGGAGGTTGGCTGTGCTCAGCCTTGCAGTAATTATAGACACTAAGGGTGTGGAGGGGAAGGAAAAAAAAGCTATATCCAAGTTGCACGTTAATAAATATGCAGGAGGTTATTCTCCTCTTTGAATGCATAAATCTTCTGTGAGCGATCTGTGTGTGCCTGGAATGTGAGGAGCTGGGCTGAGCCAAGGCGAGTCTTGTCCAAATTTCACTACTTTCCAAACGATGCCTCATTTATTAGTGCAGGCAGCTCCGAGTCTCTGGGGATTAACGTCTTGGCCGCCCAGAGTGATTAGATTTGAGATCAGGAGGAGCCCCGGAGTCCGAAGCTAGAAGCGCTTCATTCAGCAGCGGCAGGGACTTCGGATGCAGAGTAACTTTATTTTTGTCGAGCAGCAGCACAGAGCACCTCTGAAACGCTCCCAGCATGGAGGAACCACACCAAAATAAATACAAGTCACTCTTTTCACACCAGGTCTGAGGTGGCCGAGCCAGCACAGGTACTTCCATATAGATCCCGCAAGTTAGTGACATAATAGATTACCGTTGCCACTTTTCAACAATAATTGCATAATAACTGCTAATTGTTGTTAGCACTTTTCATCTCGGTCGCTTGATATATTTTGCAAAGAAAGCCTTAACTTTGCAAATATTTAAGCAAAAGAACAACTCCACCGACTTCAGCCAGGTAACATCATTAAAATTAAGTAGATATACGGAAGGAGGGTTCAAATAAGCCGGGGTGAATATTCACTTTGCATAGTTTACTCAATGGGTTTCACCCTCTCTTGCCCCTGGAATGACCGCAAGCAAACTGCAGTTGCTCCAGATGTACTGATAAACCAGGTGAGTGAATATCTCCTGGAGTTAGTCTCCCTGTCGTCTTAGCACAAATACCGAGCCCCTGCGCAGGGTTGCTTGTGATCTGGAGGCTCAGCTGCAGGTTTGCTCCCTGCTTCACCAAACCCAAGTGTCTTCCAGCAACACATCATCCTCCCCATAAATGTCACATTTGGTATTGGTGGATCTTCTGGAGCTGAAGCTCCTGTCTCACATACATTTATTTTTTCCTGTTTACTTAATCCAAAATCAACCCTGTAAACCACCAGACCATGCATGGTGCTTCCCTAATGAGAAGCTTCTTGATAGTGAATGCAGAATGCAGTGAAAGCATTAATAGCTCCGTTTGCAACCAAAAGGAGAGAATCTCCACTTAAATCCTCCTGAAAATAACTCTGGGCCCTGGTGCCACTAGCTAGATATATGTGCATATATTTGGGATACCTTGGTTTGGAGAGTGGTCATACGCTGTACGCTGCCCAGATCTCTTGATTTTCAGCAGACAGCACCACAACAGGATATTAATAAAACTGAGGTTATCCATTACCAAATCAGCTGCAAGCTAAATCTCATCCTATAATTGCAAGAAAACCTATCCGACTCCTTGTTTAGTGTTCAAACTTAGCTGGAAGACACTAAGCATAATTCTATGTTATAGACACACCAACTTATTAGCACAGACTTGGGGCTAAAATCTTTTCTTCTTGTTTTTGTTTGCATAGGAGGGACGAGGAGGGGAGGGGTTAGGAGGGAGGAGACGGCTTCTCGCTGCCCTGGCAGTGCCATCTGACATCAATTGTGCCACGTAGTTTCCAGGTTTTTGTGGGACCCTCCTCGAAAACAGAAGAGAAATTACCATAATCTTTACGAAGGCTTCCATAAAACATCACTATAATTTGAGAGTATCCTGCTAGTCAAGGGGGGAATTTTCGGAGGTCCAGCTCAGAGGTCTGGCGGGAGCCAGGTGTCTCACCCTCCGCCGTGGGGCTCTCACAAAAGCCCAGGAGCAAATCTCTCTGCAGGCTGCTCACCCTTCTGCAATTATTATTCTCCGTCCGTGGGCAAAGGCAGCAAAAAGAAATATATTCCTGCTTATTGGCCATCCTAATCCACAGTGGGGGTGAAACCAGCCCTCCTTAGAGAAGCTAACATCCTCATTCCAGAGACAGTTTGTATTTTTGGCAGAGGGGAAGGATGCTGAGCAAGTACCACCCCAGTATTTATCAGCCACGGAGGTTTCACCAGGCAACATCTCCCAGCAGCCTTAGTATATCCTAAAGCCTACACTTGCGTTGGAGCACGGAGGTGGCCGTGGTTGGAGAAGGCATGGCATGGGCCACTGAAGGTCACTCTCCATCTTGTCTTGGGGTGGCAGCAAGTGAGGTCCCCTCCGAACCCCAGATGTGCTCATCGCATCCCGTCCCAGGGTCTTGGGAAGCCACAAGGATTTGGCTCGGGGAAAGAGGGACGGGCATGTGGTCTTTTGGCTCTCCTTTTTGGGTGAGAGTCAAGCAAGCATCGGGGGGATAGGTGCGTACGTGTGCTGCTGCACGCAGTCGGACTGCTCCATGCCCCAGAATAGGACTCTGTAGCTAAAAAGAAGGACAAAAAAAAAAAAAAAAAAAAAAAGATTTTTTGATATTTTTCCTGCTAATTTCAGGAAACCATCCCAAATTTCCATTGCAAGGTAACCCGCTCCAATTCACTGGGGAGAGGAAGTTTAAGCAGACTGTTTGTCCCCAGTCTCAACCACACACACGGACACACAGACACACGGACACACACCAGAGGAAGGCAATGGATACCATAAAACAAGGCAATTGGGAAAGGGAAAAGAAGTAGCAACATTGTTGGCCATTAATAGCTCTTTTCAGCCTGAAACGTAGGTTTGTAATTGTTAACAAACTGTGATAGAAACAATTGGTGCCTCCAGCAGTGACAGAAAAGCAGCATCAGAAGGGCCAGATCTAAATTTACATCTCTCATTTACTAGAAAGTGTTTTTTGCAATGGGAACCCTTTCAGCATTGTTTCAGGACAAGCTCTATTTAGTCTCTCGCAGGAAAAGCAGGTCCTAGGATTTCCTCATGAATTACAAATAGATCCCGCCAGTCCAAACTCCCGGTTAATATACTGCTCCAGCCCTCAGCGAAGTTGCAGGAGGAGTCATTTGGCACTGGACTTCGGCCCATGTATAATTAAGGATGACATTCTTCACACGCGCCTTTCAGGCAGGTTTTATTTTAATTTTTTTTTTCTTTTTTTTGGGTACTCTTGAGAATTAGGACATTTTTGGATGGAAGAAAGAAAAGGGGAGGGAGGAGGAAAGGGGACCTGGGTGTTAAGTGATAAGCAATTGAACTGTAGCTATTTGCAAACCCATGAGAGCAAAAGCTCTTAGAAATACAGAGGAGGTGGGAGATTTTTGGTGCCAGGCTCCAGGATGGACTACACCACTGCACCGAGTGCTCTCCTACAGCGAGACGACTTAGCACGTGCTCGCGACGCACGCTGCTCAGAGCCCCTAAGATGCTTTCCCAGATCTACAGAGTAATCAGTGCAACTCAACGGGATTGAAGAGGCTGCTAAATCCACAACGGCTTCACCCTGGAGCAGGGACGACTCCTGTCATCACCGTTACTTTAGTCCTCCGAGCAAAAGATCCCGGCTCTGCAACTTTTGGCAGCTTATCTGCCAAAGCAAAGCCAAACGTGGCATTGACGCCTTCACGCCGCCTAAAAACCGGCTCTGCGAGCGCTTTGCCTTGCACCTTGCAGAGACGTCTGATGCTGGGCAGAGGATGTACAGCCATGTGCAATTCTCATCTGCTCAGATCCTATGGGAAAGGATCAGCGTGATTTATCTTAGCCAGTATTTGCAAGGTATCCTTTCTATTGTTTGCTAACTGCCGTTAAGTTTGGACGGCAGGCGGAGGGGTCAGAGCCAAGGCAGAGAACAGAGATTTGCCGAGATCACGCAATGCTCCAAGCCTGTGGCTGCAGTAAACAGAATCTCCTTAAAGGTCACATCTTCAGGCTCCCACTGCAATTGCCAAAGGAAACTGCAATCATTTTTCAGTCCTTTAAACGCCAGACTAAAATGTACTCAGCCACAATTTTCCTACATGTTCCTGGTTTGTGAGGAGACTACTTAGGAGTCATTTCCTTGCCAAGAAAAGCTTCTCTTTCCTCCTGAATCCGGAATAGACCCAGGCAGCTCTCTGCAAAGTTAGGGGTCAGGGCACAAGGGATGAGACCTTGCAATTGGACTCTGCAGGGCACCCCAAAGTAGGCGCCTTTTGCAGCATCAGCAAACCAATCTGGACAACCAAAATACTTCTTTACCGCTCAAAAAAACTCCATCGCGTCTATCGGCAGTGTAAGAAGGACCAGCTCTAGGCTGAGAAATCCTAATACCTTTCTGGGTAGAAAAGTCATTAAGTGCATCTCTTTTTCCTGTCCTAAATGGCCCGTGAAAAATCTTACATTTCTCACGGCTGCTTCCCCCCACGCCCAGCAATGACCAAATTTATAAAACCGCTTTTCACCCCTTATTTACAGCAGGGAATTGGGTCTATCTTTGCTACTCATCTTCCCCAAACACCCAGCAAAAACCCCAGCTCTCCTGGCACAGGCTACAACCCAGCCGATTGAGGCACATCACCAGCTCGCCAGCTTAAGTGCGACCCCAGCGCGCATTAAGTGCTGTCAAACCCGGCACGAAAAGTCCGCCCGTAGGACTGACCCTAAATGAATAGCCACTGTGTTTACGTGAACCACCCGACAGATTGCTTCTCTCTTACCCAGAGCCCCAACGTATGTCAATAAAAATCTCTGGGTTTCATTAGGCAGCCCCTGCCTGGATACATAAATAATAAGGCTGTTGTCAGATCTCCCTATGGTGTGTAAGGGCAGATCTGGAAACCTGAAGGCCACGACCTTCATGTTTCTCAGCAGGGACCGAAACGCCCTCGGAGCCAAAGTAGTGGGAAAATGAGAGTCTGTGTTATGCTTTAACATGATACTGACAGGCAAATGTAATTTCTCAGAGTTCACTCCAGCGAACACTGATCTGTTTTATAATCTCAGGCGCTGGAGCGCTGGCCCGGCTGCAGCTCCGAGGCTGCTGCGGGAGGGGATGGGATGGGATGGGATGGGATGGGATGGGATGGGATGGGATGGGAGCTTCCCCTCAGAGCTCCGCTTGGATCGCGGGGGGACCTGGAGGAGCTTCTTGAGGAGAGGGAGGAAAGGCACGGTCGTGTTTGGGATGAGGAATGAGGAAGGTTAAGAAGAGGATGAGCTCAGTGCTCTGGGAGGGTTTTTGCGGCACGGGGAGATGTCAGAGGAGGCGAGCTGGGAGTCCTCACCCCGGGGGGGTAAAATCTCGGCAGGGCTGTGGAGAGGCGATGTGCATGGCCGGCCAAAAGGTTGCTGTGCTGTTGGGAGCTAGAAATAGTGAAGTGGGAATGATGGCAGGCTCTTCCTCTGACCTCCAGCCCCTTTCTGCCTCAGCCATTTCCAGGAAATCCCTGATTTCTCCTACGGCGAGGGCTCTGCTCGGCCGGTCGGGAGCAGACGATGCTGGAGCAGCAGCCTGGCCCTGTGGCGTGGCCGGGGGGGACCCTGGATGTGCAGGTCAGGGTGGGTATGAAGAGCCATTAGGGCTTTCTGATGCTGACACCTCCGTGGCTCTAGATCGGTCCATGCTGGTAGGACCAGCACCAAAACAAGCAACCCCTTTGCCGCCAGCCTCCAAGCCACGAAACCCAGTTACACCACGGCAGGGCAAAAGCTGGGGTGATGCTCATCATCTGAAAACAGGCTGGGATGGAGGGAATGTGTTTGGGGGCTGCTTGCAAACACTGCAAGGACTGGAGGAGTATGTGAGCAAACGGCTCAGTGAGGTTCAAGGATGCTTCTTCCTTCATCCTGGCATCTGCTTGAGGAAGAGCCCATGGCATGCGGGATGCTGTGCGGCACCCGAGCGCACCAGTTACCTATATATTGTCAGATGAATTAACTATATGCACAGACCGGCTCAGGGGAGGGTGTCTCCAGCCAAGGTGAAGCTTCAGGAATGGCCAAGAGGTCTTCAGGAATGGCCAAGAGGTCTTCCAGCCTCGGCACAGAGCATTGCTCTCAAAAGGGGCTTTTTTGGTTAAAAGGGCAGCGCAGGCTGCTAATATCGGTTTGGTACCTCCTTAGCGAGCGATGGAGATGAAAGCGCAAGGTATGAGACTGACGGGCCGAATTTGAAGGGAGAAAAGGAGAAGGTCAGCAGATGACTTTATGAGCTGTGGAAGTAGCGGTGGCATTTTTCCAGGAGTACACTGTGTCTTCTGCCGAGGAATGTATACCATGCTCTCCGGGCCGGGTGACAGAGTTAATCACCCAGCGAGCAGGAGGGACCGGGGGCGGCTGGGGCAGGAAACGCTTCCCGGAGCGGCTGGGGGGGCTGGAGACCCGGAGAAGCCCCAGCCCCGTGCGAGGGGAGGAGTACCGTCCCTCTGCATGCGTTGCGTGCAAAGCCAACGCAGCCCGGTCCCTGTGTGGTCTAGAGGGGGTTGCGTGTGTGGTCCTGCAAAGCCCTGCTCATCTGTCCAAAGGCTGCTAACTGCCTGCTGAATGACCACGTCTGTTTACTTTAGCTCTGTCTGCACCAACTGAACTCTGATCGCTGCCTTCCTCCAGCTGGGCCGGCTCAGGACCCCAACGTGAAGGAGAGCGGGAGAGAGATCTGTGTGTGTGAGGCTCCAAAAAAAGAATAGGCTGCAAATGGACTACAGTGTAAATCATGGCGAACAATTTATGGGCCATTTTCTCTCCCATCATTTCTTCTCTGATCCCCACCCTCCCTCCTCACTCAAACAGACCAGGCTCATAAATTGCCCGTGCTGAGTGCTGGCAGAAAGGTTTTTCATGTTCCTGACAGCTGCAATAAAAATATGCCTGTGTGTCTGGTAATTGTGTGTGCAAGAGGGGGAGGGAGAGAGGTGGGTGCCTGTGCAGGGTGCTCGTGTGTGGGTACGGGTGTGCGTGAGAGAGTACAGCGGGGGGGGGGGCTGCGTGCCTGGGACCGTAGGGGGGGCAGCAAGGTGATGCAGGGATGCGTGCTGTGGTTGCACGTGTGTGCTGTGACTGCATCTGTGTGCTGTGGTTGCACGTGCGTGTGCTGCGATTGCACGTGTGCATGCTGTGAGTGCATGCATGTGCTGTGATTGCATGTGTGTGCTGCAATTGCGTGTGTGCGCTGTGAGTGCATCCGTGTGCCGATTGCACGTGTGTGCTGTGACTGCATCTGTGTGCTGTGACTGCATCTATGTGTGCTGTGAGTGCGTGTGTGTGCTGCGATTGCACGTGTGCATGCTGTGAGTGCATGCATGTGCTGTGATTGCACGTGTGTGCTGCAATTGCATGTGTGCACTGTGAGTGCATCCGTGTGCCTTGGTTGCACGTGTGTGCTGTGGTTGCACGTGTGTGCTGTGGTTGCATGTGTGCTGTGACTGCATCTGTGTGCTGTGACTGCATCTGTGTGTGCTGTGGTTGCACATGTGTGTGCTGCGATTGCACGTGTGCATGCTGTGAGTGCATGCATGTGCTGTGATTGCATGTGTGTGCTGCAATTGCGTGTGCGCTGTGAGTGCTTCCGTGTGCCTTGGTTGCACGTGTGTGCTGTGGTTGCACATGTGTGCTGTGACTGCATCTGTGTGCTGTGACTGCATCTGTGTGCTGTGGTTGCACGTGCGTGTGCTGCGATTGCACGTGTGCATGCTGTGAGTGCATGCATGTGCTGTGATTGCATGTGTGTGCTGCAATTGCGTGTGTGCGCTGTGAGTGCTTCCGTGTGCCTTGGTTGCACGTGTGTGCTGTGGTTGCACATGTGTGCTGTGACTGCATCTGTGTGCTGTGACTGCATCTGTGTGCTGTGGTTGCACGTGCGTGTGCTGCGATTGCACGTGTGCATGCTGTGAGTGCATGCATGTGCTGTGATTGCATGTGTGTGCTGCAATTGCGTGTGTGCGCTGTGAGTGCTTCCGTGTGCCTTGGTTGCACGTGTGTGCTGTGGTTGCACATGTGTGCTGTGACTGCATCTGTGTGCTGTGACTGCATCTGTGTGCTGTGGTTGCACGTGCGTGTGCTGCGATTGCACATGTGCATGCTGTGAGTGCATGCATGTGCTGTGATTGCATGTGTGTGCTGCAATTGCGTGTGTGCGCTGTGAGTGCATCCGTGTGCCTTGGTTGCACGTGTGTGCTGTGGTTGCACGTGTGTGCCAATTGCACGTGTGTGCTGTGACTGCATCTGTGTGCTGTGAGTGCGTGTGTGTGCTGCGATTGCACGTGTGCATGCTGTGAGTGCATGCATGTGCTGTGATTGCATGTGTGCATGGTGTGAGTGCATCCGTGTGCCTTGGTTGCACATGTGCTGTGGTTGCACGTGTGTGCTGTGGTTACATGTGTGTGCTGTGACTGCACCTGTGTGCTGTGAGCGCATGCGTGTGCTGCGATTGCATGCATGTCTGTGCCGTGATTGCATGTGTGCATGCTGTGAGTGCATGCATGTGCTGTGATTGCACGTGTGGGAGTGCTGTGATTGCATGTGTGCTGTGAGTGCATGTTCATGCTGTGATTGCACGCTTGTGCTGCGACTGCACGTGTGTGCACAGTGAATGCACACGTGCCACGACCGCATATACGTGTGTGTGTGCCATGACTGCACGTGCATGGGCTGTGATGGCATGTACGCGTGCTAATTGCATCTTTCTGCTGCAATTGCATGTGTGTGCTGTGACTGCAGGTACACGCGTGTGCCGCGATCCATGCACGCTGTGACTGCACGTGTCCAAGCGTGCATTTGCCAGGCAATGATGTGTGTGGCAACGGGCCACGGGCAGTTGTGTGTGCACGCAAGCACGAGAGTCTGTACAAGCAGAACACAGTTTTCATGTGTAGGCGGGAAATGGTTTCTTTCCAGCACAGGAGAATGTTTGAGATGTTGATTTTTTTTTTTTTTTAAATCAGGATTAATAATGCAAATCATGACCTTCTTTAGTAAACACACTCCCTAAACAAAAATACATTGATTTTCAGACTGGATCAATCACAGTGTTTATTCTGATCATTCCCAAATGCTCCATGCTGGGAATTTCTTACTTAAAACCAAAACCTGTAGGCTATTGTTAGGTTAAATTTTGAGACTCAAAATCAACTGAGCTGATAAGCCCAGGCTATGGGATTTTTCAACGCAATGAAACTTCAAATCAAGCAGTAAGTTTTGCAGCTGTAATGGAAATAATTTCATCCCTGCCAGCCAGTTCGGGAGGAAATAATGCTCAGCCACAGGATTCCTAGAAAACAGCTTTCTCCTTTTCATCACTTCTCCATATTCACTTCTTTGAATGAAGTTACTCTCACAAAAAGCTTGATGGGAAGAAACAGCGCAGCAAATCGCAGGGTGTGCAAAGTGTTACCCACGAAAACTCGGGAGCTTTTGTCTGGGGAAAGATATTTTTCCCCTATATGTCTGCGTTCTGCCCTGACCCAGTTTGGTTTCTCTTTTGTCTTTCTCAAAAATACTCTTGCAAGTGTTTGCAACCCTTTTTGCACCACTACCAGTTTGAAAAGCTTTTCATTAGTAAAAAGATTAGAAAGATGACGAACAAGGTGCAGAGTGACACACGGGGAAAGAAATCAGAATTTAGTTAAAGAAAATCAGAGCACCCAAAAATCTGCGTCCTGTTAATTTATAGTTCTAGATTTGTTAGGAAAGGCACAGAGACCATAACCTGTGCAGAGATTATTCCCAACCCTGAGAAAAACTAAGTTGGAAGAAAATCCAGACAAAACCCAAGCAGCGATGTAGACGTGGATGTGTGTAGCAAAGAGAGGGATGCCCCCGAAAAAGGAAAGTCTATATTTTTTAGTGCTGTTGGCACACGAGTGTGCCTGGGCAGGGGCCGGCAGAAAACTGCTGGCGGGTTTCCGAGTCCGAGGATCAATAGCCCCGTGTGTGCCTGGGCTTTGTAGCTCTAAGTGCCTCTGTAGGGAACAAAGAAAGTGAGTAAAAATTGAATTATCCACTTAAGGTTGTGTCAGCTTTCCATCATAAATCTTTTTTTTTTCGGAGGTTTATTACTCATCTGTAAAAATTCCTCCCATCCTTAGCCTTTGCATATACAATATGGTTTCAGCGCTGGAAAAAGCTTCATATATATGTAATTTAATAAGGTACAAAGTTATCATTTTATGCAGAAAGAAATATTATGTCTCACAGCTACACCAGAGGAATAAAATCAGGGACTGGTGGGAGTGATGGCTGGAGGGGAGCTCTGGAAACCTTGTGCTGTGAAGGGGCAGCTTTCAGCGGGTCCCAGTTAGGGCAGCTCCCACCCGGGCTCGGCTGCAGAAGGCAGAGCCCAGGCACCCGCCGCACCTCCGCGACCTGCCGGGGCTCGGCCAGGCTGGCTGCGGGTGCGCGATCTCCCCTTCGTGCCCCGAGAGCCGCGGGGAGACCCCACGGGCACTGGGGATGCTCTGCTCTGCTCTGCTCATCCCATGGGCTACAGACGAACCCTGCCTTTAAAGAGCATCCTCGGGCATCGGCCACCTGTGTTGTAATCAATCTTTACTTAAAATGTGATTCTTTCCCTCTTTTCCTTTTTTCCCTTTCCATTTTCCTTTTCTATTTTCCTTTTCCTTTTAGCCTTTTCCATTTTCCTTTCCCCTTTCCCCTTTTTTCTCCTTTCCTTTCCTTTCCTTTCCTTTCCTTTCCTTTCCTTTCCTTTCCTTTCCTTTCCTTTCCTTTCCTTTCCTTTCCTTTCCTTTCCTTTCCTTTCCTTTCCTTTCCTTTCCTTTCCTTTCCTTTCCTTTCCTTTCCTTTCCTTTCCTTTCCTTTCCTTTCCTTTCCTTTCCTTTCCTTTCCTTTCCTTTCCTTTCCTTTCCCTTCCTTTCCTTTCCTCCCCATTTTCACCCATTTTTCTTTATTCTTATTCTTATTCTTATTCTTATTCTTATTCTTATTCTTATTCTTATTCTTATTCTTATTCTTATTCTTATTCTTATTCCTATTCCTATTCTTATTCTTATTCCTATTCTTATTTTCTTATCCTTATTCTTACTCTCATTCCCATTCCCATTCTCGTTCCCAACCTCATTCCCAATCTCGCTCCCACCCTTTCCCTTCCCTTTCCCCCTTCCCACGCCGCCGGGGAGCGACCCGGGGGCTCCACGCCGGCCGCGGGGGGACCCGCTGGGGACCCGGGGCCGGGGGGGAGCCGCAGCGCGGAGCCGCCGGTGGCCGGAGCGGGGCCGGGGCGGGGGCCGGGGGGAGGCCGGGCCGGGGGGAGGCCGGGCCGGGGAGGGTCCCGCCCGGGCGCCAGCCGCTGCCCCCGACCCTCCGCATTAACCCCGCTGACACGGGCGGGCGCCGCCGAGCCAGCCCGGCCCCCGCCCCGGGCGGCCCCGCCGGCCCCGCCGCCTCCGCCCGGCCTCCCCCGGGGGCTGCCCCGCGTACCCCAGGTGGACCCCGGGCAGGGGGTGCAACCCTCGCCCCCCCCGGGAGATGCCCCCCTGCAGCACTTACAGTTCTTAGGGGCTCACAGCCCACCAAGGCAAAAAGGTGCGTTTCTCCCCCTCCTTCCCGCTCTTGCCGCTTTGCTCCTCTTTCTGCTCTGGCTACGATTTATGGGAGATACGGGGTTCACTGAAATGGGGGGAGAAGAGGTAGTTTTGGGGACAGAAAACTGTTACGGTCTGGGGAAAAAAATCACATCACCCCATTTTTGTTAGGCCGGGATCTTTCCCGCTGCATCTGCCTCTGCAGAAAGCGTGCGTGGGGTGGCACAGAGGGTCCCTGCGGTCTCGCTGCCCAGGGCAGGCAGGGGTTCCCCAGTGCTTTGCCATGGAAAGCCCTGAGAGATGCCACTCCAAAATAAAGCTTTTTTACAAAAAAAGAGCCCGTAAGGATATCTCCTTGCTGAGTGGTTGCAGCTCCTTTTTACCTCCTTGCTCCATGCACTAGGATGCTTGGCAGCCTGAAAAGCCCTGGTGAGGGGAAGGTTAGCGGGGTTTCCCCTCAATCCTCCACTCCCCAGACCATATTTCTGTTAGATCTTGAATACCCTTTTTTTTTTGTGTGTGTGTATCTGGCCTGTGCCCACTTTGCCCCCCCCCCCCCCCCCGGGGTGCTGTAGGACTGGGAAGTGGGGCTGCACCCCGGGGGGGGGGGGGGGGTCCTGCTGCCAGGAGGGTGCCCCAGCCCCCCCAGGAAGATGCGGGGTGAGGAGAACCATGCTGGGGATGCCCAGCATTACCCCGCTGCAGCAGGGATGAGGCACAAGCGGGGAAGGAGGGAGGGTGGGAGGAAAGCTGATCCTGAAGTTTCCATCTTGTGAAATTGAAGCGCATGTGCCTATAATGAAATATTTCCTCCCATTTCATGGCAGCTCAGTAATTCCTGATGGCAGGGAGCCTGGGAAAACAGATCCCCCCGCTCCCACCCACAGCGCCTGACCGCACGGGCAGGGACAAACAAGGGCTTCGTTTTGCCGGGCCGCGGCGGCTCCCCGCCTCCCGCCTGGACACCTTATAGCATCCTCCAAACGCGGCCCCGTGGAGAGCCCTTTGCCCCCTTCCCCCTCCTCCAGCAAAGGGAAATCCACATTTCCGAGGGTATTTCGGTGCAGGGCTGCAGCAGCTCGGCCCCCGCTCCGGCAGCACCCCGGTCCCCCGTGTCCCCAGGGCCAGGCAGGCTGCTTGCGGTGCTGTGCCTGGGGTTGACGCCAAGGGCTGCCACCCCCAGCAATAGCCACTGCTTTCATTTACTTTTGAATTATGTGGTTTTTCCAGCTCCTCTAAATTTAATTAAACTTTGACCAAAATTCTAAGCAGGGAAAGAAAATAGAAAAGGGGGTTTGTGCCAGAACAAGCACAGTAATAATATTAATAATAACAAAAAGCAACAACAAGCCCTTAAACACTTACGGGCTGGGTTGTAGGAGTTCAGGCTACTGGGCTGAGTCAGGCAGAGCACTGGGAGTCCACAGGCCCCTTTGAAACGCTCCTGACACAGGATCGATGTAGCTGAGGACACCAGAAAGCTGCTGCAGCATCAGATTTCCTTTCGAAATTGCATTTTCCTAACAAATAGAAGTAAAGCACCAGTAAACTGGTGGCACAGAAATGGGCAGAGATGGGGGTGAGATCGAAATGCAGCTCATGCCTGGGAGGAGGAGGCTTCGATGGGGAGCCGGACCAGCTCTGGCTGGGGAAGAGCATGCCGTGAAGGAGGAATTCAATGGAGGGGTGCAAGACTTCAGCAGCAGCCGCTCTTGAGTCCTAATTATTTGTTGTCCCTCTTTGTGTTATAGCAACACCCCAGAGCTGGACAAAACCCCTGTCGTGATGGGCGCTGCATCCCTTGTGTGTGGACCCCGTGCCCACCCCAGCGAGTTTCTGATCCGGTGTCCTGACAGAGGGGTTTACGCTCATTTTAAGGCAATGCAAACCTGCTCTGGCCCCGCCGTAGGTGCCTTGCTCAGCTGGACCTGGTGAACGGGTCTTGCAAGTTTATACCTCCTAACAATCCACTCCCCACCATTTAATGTAAAACCGGTGGTTTTTTTAAAAGCAAAGATACTCGAGCCCTTGAAGAAAAATAATAATTTTCTCCCTCCTTCTCTCATTCTGTTCCCTACCAGTTTGATAAAGGGATGGTCAAAGTGTTTATTCAGGCTTTGCTCCTACGATGCTGCTAACAGGATGAAGTTAGGATCATATAAATTCCTCAGCCAGATAAATGTCCTGTGTAATCCTGTATCTGTCCCTGACAGTAGCCAGTACCAGATGCTTCCCAGGATGTGACAAGAATGCTTCGCCGCATCTGCAGATGGAATTACCTGCCTACAAAGAAACCATACTCCTGGTGCTTATCACTTAGCAGCTGGTTTGATGGACTTAAAGAGAAAAAAAGTCCAGAAGGTGAGGGCTTTATTAATGTTATTAATCATTTTATTAATTCTGCCTTTTGGGGGTCAATGGGAAAGCAGCCTCCAGGCTATAAGTCACCTGTGGCTGCAGATGAGGAGGCGTGTGGTGTCACAGCGGTGACTCCCAAATCCAGAGGCTCTGTGGTCCTTCCACACGTGGGTTCCGCTTTGTTTCCCGCATGCTTAATGCGTCACGGGAGTGGGAGGCAGGACCTTGGAAATGTCCCACTAACATGAGTTTGCAATGAACATTACTCATTTCTTGGTACAAAACTTAATTGGGGGATTTCAGGACCTGATGCAGAAAGACCAACAGGGAAAATTACCGTATCCAGCATTTTACATGGCTGCTTAGGATTGCGGAGGCTCGCACTTATTAATCCTCTGGCACTGATTAGATCTAAGTTTGATTAAACAATGTCGGGAAAACAAGGCATCCTAGATTAGAAGCAGAAGTGAGCCAACACGCTGCCAAGGAGTGCAGAACACAAACTACGAGCCTTGTCCAGCCAGTGAAGTCCAACATGTTTGCGCTTGCGATGCTCAGAGTCACTACTTAAGGGACGACCCGCTTAGTTGTTCTTGAATTCAAAGAACTGCAATAAAATGTATTTAGCGCAAGTCTGCCAGGGCAAGCTGCTTGTAGTAACTTTGGATGGAGAAAATCCCGGTGCATTCCCTGCAGCAAAGAGCTCTTCTCCTTCTGCTGCAGGAGTCCCTCTGTAAAGCACCCCGACAATCCCCAGCCAACACGAGTCACGGAGCCCTTTCCTCTAAGGAAAAGGAGCTTATTTAATAGCTACTTGCGCGCATGGAGACACACACATTTACTCCTGTGTTCCCCTGGATCCCCACCAAGCTACATTCATGTCAAACCTACCAGCACCACCATCGGCCCTCCAGTCGTGTTCCTTGGCACCATATCACTCTCCTCCATTTCCCGCTCTTTCTTTTTGTCAGCACAAAGCTCCCTGTCATCTCCAGCCCTCTTCCTTCTGTCAGCAAGGAGCAGGCACCACCGTGCAGCGAGACCAAAGGGGACGGCGATCCCACGGTGCGGAGCGGTCTACCCCCACTTTCTGGGGGCTGGGGAGAGCCCCCACTAGAAATATTAACTGCACGCACACGTGCGTGCACGCACGCTCCCACCAGCTTGCTGGAGCCTCTTGTGCTCATCAAGATGACATTAGGTGAGGTTTGCTTCCTACCCCAGAAATTCAGTCCATTCGTCCTCCTGTTTTGGAGAGCACAAACTCACAAACTCTGCTTTGCTTTTTGAGGATGGAGAGGCACCTAAAAGCTTATCTGGGAAGCAGCAGAAAAACATCCTCCCCATCAGCTCTTCATGGGAAGTCTTGGCAGGGCAGCGGCAAGTTCCCCAGTGGCATCCTGCAGGCTGGGAGCTGGTGGCCATGGAGGGCTGGGGAAGGGCCGGAAGTCAGCCTCCGCCTTGAACATTACTGGGGGACACTCCCAGATCCTCTCCTAGCTCCCATCCCATTCCCAGGTCTGCCCCTCGCAGTAAAATGATGCTTTTCCTGGAGCATCTTCCCTTTTCCCACACCACAGGAAAGCTGGACGACCATCAGCTCAGAGCAGACCCATGGCTCCGAATACTGAGGAGAGGCAAAGCCACCCCTGGCACCGGGGACAGACACAGGTGTCTGCAGGCATCACCATAACTCTAATAACAAAGAAAAAATAACTGGGCTGGCCCTCTTTATGTCAAAAATTGAGCTCGTTGAAAAGCGGCTTCCTCCTCTCCTTCCATTCACTGAGAAGACCTCGAGGTGGGACACCAGAGAAAGAGTAACCAGAGAGCTCATGTAAATGCCAGGCAAGCAAAAACCCTGAAAGAAGCCATTGGGTATTCTACTTTGTATGTCGCAAGTCATGGTCTGTCTTTGTAAATTAAAGAGGAATTACTTGAATGACTGGGTAATTGATACTAATTTTCTTCACGTCTGAGCAGTGGTGTTCATGGTGCTTAGTTTGCCATAACTCATACATTTCTTTATCCTTTTTTTTTTTTTGTAAACATAGACTCAAACACGTTTTGCCTTTACAGCAGCCACCTCTGTTGCTTTTTTTGCCTACAGTGTTTGCTCATCTTCTTATATAAATGCATTTACAAGCTCAAAAGGAGGCAAAGAGCAGCTTTCTGAAAGCACACTTCTGCCTCCGTGGAGCATCACTCCTTTTCCGCTCTGGCTTCAGGGGCAGGAGATGCCACGTCTGTGATGCGCACATTTTGACTCACTCCTGTCTCTCATTCAGTAAATACTCTCAAGAGAAAAAGTCATGTTCTTTATTTTTTTCTTTTTTTTTTTTTACAATCCGAAGCTTCTCTGAGCACAGTTGCTTTCCCAGCCACCCTGTTTTCAGACTTTCCAAGTTTGAAGAACCTCTTTATTTGGTGGTTTACTGGAAAAGCTGTTCACGTCTATAAACAAAGCTTACTCTTCCTGATTTTATCTTTCTCCATTTTATTGTTTCCGGTTGTTATTCATTTTGGCCGATACTTCCACAGGGACTTTCCAAAGAAGAGAATCCAAAGTGATACAAAAATGCATCTGAATAACATCCAGGAATAAAAGTGGGGACTGTAATAAATACAGAGCATGACCACCTTTTACTGGAAGCAGTGAAACACGCAGGAAGAAATTCAGGCTAGATGTAGTCAGCCTGGGAGAGCTCACCCTGAGGATGATCAGCTACTGTGCTTGGGCATTTCAACGTCAGAGCGAGACACAGGGAGAAAAGCATGAATCCCAATAGTGCCTAAAAATCCCCTACAAAGAACTTGCAAGCCTGAAAGTTTACCTGCTTTTCCCCTCCAGCCGTAGCAGTTGGCCTAATGAGAAATACTCCTCCGTCCTACACACGCTGCTTCATTAAACCCTCGGTATGGCACTTTCTTTTCTTCCGCGCTCCATTATTATCATCATTTTAAAGCACAATTTGGCTGCACACTGAGAGCCCAATCAACCTCCGTGCAGTCTTGTATGGGGGAAAGGAAATGCATTCAATCAGTTTGGAAACTTGTAAGCATCCCTCTGATTAAGAATCCCTTGGCCAAACCCTACAGATTCAGTTACAACTTCCCCAGTAGTTTTTCCTTCCCCAACCCCTCTTCCCAGTTCCCCGTTTAAGGAAAATTCATCTCATTTCTGTGCTCTGTGACCACCATTTTCTCTGTCTTTTTAAAACCCTTTCAAACGAAAGAGCTCACGTCATTTACTTATCACATGGGATGGTGCAGCCTAATTTCCAGCAGGAACTAACCCCGCACTGACGAGAAGTGGTGTAATTCGATGAACGAGCAAATGGGATGGATTGGGAGCCTCTGCGAGACGCAGACCAGGCGGGATGAGCCCGCAAGCCTCCGAGCAGCAGCCCCGACCCGAAGCATCCAACGCAATTCCTGGCGTTTTCTCTCTGCGATAGCTCCTAGCAGCATCCCTGTTCAGCCTGCAATGCCACGAACAGGCAGCCCTGGCCCTGGAGCCCTTCCAGTCCCATCAGGCACAACCAGGCAAACATCTGCAGAGGCAGCAGCCATTGCACAGTGGCATATGACCAAACCTCGTTGCGGCCCTCTGCTTTTCCGATGGAGCTGGGTTGCAGACTTGTTTTCCTTTTCTTTGATTTCTCCGCAAGAAAACAGCTCACATCCACCAGGAGTGAAGTGCAATAAATCTGCCTAAAGCAAGAGCAATCAAGCCCAGTAAATAATCGCATGTCTACAAGCTTGCAGGGGAGGAAAGAGAGGTATCCAGGGTTATAACGTACACTCCAGCAAGGTTTCAGTGCTGTTAAGTGCAGCCCTTATCTCGCTCCCCAGGACAGCGGGGGATCAGCCCCTCGCATCTGAACAGTGTTTTGGCGTTTCTGCTCCTCATCTGGCCCATTTGGGATCTTACGCTGCATCCCCAGCACCACTGACTATGTGCATCTACCCAAGAGCTTAAAAGTCATGGCTTGAAAATCTGGTTGGGTTTCACTGTGTCTAAAAATTGCTCATATTTATAGCAGAAGTTTATGGGCAAACAGGATGGCTTAGCTGTCTGAGTAAATTCTTACACACTTGATATATTAGCCCTTACGGAGACATGGCTAAACTCTAGGATTATCAATAATCCAATTATACTAAACAATATAAGTTATAAAGGTGAGAAGGGGGAAATAGATCTGGAAGGAGGGTATTGGGTTACACAAGGGCACTCCAGAACCTGTCTGGATGTCAGCGACGATAAAATTGATCTCAATTTATGGCTTGCCAGTGGTTTATTAGGTCCCTGCTTCCAGGCTGTAGATACCTTCGCCCAGGCAGTCCCAGTTCCGGAGCAACATATAAGAAGTAGAATATGGATGGCACGCAGGGACACTGGGAGATTTCCCGGCTGCAGTCCATGGTGGCAGTCCCCACGAAGGGCTTGTGCTTGAGCACAGAGGTCTGCACCACACGTGATGGATGCAAAACCCCACGTTCACCTGGGCGAGCCAGCTATTCTGCAACTCATTACACGGCTGAGATCATGCATGGTGCAGAGCTATTTTCCAAGCCTTCAGGTAAATAAAGCCTTCAAAAGCACCGAAACCCAGACGCTCTTCCTTCCTCACGTCCCAGGGCTTTCTTTAATAAATCCCATACCAGGGAAGTGGAAAGCGGTGTTGTTTTCTGCTTTCAGAGCATTTCAGCTACACTCTTTTCACTCTTTTTTCCCAAAGAGTACGAGGGCCAGAAGCCAGGTCTTCTCCTGCCTCTTCCGCAAAGAGGAAGGGATCTCTCGCGGGAGGAACATTAAAGGTGTGACCCCCTCAAAGGGATGGCCACGTCAGGAGGAGAGGACTGAGACAGGAAAGGGCAGCGGTCCTTTTGCTTGCAGGAAGCCACCGGCTGCTTTGGGAGGTTGTGTTTTGGAGGGGGATTTCTGCAGAGCTCCCTGACCCTTAACGTCACCCCTTTCGATGGCAGCAGTACCAGTTCAAGCCAATCTCTCCCCTCGGTCTTGGCTCTCCCTCTGAGCGCACCGGGTCTGCGGCAGAAAGATGCATTCGCTCGAGGGAAGGCATTAGGATTTCTATAAACAGGGATTAAATACACTTCTCAGTGACAAATGGGTTTTACTGCCCGTGTCAGGCACCGGCTGCCAAGTGCCAAACTGGCAACCTCCCTCCGGCGATGCACATGTATAAGGCATCCGCGCTCATGGAATTGCTGGACTTTTATGGTCATGGATATGGGAGGCTTTAAACACTCTGGATTTCTGTGCATTAAGACGTGTTGGCTCAGACATCCCTCGCCAGCTCGTAGGTGCTCCGGAGAGGGACGCGCGGGGCTGGCACAAAGCAGAGGCTCTGCAGCGTTGCCTGCCCTCAGCTGCACTGCCCATCGGCGAGGAGCTGTGCTCTGCCCGCTCATGGCTCTTTTATATAAATGAGGACACGTCTGTCCTCATTTATCCAAAAAAATAAATAAATACTGCCTCTAGTTTCAGGCCTGCCTCCTTAGGCGGTCATGGCAATAACGGTGATGCCATGGGCTTGTATAGAAAACGGTAGGAAATGGGCTCTTACAGGACAAAGGAAGAAATTCCCAGGAGGAAACTGCAAAACCATGGAAAAACTCATGTGGCTTTGAACGTAATCACCTTCCACCGCTGCGGTAAAACCAGGCATTGAATCAAAAAAGCAAAAACCAAACTACCGCCAAAAAAGTGGCTGAGAACTACTGGAAAATAGGACCACGTTTGCTTTCTGTTCTCCAGAAATATATGTTTTAATGCAAGGAAAAGCTCTACTTTTTGAGCAAAATTTCAGCGAGCAGAGCGTCGTTTTGCACCGCAAAGGATTTGGATGGGATTGTGACAACCCTTAAAATACACAGACTACCAGCAATCTACCTTTGCACATCTCGCACTTGCTTCCCTAAGGAATACCGTGATTCCATAGCTGTCCGTGCCTGCTTTCTGTGAAGGGAACGGCAAAACTTGCATTGACATAACTAAAAGCAAAATCGAGCCCATTAACTGTAAATGCTCACAGGAAAACCCATATGCACTTCTCTGCGCTTTCCCAGCCAAAATTCTCTCAGCGCGCACCTGCTTTCTGTTTGTTTTGGTGAAAACATGGAAAAGTTCTAACTTTACTGAAAAACAGTTCTGATTTCTCTAAAAAAAAAAAAAAAATTAAAGTAATGCATCGGTTGCTGATTTATTTCTCTCCTTTGGGTTTTAGTGGGGTCCCTATAAAGTCCTCTGGTTGAGTCAGCTCCATTTATTGCCAGTATTGTGCTCGACTGAATGAAGGTCCTGCATGTTTTGTTTGTTATTCTGAGTCATATCACAAACATTTTAGCAAAAGGTCCAAAGACTTACAGGGAACATAGAGAAGCCAAAATCACCAGATGGAGAAAAGCATATCTTAAGGGCATGACATTTGGCATGAGAAGCAGAAGAGAATTAGAGTTTGGTTTGATCTGCCCCGTATTATATCACCACTTATACTTTGCAGGAAATTGTTGAGGTTGAACCAAAATAAAGATTGAGTTTTAGAGCGTTTTCTCTTTACACGTTCTGTTGGGACCCCACATCTTTCAGTATGCAACCTATTAATTATAAATACATACACACACTCACATCCAATTTTATTATTTGGGCTTCATCTGACCCTTCAGAGGGAACCAGATGAAAGTAATATTCAGTTAATTCAGCTACAAAGCAAAAAAATAAAAAATCAAAGCTAGGTAAACACATCGTGTTCTCATGGAAAAAAAACAACAACAAAAAGGGCTGAGCTGGCAGGCGAATTAACAGAGCTCTTCCACACCTCTGTCAGAACGGGGTGCCGTCATCCACCGACGATGAACAACGTCGAGTAGGGACCACACCGTCCCTGCTGTCCCTTGCAGGAGGCAGAGCATCCTGGCTTGGCTCTGGCATGGGAACAAAGAGGGGATGCCCGAAGCGGTTTGGGTTGTTTTCTGCCTAACGGGAGCTGCCAGCCCTCAAAATTGGGTTGTTGATGCTGGAGCGTTGCACAAGGATCCCGTATCTTTTCCCGGGGCAGCAGAGCAGGGGGAGAGCTAAAGTCAGAGACGCATTTGCCGATAGTGGCTGGCGATTTCCAAGATGCCTTTTTGGAGATGAAGACGTCACATCCCGAGCATCACAGGGCTCGCTTCTCACCACTGCACTGATCCAAAATGGGAGGAGAAACAGGCAAAGGGAAGAGGATGGGACTTGCTGGAAGACTCCTGATTTAATGGGGGTTTTCTGTTCCCACAGCAAGCAGAGACGGAGATGCTTTCCTAAAGACAATTCACAGCACTTACACCAGACCAAGGAGAGTTTCTGGCTATTTTAGACAGCAAAATCAAGTTATTCCATTGGTTGGTGTAAAAATCTTCCCCTAGCCCTAAAAATTTCAGCCTTTTCCTTGCTACAGAGGGCTACGAATCACATTTGCGGTTATTTCATTGTATTGGGTATGATTATTAAATCAACCAAGGATGTTATACCAGCAAAGCTTTAGTGCTTGGGGGCAACACCATACTTCCCAATCAGTTGTGGGGCCACGAAGGTATCATGTCCCCTAAAAAAAAAAAAAAAAAAAGATTGTGCTGGACTTGACTGCTTCTCATCTAAAAAAAGTAATAACTACAAGGGGACCACCTGAGAGCTGGGCAAATCCAGCATTTTGCTAAGGATGAGGAATTACAGCAGCTGCAGAGCTGGGCCAACATGCTTTGAAATTACGTGCATAAATGACTGCGGAGAGTTGTTATTAAGCTGAAAACTGTTCTCACCATAAACTCCAGTGAATGCAGGACAGCCTGCAAGGGAAGAGCTGAGGACAGCATGTATCCCGTTACATTTTTAACCACCCGGATTCAATTTTGAACTCAATGCGAAACCCACAAAGCGAAGCCAGGAAAAATTACCCTTTCCGAATCAAGAGAAATGTGCAAATGAAAAAAAAAGTATCCACCTCCAGTAAAATCCCAAGTTAAGCAACAGCCTAATGCTCTGTGAAGTTATTTCTCCTTCAGTTATGTAGGTTTGGCCCTCGCTGAGCAGTTTTGCTGTAGTCCCAGGTCAGGTTCACTATGTGCTAATCTCCAAGGTTTGCAGCCAGTTAAATTGTGCTTGAGTTGCACACAACAGGGCATGGAAGCAGGGCTGGATTGCAGCTCATGTCATAAACTTTTGCTTTCAGTGGCTTTATTATTCTGCAGTAACAACCTTTTCAAGGACGAGCCTTGACGTTGTGCAGAAGCACATCTGCGAATGGATGTGGCTGATGCTTTCCATTACTTGGGAGTCTGGTAGTGAATATGAGACGTTGCGCGTTGACACCAGACCCAATAGGTCTTCAGCCAGGGCTGCGTTGCGTGGGGAACGGTGGTGCTTTTATGTATTGCAAAAATCCCAGCACGGATCAGGACTCATACAAATCAGGACTTGTATGAATGTCTGGCAAGAGTCTTCCCTGCCAAAGTTTATGGTGCAAGACCCCAGCTGCAGAAATGTATGCATGTACTAAATCAAAGGATCTGTGCATACTTGGAGGTACAAATACATGTTTTTGGGGTATTTAGATTCTCCTCCTTGGCTAGAAGCACCTTCCTGGCTGAGATATCTTCAGCCAAGAATTCGAAGTTTAAAAAAACGCAATGACTTTGCACTTCACCCGCTCTAGGCAAGACCGTCAGGTGAGAAACCCATGTTTTCTTTGGAAACCCCAGTTCTGCAGAAATCCCACACAAGGCAACCAACAGTGTTTGCAAATCTCGCCCTTGGCTTACAGAGGGGGACCATAACCATTCCCATGGACCAGAACAGCCCTGGGCCTTGAATGCTGCAACGGATCGTGAAGGGGTTTGGGGGGGAAGCAGAAGGCATTTTTTTTGGTCAAGAAGCCAGCAAGCCGATCATTTCTGCCCCTTTCGAGATTGACTGAAGATGAGATATACAAACAACAACAAAAAAATGTTTTCAATCTGGACTGTCAAGTCTGGAAGGATATTTGTGGTAACGGAGAAATTTGCCACCCACTGCTGTTGCTTTGGTGTACTATTTCTGCGGTTGCTCTTTATTCGGAATCGGTCACTGAAAGAAACTAACACGAAAACAAATTCCAAACTATAAAGTAGGATTTCCAGATAATGCATCATTTCTTAAGGGAAGGAAAAAAAAAAAAAACCTTTCTGGATCAGTTTTTTTGCCTGCTTCGTCGGCCTTTTCATATTTTCCAGCATTTTTGCAGGATCCTCTATCATTTGCAGCTATTACTGAGAAGTCTCCAATCCTCTTAGCTGTCCTCACATACGTCCACATAGCAGGATCAGGTCGTCATTTAGTAGCGCTGCAGGCCTAAAGCAAAACAAAAACAAAAGCAAAGATTGTTGCTAGCAATACAGAAACCTCAATGGCTTGTCTCAGGTCTTGGTTCAGCAACCAAAAATTTGGACTCTGGCTTACGCAAACTAGCTAAAAGCCTCCTGAATTTGTGAACTTCAGCTGGAGTTTCTGGAACTCTTGGAAGGAAGCAGGGATGGGGAGATTTTGCTTTTTTCTGGAATTTTCCATGGTCCCAGGAGTAGGCAAGGCCCCGATGGCGGTGCAGCGGGAAGGGGTGGAGGAGATGCATGGCCACAGTTTTGGGAGATGATGCAAGACCATGCATCGCGGTGGCAGGAGCTACAGGAGGGTTAATGCTCTCTTTGCCCTGACCTGTCCCCCCTAGTTTTACCCCTTCATTTAGTCCTAAACAGAGGAGTAAATGCTAAGGTTTGCTGTAGAGTTTTGGGGCCCAGGTGTTATTTGATTTGTGCTTCTGGTGCAGGAACCCTGAATATTCTGAAGTCGTGGTGCTGTCCTCCAAAGCCAGCACTATGTCATGCACCTCCAAACCCTGTCCAAAAGCTCACATTGGACTTTCCTCTCAGTCTTGTCTCAGCCTAAAATACCCCAAAAAATCCATGCAAGGAGCATAAGCCCAACCCTGACCCTACCTGCATGCCTTCGAGGAGAGAGCTGTGAATTACAAGGTCTACTTCTTTCCACCCATGCCACCGCAGGTTCCTCGTGCATTACTGTGCGTGAACATTTTGAAGACCCTTTCATTGCCCCTTTTCTCCCCCAAAAAGGAGGACGCTAAACCCATGGCCTCATCCTCAGAGCACTCAAAGCGGGCAGTGCGCTGGCTCAGAGGTCAAATTATTTCTCGGTGAGAATTAGGAGGCTTGTAAGAGAGCACTCACAAATGCTGCAAGCAAAATTTCCTTCCAGAGGGTTGCATGAGGTTTCTGACCACTGTATCTGTGTGTTCTTGAAGATGACGTATCATGTTACTAATTCCCCTAATTGCATGTCTGGGCTAAAAACAGACTGAGTTTTCCTAAGAAGTTACATTCTTAATAACATTACTTAAAACACTGTGGTAAATTCAAGTAAATTTTTAACTGATGCACGTACATTATAAATCAGGATATACATGCATATAATGTTTACCTTAAGCTTGTTTATCTGACTCTGCTGCTCATTTGTTCTGTGTTTTGCCAAAATGCAGCGATACAAGATAGAGTGACTGGAAGAGATTCAAGCCTTCCTTCTTCAGGCTCCTACTGCGTGGAGCATTTCCAGGAGTGCAATGCCCCCAAAATAAACACATGCAATGCTCTTTTCCCCGAAAACCTCTAGTAGCAAAATGGACAACTAGATGCAGCTTCTCCTTCTCTTCAAGAGCCCAGATATTGTGCCATGGTGAGGCAGATTTGCTCCTGAACTGAGTGCACATTTGACGAATCACAGAATCACAGGATCGTATAGGTAGGAAAAGACCTTTAAGATCATCGAGTCCAATCATAAACCTAACACTACCAAGCCCACCACTACACCATGTCCCTAAGCACCTCATCCAAACGGCTTTTAAATACCTCCAGGGATGGGGACTCAACCACTTCCCTGGACAGCCTGTTCCAACGCTTGACAACCCTTTCAGTGAAGTAAAATTTCCTAATCTCCAGTCTAAACCTCCCCTGGCGCAACTTGAGGCCATTTCCTCTCGTCCCATCACTTGTAACCTGGGAGAAGAGACCGACCCCACCTCTCTACCCCCTCCTTTCAGGCAGTTGTAGAGAGCAATAAGGTCTCCTCTCAGCCTCCTTTTCTCCAGGCTGAACAACCCCAGGTCCCTCAGCCGCTCCCCATCAGCCTTGTGCTCCAGACCCTACCCCAGCTTTGTTGCCCTTCTCTGGACACGTCAGGTCCAGGAGCAAAGAAGGTCCAGGAGCAAAGAGCCTCAGGGTAATCTTGGATGCAGGAGGTCTCTAACTGATGCGCCTATCTGCATGGTGTGTCAGGGATATGTGGTCCTGTCTAGATGTATTTTGGTAACTTAGGGATTTTTTTTAGGTTAAAACTTTGTTGTTGCACTAGAAACAATTCCCTGGAGATGTCTAGTGAGATGTTGAGCACAGGAGGTGGGCACCACCCCCAGGCTAGGGGTGGCCACTGTTGCCCGAGGGGCTGTGAGACATCCCTGACCCACCGCCCCACCGGCTCCCATCCCCTCCCACGGGGGCCAGCGGGGTGACATGAGGCTGAGTCATTTGTGGGGAGGACACAGCCTTGGCAGTGGCGAGCAAGATGCGTGGAGGCACTTGACATAGAAGTGAAGCAATCTGGAAGGTGGAGTCTTTGCTGGGGGGTGGGTGTTGATTTTCCAAATCTTTTTTTTTTTCAGCCGTGAATATCAATCCTGCAATTTCGACAGAGATCAGGAAATGACACACATGTGCACTGTTGTCACCTCCAGAAGGAGTGGTGAGGCTGCATTTGGCCATGGCCCAGCAGCAGTGAACATGCACTTTTGGAAAGAGCATTGTCTCACCACTGAAAGGCCACTTGCGGAGGGAAGCAACTTGCTTTTCTCCTTTTAATGCCAGCATCTTCACTAGAGCACCAGGAAAACAGTGGTAAACACTCGCCATGGAGAAACTCTCCTTTGGAAACATAGAAAGGTGAAAGAAAATATGCTCAGGCAGTACTGGCAGTCAGCCCAGGGGTGGTATTTTGGGGGAGATGCCCCCTGCATTTCAGAGAGTTGCCCCATTTTCTCTTTCCCCATCAGCACCACTTTGGCATGTCCTGCGGCATGGGTAGCAACATCCAAGGTAAATTCTCTGATGGATACCATCCTCTTCTTCCAGTGATGGGTGAGTCAAAGGATCACCAGTCACCGGTAAACATGCCAAATCACCAAACGTTTGCACGTCCTCCCAAGCACAAGGATTAGCTCTGGTGCCAGATATTCACTATTCATAGGGGACCAGCTGCAGTTTCCACCAGCAGTTTATTTTGCTGCTCTGAGGCTGTACCAGAAGTGCCCAGCTCTGTGCAACATCTAACACCAACCCTCCCACTGGGTCCCATCCAGAGACCCCCAGTACCAGAGCAGTGTCAGCGGGGGTGGCATGGACAAGGTCAAGGCTTTGGAAGCTGTGTGCTGGCAGCTCCAACCATTGACCCATCCTCCCCTGCCCTCATTGCTGAAACCAGGGACAGTACACGGGCTACACAAGTGGCCGGCTTGCAGAGCTCAAGTGCAGTGCAGATTGAAATGGATGGCTCCTGACAACATTTTCCATGACAGTGGGTTCGCTTCCTTTCTCAGATCTCCATCCACCCTCTGCTGGACTCCACCGATGGAGCCAACCTTCATTTCAAGCACTAGTGAAATACATACTTATCCAGGATTGTGGTTTTTCTTTTTTTTTTTTTTTTTTTTCTCTTGGCAGCAGAGGAGGGACAGAAAATACTCATTTTATATATTTGAAGTGCATCAGGTGCGATGCCCCTGGAGCAGCCCTGCTACACCGGAGTAATGAGCGTATGGCAGCACATGGGAAGAAAGATGCTTGCATCGCTTCCCAGCAGCACGAGTTTTCCTCTCCTGGGTGTTGAACACTTCAAACCTGAAAACAGTGGATTTTTACAATTTTTCAAGAGGTGAAGCTAAGATATCTTGCATTTCCAGAGACCAGTCCTAAAACCAATAGTGACACTTTCTACCATTTTTCTTTTCCTTCCATTTATCTCATCCTATTAAGATTAACTAGACCCGCATTAGCTAAAATGCTTTCAAGAGCACTGTTTTGCTATCAAGATCATGATACGGCAAGGGAGTTATTACGGACATGTCTCAGACCAAAGGCAGGGATGCTCAGCAGGGAGACGAGCCCTTTTCCACCCTGCAACACGCAGCTGGAGCAGCCACAGAGACATGTTTGCACCTCGCTGTTACTATGCCATGAATAATGGATTTCCTGTTTGTTGGGACTGATGAGCTGGAGCAAATAATGACAATTAAAAAAAAATATTGTATGGCTGGCCAGAAATCAAGCGTAATGTGCTTTTTAAGGATAGCAAGCTTGAGCGGTAAATAAAATTGGAGCCCAGGCTGGTTTTTTTTTTTTTTTTTTGTCAGAGCCAAGTGAGTTCAGCTCTGGACACTGTCCAGGGAACCTTTCTTGTTTGAGAGGGAAGCAAGAGGGAGATTTTGATGAGACTTTCTCTCCCACAGGTAAGAAGGGAGAGGCTGGATGCAGGCAACACCCTCCTGCTCCCATCTGCTGCACTTCAGCTTTGTGCCGAGTCCGCTGGTGCAGAAACTCCCCTAGAAACCTTTAGGAGGATTATTTTTTCCCCCATATCCAAGAAAACAGAAGGAAGACAAACAAGCTCTTGAATTGTTCTCTATGGAGAAATCCAAGCCCCGTTCTTCATGAACCAAGCTTGAGCCTCTCTGACCATGCAGACTAAAATTGAAGACCCCAGCATCTCCACCTGGCACCCCCTGATTTACACCTTCCTCCCCAAAACCACCCCATCATACGGCTGCTCTGGATGCTGATGGAGAGATGCCATCCCCTCCAGGCACCACTTTTCAGACCCAGCTGGCTTGGCACGCTGAAAAGCAGCCTTGAAGGTGTTTGTCTGATCTTCCTCCATTGCTCAGTGCAAGGGAGTTTTTTGCGGGTGAATAAATGCATATTTGGAAGTTGACAGTTCATTTACAGGCTTCAGATGGTCAAAACCAAGGAATTTCTCCTGGCCTTGGTTTGCATTTTGTGGGCAGTGTTGCCATCGGGGAGAGTGTCCCTCCACCGCAAGCCTGGTCCCGCTTTGCCGAGCTCTGGCAGGCAACCTCGTGAAGTTGTGAAACACTCTCGTCCTGTGTGCCCTTAATTAATCACATACATCCTTAATGAATTATGCGCCCCTTTTTTCCCAGCTTTGCCTCTCCTCGCCCGCTCCAGGCTGCAGCGAGCTCTTGGCTCGTTTTACAGCACCGACCCAGGGAGAAGCGGCAACCGCGGCACGTGGTCCGAGCAAGGCGGTGGCAGAGTAGGTGCTAAAATTTACCTGTACATCCCCCTGCCTTCCCCCACCACCGCTGGAAGCAGCTGGGTTGCGGCATCTCCCAAAGCAGCTCCTAAAACACAGAGGGGATATTGATACCAGATGGGTAACTGTGGGAGGTATTCTGCGGGCTGGAGACGCTTCCTTGAGATGCACAGCGTCTTCCCCATTTGCCTGCCTCTAGTTCTAAAGTAAGAGATGTTAAACCCTAATAGAAAGCCTCCTGGTCACACTTTTTGGGTTGTTTCCCTTCCCGCTCTCCTGGCTCCTTCTCTGCTCCATTTTCCCCTGAATTCATCCCATTCTTCCAGCTCCCTTCGCATGGTGGGAACAGAGTTCCCCCAAACCTCCAGCCGGGGCTGAATTCCTCCCTCTGCCACTTGAAGGTGTCTTTCCCTTCTCCCCTGCCCCACTTTAGCAGATATTTTTCTTCCTGCTGAACCACCGTTTTTGATATTTGAGATATTCCTGAAAAGCCCACCACCACGGGTTTTAAACCAGCATGAATTTTCATAGAAAACCCTAAACTGAGGGGTTCAGATTGTTCTTTACAGGTTTTGAATTTGCATCATAAAATTCAGGGCTTGCCAGCCCCGCTCATCCTGAGACCCTCAGCGGTCCTAGAAATACAGCAGCGAGTTCATTTCTAACTCTAGTTTTAATCAGTGTTGCACAATATTTAATAAAAGGGCACTTTTTCCTAGAAGCGATAGCACCAGGGTAGCAACAGCACTCTCCAGGAGACAAGTTTTGTAGCGTGAGGTCAGCTATTTTATCAAACCAAATCTGGTAGACGCTGAACAAAACTCCAATGGCTTTAAGGTTCAGGGTCCTTTCAAACTCCTTTTTTTTCCAGTCAAGGCAGAGAAAAAGAGCCATTTGTTAGAAAAACAGTGTCAGGGAAGTTACATATGACATTTGCCAACGTTATATCATCAAAGCTAAATCTCTGACAGATCTGTAAACAATAACTTTTCATATAAATGTCTACAGAGCCTAGAGTATGTGCCTTTCAGCACGGTGTTTCTACATTTGCAGCGAGGAGAAAATGCATGTAACAGGATGAGGTCTTCTCACACTGATGCTGGTTTTAAACCAGCATGAATTTTCATGGAAAACCCTAAACTGAGGGGTTCAGATTGTTCTTTACAGGTTGTGAATTTGCATCATAAAATTCAGGCTTCGCTTTAAAATCAGAATAAAATTCTCCGGGCTAGGGCAGCTTCGAGACCATGCATACTCCAGATCTTGGGCAGTAAGGCAGGATTTGGCTGTGAAAGGCAATCTCCCTTCCAAAATAGGGTAAGGAGGTGTGCTGGGAATAACACTTTTGAGATGTCGGGGAGCACCCATGAGATATGGGGTGAAACAGTCACGTCTTTCCCCAATGCTCCGATGGGTCTCAGGGACAGAGGCTGCAACCCAGAGCTGCAAAGCAGGGCTGGGGGTGCAAAAGCGGGTTAAAGCCGCCCATTACCTCTCCCAGAACTCTCCCATGGCTCTGCCAACCCTTCATCGATACGGGTACATTTTAATTCGAATAAACAAGAGCTTAAGATATTACAAAAGTCTTCCAACAAGCTGAGCGCAAGCGGCTTACCTTTATTTTCCATTTTTGCTTTCCTAAGGGTCTACTTTTCCTACTTATCTTCTGTGTTCTTGGCTCATTTAAATACTAGTTAAGAAAAATACTTCCAGTCCAAGCTCTTACACCAGAACAAATACCTAAATGCATTGCATGTGAACCTGCACTGTAGTTAAATGGATGCTGCCCAAAAACACCACTCTGTGTCATCTTTCTGATTTTTTCGCTGCTATTTTTTCCCTCTCTGCATGAGGCACAGTCTCAGCCTGCTCTGAAGAGGTGAGACTTTATTCTTTTTTTTTTTTTTTTTTTTTTTTGTCTAAGGCAGGGTAACTGTAAGCTCCCACCGATTTGCAGAGGCATCAAAAGGATGTGATACCTTGCAGGATTGGGCCCAGCATCCCCAGAATTTCCATGGGCTGGAGAGACCATATGAGAAATTCTGCTAAACTGCTGTTGAAGTGACAGGCCCTACACAACAGCAGATTTTCACTTCATCTATATTTATAGCAAAATGGAAACAAAATGTGCTTTAAAGTAAACAATAGTATTTCCAGAGTCTGGCTGATTTTCTTGCTTTGGTAAGCTCCCAGCCAAAGCTTTTCACACTGCAGGCAATGATGAAAAGGTAAAGCAGGGAGAGTGAAATCCCAGCCTGACTGAAGTCAGTGGGAAAGTTGCCACTGATTTTAACAGGGCCAAGTTTTACCCAAAAACCTCTACAAATTGAGGCAAGGATCACTTGGGAACTGCAAAACAAGCAAAGCTGGTTGCTGAGATCTCCGCTCTTCCCTTTCCCATCTAAGCCGGTGGCATAATCACTGAGGAGCCCGGGGATAAAAAGCACACCAGCATCTATTAAACACTGCAAAAACTTAAAACACTAAAAACACTGGATTATAGAAAGAAACTCGATGTCAAGAGGAACAACATACTTCCACAGTTTGTAGTCTGGTGCTTGCATCCTTATGCTATTTGCACAGGCTTAAGAAGGGACAATTTGCCCCGGCGAGCGTGGGCCGAGGAACGTATTTACAGAGAGCCAATTAAATCAACAAGGTCTGACGTCGTTGTAGAGGGTTGCTGGTTTTTTTCCCCTCGTCGTATGAGGAAGGCGATAAAGCATTTGTGACCACAAACTGTGTCATCAGGATTATTTGGTTAGCACGCATTTTGGTTGCAGCAATACAGCGAGCATCCCAAGGGCGAGAGAGAGGCCAACGCCTGCACCGTGGGACCGGCTTACAGAAGGGGCAGAGCCTGCGGAAGAGATGAACCAAGAATTATGGGCAAAACAGAGATGTTGGCCTGTTGCTCTATGGAAATGTCCCCTCTGGCCACCAGCAGAAACACAGCGTGCTAAACGGGATGGGTGGTTATAATGGAAGCGCTTTCCCCAGCTAACAGAAAACAACATCTGCTTTTACTGGGTTTGATTAATAGTATTGATAATACCTTCGACTCCCATTGCAGCTTCCATCAGAGGCTCTCAACAGGCTTCGCAAACATTCCTCCGCCAGTACTACTCGATCACACAGAGGGGTCCTGGCAGACATCTGTCCGATGTCTGAGAGAGGCAGGAACTGCTGTAAGCAGTTCAAGGCTATGAACAACGATCTCAGAAAGGTTTAGTTCCCGCAGACCTGTATTTAAGTCCTACGAACCATCACGATTTACCAAAATCACTTCAACAGTAGCTGTCACCCTAGGACGAGCATGCAGTTAGTGTGACTGTGCCAGTAAGTCAGGTCACGGAGCATCCCCGTGGCCAACGGGACTCATCTGCCCATGCTGAGCACGTGGTGGTGTGTGGCTGGGACGCCTTGGCATATCATTTTGGAAGAGATTTTGGTGGCTTCTTGACATCAGAAAAATTTGAAGGAACAGATCCTTGCTAGAAAATCCTTGGCAGCAGGAAGGACCCAGAACGCCTCTTTGGTTTCGAATCTCGTTTGACCCTAGCGAGCCTCATTCCTCGTCCTGATCAGGAAGCAGAACTTTCCATGGGCAAAACCCTGTCTATATAGATGCCAAGGAAGCCAAGAGAAAAAAAAAATAATAATAGTAATAACAATAATAAAGGAAATGAGCAAATAAGCAAAGCTAAATCCACCCACTGCAAGGGTGCTGGGGGCTGGCCACCCACAGCACCTGCAGATGGAAGGGTGCTGGGGATGCCACCCCAAAGCAGGGATGGCCTCTGCAGGAACCCATCTGCCCTATTGCTTCATGATATCCCCTACTTACTCATCCCTCTGATGCTTCAACACATCCTGCGCCCCGGACTTTCCTGCATGGCTTCAGATGGGGTGTAGGTTGGGGTACGGGGCACGGCACCGTCTGCATGAGCCCAAACATCACCTCCCCCGTGCTAGCCCGCTGGAGGCCTTCAGGGAAACATGACTAAGGCCGTGTGCCTGCTGACATGTGTGTTGGACAAGCGCGAGGATGAGGAGACGGGCCGTATCCTGCAGTTTTGTTGCTTGAGGTCATAATATGAGAAATCAGCACAGCTGCTGGCCGGTGCCTGGTTTTGCATGCAGGGGAAGAGCCACCCCGAGCAATTCGGGCTTTCCAGCCCAAAGGAGATGTGTCTTCATCCCCGCCACATCCCAAACCCTGCAGCCCTCCCTCCCCAGCAGCACCCTTACTCGAGTGAGTAATCAGCCTGGGCTCACTTTTTGCCTTCAACTTTGGCCAGCCAAGCTTCAGGGCATGCTAAATTCAGATATGCATTTATTATCTTTAAAAATGTGGGAAATAGGAAGGGTTGTAATTTCCCAAATTACTTTTCTTCTCGCTAACAGAAGCTGGCAGCAAATATATTTAAAATGTAAATATTTAAATAGTTACTTGCAAGCGCAATTACCTTTTTTTTTTTTGTTCGTGACTTGATTCATTCAGAAGCTATAAATACCTACTCAGGAAGCAAACGTCTACGCTGGGTTTTGGGGAGCAATTTTAAAACCTTCATCGGCCGACTGGCTTAATAATTATAACAAGTAGGTGTACGAAGTGTGCATACGTGCAGGTTTTTCTCTGCATATTTTAAATCAGCCAACACACACGGATATGAAATAAAGTGCGTTGTGTTGTGACGCACAAAAATATTGCAGTGTCCGAAAAGGACAATACTTGTTTATAAGATACATATTAGCGCTGCGAGGTTCATTTAGTCTTTAGCTTTCCCCTTGGCTTATTCTGAGTGTGAGATAATTCCCCCAAAATGCCTGAGAAATGAACATTTTTTTTTTATTTTATTTTGATGAGCAGAAAGCAAGGAAAAAAGTTCCTGCCTGCTATCAAGGCAGAAAAATCACCGTCGCTTCTTTTCCCCGCGCTGGCCGTAAAACGTACAGAAATGTAAAGCAATAAAAATTTTATTAGGGGTTGTTTTTATAACGTTTACCAACCTCATGCCTCTATGACGCTTTCCAGAAGATAGCATTTTAATAGGGCTTCTTTCAGTCGACCGAGATAACCATAAGGGAAACCCCCATTTTTAGTTTTTTTCAGCGCAGCCTGATCCTGCCGTCTTTTTGCTTTGCGATGCTTTTTTTTCAGCAATCTGCTCTCCAAATTTCTTCCTCCGTCCCTTTTGCTCCACTGCAAGCCTTTGGTCATGTAGATGTAAAATATAATGTAAGATGTAAAGTATAATGTAGGTGTAAAGTATAACCTTCGCATCTTGTCAACAATTAAAAAGCTTAAGGGGGGAAATACATGCCTGAAAAATGTTTCTAAGAAAATAGCTAAATTATTGGTAGTTTTATTAGGTTTGCTCCTAATTTAAATAAAGCGTAAAGCGAGATGAGCTTGATTTCGAGAGTTGCTTTGAGGTGCAATTTTTTAAAACAAGCCCATTATTGGAAACGACCGCCTGTATTTTTCTAAACGTAACAAATTCGTCTTTTGCTCCTTCCCCATTAGGCTGCAGGGGCAGAGAATATCTCCTTTTCATAAAAGCACTGTTTATTAGTCTAAGGTTCATCCCCTGATTTATCGATTCGGATTTCCAAAGCCCGATGGGCTGGGTGCAGAGCAGCCCTGTGTGCCTGTCGTATGTTCCCAGCTGACGTGTTTACAATATTTTTGATTTACACCTTCCAGGTGTTCTTTTGGAAAATATCACTGCCTTTGGTTTACACATTTTTACAGTATATTTGTGGTCATCAGCACGCTTCCACGTTTGTTACAGGGGATGTGCCAAGAAGAAGGGTTGGGTTTTTTTTTTTCCTTTAACTTGCTGGCGAGATAGGGATTTTGGGCTTTTAGAAAAAACAGAGAATTGATTGACTGAATTAATAAAATTCCCAAAGTCCATATTTTAGATTAAATAAGGTTATTTTCTCAGAGAACTGGGTGTCAGGTTCGTGCTCTCTCTATCGCGATGTACAGCAGCCGATCTCTACCCTAAACCGGGGGATAAACATCTTCTGTAGTTCGGCGTCTTCATCTGCTTTTGAAGAACACAAATCACCATCGTACAGAAAATTTATGCTACGTATGCCACCGTAAAGTAATTTTTATATGTGACTGTGTTTTGCAGTGCAAGGCTTTTCATGTAACCAAGCCAAAATTAACCAGATATGATGTATTCTGGGGTTGCCAAAATGGGGCAAATAAAGCCATTGTCTTTGAATTTATTTTTTTTAATACCGTGTACGTTTAGCATAGATTTTTAACGGTGGATTATTGCTGCCTTTTAATTTCAGGTCAGAAGCCAGGCTGTGTTGCTAGAAGGCTTAGAAAGAAAAACTCTCATTAATTAGATGGTACACAGTAACTTCAAAAGTTGGTTTTTTTATTCAGAAGGAACACATTTTTATCCTTTAGTGCTCAGATCACTTCTCTTTCAGCACAGTCAGTAAATTTTATGCATGTTTTCTCACTGCTTGCCTTTTACCTACATCAAATAAATCATTATTAAAATTGCATACGCACACTTCAGCAATATTCTGAAAAAATAATAGGTTTTAGCAGAAAATTAGTCCGATCCCTCAGTGTTTTTCCAGCTAAATCTGCACGAGAGTCCACAGGATCTTTACCTGCAACAGAAGATAACTCGGATATTTTATCTGTTCTTTTTATCATTTTTGTTAACGCATTTAGAACACCATTAACTGGTTTTGGGGCTCCGTGTGATGCGCGAAAATCCGGCGCGCATTTGAGGTGAGAAACGGGAATAAAAGGCACATCAGAAATGTGAATAACTTGTGACGAGCTGTTGGGAAAAAAACGTCGTGGCTCCTGCCGTGGCAAATCCGTGCCAGCAATCGTGGGCAATGCCGAGTCCACGTTGCTCGGTGTCTCGGGTACCTTCTGCAGTGCCCGTCGGGGCGTTCCTGCTCTAGAGAACATTAGGGCAATATTATCAGTCTTTCCTGCACGGGCTAAAACGAAGGGAATAAAAATAGGGATTATCTGAATCTCTTTCTAAGCGTGTAGTGCTAACAGCAGAAAGGCAATCTAGAAATGCCGATTAATTTATCTTTATCTATTTATCACCAGGCACTCGCAAGTTAAAAATTGCAGCTTTTCGTGGGCGCGCCGCATCTCACGGACACAAACACCATCGGCAAACACCAGCGAGGCTGCAGTTCTTCAAACTTTTCTTCAAACTCCCCTGCTTGAAGAGTTCGTTTCAATAAGCACAACAGCTTGGGGTTCACTGTATGGTAAGCGCTGGGTTACTCTTTCCGAGGCAGCTTTGCTTGGTGTTAGCAAGCAAATCCAGAAAGCGAGCAATTGCACGGTAAGGGGTTATTTTGCTGATTTAAAAAAAAAATATTAAGCAAATACTTAACTCAACTCAAAAGCCAGTAATGTAAAGAGAAATGATTTGACGGTTGTCAATGCCTGTTAAATGGGTAGGCAGATTAGCAGCCTTACTTTTTAACATATAAACATCTGAAACCTGTTTCCTGTTTAAAAAAAAAAAATCTAGGTGGATGACCTCAGGCAGAATTTTTTTTTTTTTATTAACAAATGCGAATTGTACATCATCGTGGAAAAAAAAATGGGCCGCTCTTGGTGGTCTTGATACATTCTGTATATGGGAGAGTGAGCGAGAGAAAGGGGAGAAAAAAAAAAAATAGAAAAAATAAACTTTACCTTCTCACTTTCAGGGTGGGCAATGCCATTCCAGCGTCGGGGTCCTCGGCTCTGGGAAGTGTTAACGCTGTCACCGCAGCCCCAGTCCCACCGTCAGCGCTTCGACAGCGCTCCGAGGAAAAACATTCCCTGAATTCCACCTCCTTCCTCCTATCTTTGCTTCAGATCCATGCGCTGCAGGTTCATGTCGCTACTGTCAAATTGCACGGGACATGGCTAATCTAAACCAGTGCCGACCCATAGTCCGACTCAGCAGCAAGGAAAAACATTGGCAAATTTGCTGTTTAAAATGCTTTCTACTCTTTCCAGTGTGTGTTGGCTGTTGTGTTGTGTTTTGTTTTGTTTTTTTTTTTTTCTCTAAAGCTATAAATACACAGCACCAGCTGCAACATGTTGCTGAAACACGCTTTATAGATCTAGCCATATTCTGACATAACATGTTTTACTGGCTTTGGGTTAAAATTTTATATTGGAAGTTAACATTCTGATTTTTATGTCTTGAATGGTAACGATAGCAGCTGGCTGCCGTGAGCTGCGTGTTGCTCTCCCCCGGTGAGGATGCTCTAAAAGCTTGTAAAAGGCACCGCATAAAGGTAACACATGCTTAAGCATCCATTTAATTATTATATAATGAAAAAAAAAAAAGACAGCTATCTTTTTAAAGCAGTGCATATTTCATATTTATATGCCAATTTAATGTAAGGTCCTTGGCAAACCACGTAATCTTTAAATTTGTCTTTTTTTTTCCCATCTCTGGAAGTGGGGTTATAAGATTCCATCGAGCTGGGACATGTTCAGGACACTCAGTTTCCTACTGTAATTCTGTCGTAAGGTTTGAGGGCTTTGCGTTTAAAGAAAAATGCAGACCTTGACCTCAAAAAGAGGGAACACAGGCTAGATATGATCTAAATAGCTAGCGCTGACAAAATTCAAGATTTTTTGGCCAGCTAAAACCTGTACCCAGCAGTATCTGGGAAACTGCAGGTCTGAGAAGCACCCGAGTGTTAGTTCATAATTTAATTTATCATTAAAATGTATAGATAAAAGTTCCACTCTATAGACTGTGCAAGCCAACTCGTACCCACCCATTGGTGTCACTGGGCTGCGGATCAGACCCAGAATTTATAACAACACATTTATAATTTCGTGTTATTTATAATAACATGAAACTGTCCTTCTTCACCCGAAAAGCTATTTCTCGGACGCCGCTTGGAGAGGGGCATTACGGTGTACCCGGACACCCATTCCTCACAAATGCCAGCAGTTATTTTTCTAATGAGCGATTACTCTAGCATTAAGTAAATTAATTAATCTTCTGTGCGCTCTTGCAAATGAATCCTCATATTATCTGTGTATGCCGTCAGCCGGGATAGTTTAGAAAATACCAACTCCTATCTTATCTTGTCAGTTCATACGCTGATGGGGGGGAAAAATAATGGCTGAAAGAGCCACAGGCTAGGATAATTAGTAAAATCAAGTGACTTGCTGTTTGTTTGCTTTGCAAAATGAACTTTTACCCCTCCACCGCCACTCCTCCCCCCAATTTTCACCATCTTATCATACAGCATTTGACATGACAGGTTAATGAGAAAACCCCCAAATTGGGCTTCTGCAGCTAATTGTAGCAATGGTGGCTCTTTTCTGGGACGGCTCAATGATCTGGCTTCTTCCCCCGTGAAATCTGAGCTCTCGGGGGGATGCAAAGGCTGTGATTGCAAATGTATAGAAACACTCACGTATAGACAATAAGTTTCTCTTATGCCCCTCGTTTCCAATTTTGGAGGAACAAAGCCTGCAGATTTTGCAGGATCTTGTCTTGCACGGTATACAGCATTAACTTCTTTTTTTCCCATGCATTTGATAATTTTTTTTTTTTATATAACCTGCTATTAAAGTGACTTAAGCAACCCCTCAGTCTCCTCCGCAGTGGGCTCCTTTGGAAATTGCAATTTTTAGACCGCCATGAATTGAACAATTTGGACAACAGAAGACAAACAGTTGCTGTCGGCGTGAGTGGAAAAAGAACCACATGGCGTGCTCTCACTATTAATAATCCAACGTCGGCATGAAGATCTGTCTGCGCCGGCCTGCCATCACACACTGCTACCTCCCAGCTTCTCCCATCGCTCCGACTCTCTGCTATTAATTGACTTTTCCAGCGAGGGTGGTTTGGGGGACTTTATTTTTTTTAGGGATGAGTAGAGATAATGCAAAATTTGGGGCTTTTCGAGCGGAAAACTCCTTTTGCTGGTCGTGTTCAAAAGTGAAACGCTGGTGACGGGTGAGCCATGGCCGCGCTGGACCCGCCGTGCGCCCTGCCCCTGCCTCCCCTGCTCTCTGCGGGTCGTACCTCCCCTTGCAGCCTCGCGGCAGCTGTTTTCTCCCCATCTGATTTATTTTTTCTCTTCTCCTTCTCTGCTTCCCTTGCCAGCACCTCCGTGTGCTGAGATCACCACAAAACAGGCTCTTTCCACTGAAATCTCACGCCAGGAGGAAAATCAGCTCCTGTCCGTGTCCCACAAGGAAACGCTGGAGCCCTCAATGACTCCAGGACATGGAGGTGAGTGGAGAAAAATCCCTTTCTGCAGCTGCCTTTTCTCCATGAAAACCTCGATGCCATTAAATGCCCACTCTTTGGTGATATCCCATTTTAAAAGCTACTGCCTAGGCTTTTTCTCTACAAATAATTGCTTTTACACTGTATGAGGCTGCTCAGCACTGTCCACCAAAATCCCATGACCAATGCACATGGTCAAACCCTCAGGAACAAACCACTCAGCCCCATTCTGCATCAAATTTCATTTCCAGTCGCTGGATTTATTGACATTATAATGGCCAGCCCACACAAACTGCAGCCATACAGCCAATTAACAGGACAGACAACAACAGATATTTGAGAAGTTGCTAAACTTGGTCTTGAAAACGATCTAGCTTTCTCCCTGTAAAAGGATCTTGTTCTGTCATCATGTATTAAACTGGAAAGCTTCACACTGGAGAGCAGTACAAAATCATATCCTGATAAGGCCTCACATAATATTGCAACAGATCGTATCTTTTGCGGCTTAATTTCATAACTGCAATGTGAACGTGAGGGTAATTTGCCGAGACAAGTTTCTGCGCACGCTGTTATAAATTTCTCGGTGCGCCGTATTCAAGAGAGCTTTCTGCCAATAACCACAGGTCTCCGACCCAGCACTGCAGAGAAGACCCTTCTCAATGAGGGTATGAAATGGGACCTCAGTGCTCCTTTCAATCCCCAGCTCTGAGACAACGTCCATTTAAAAGCAATATGATGGTCACGTTCCCAAACAAGATACGAGCGTGTACGTAGATCTGGAGATCCGTCTATCATTAGCGTGAAGTCCACCCCGGCAAGCCTATGATCTGTTTTTTTTCATAAACATAACGGCAAAGCTACCTCAACCATGTGTTTTTCCCCCAAATTGAAATGCAGAGATTCAAATTGACCGAAACGTTTTGAAAAAGTTATGCCGATTTTGCCGAATTGTTCTCTGTTGATTTTGCTGAATTGTTCTCACCATCAAAAGACTTTTGAAGGTCACCACCTTTCTTTTTGACATTAAATGAAGCATTGCAGATAATGCAATGTATTCCTTTATTTTAAAAAGTTCAAAGGTCCATTAAGGCCCATGCTGTACAAAAGGCTTAATTCACCGGAAACCATTTTTCTCTCCCGATTGTTTGGAGCGGCAAGTGAACCAAACAATCCGTTATTCACACAGATCTACCCAGAAACATGTTTCCCGTGCCCAAGAGGTCTATGCTTTGACTTAACAAAAATAACTTTTCACTGGGCTGCTTTAAAACATTAAATTTGTCCGTAAACAAGAGTTTTGTGAGATGATCTGAGTGGCCTTTGGAGATACTTGCGGTAGGTGGGAACTAAATCGAGATGATGGGGTACGGAAGGAAATACATTAAATCTTTAGTGTCCAAAATTCAAGGCCATATTTTGTACCTTAAGCTCACAGCTTCAAGATGATGTTATCCCAAGATACAGTAAAATAACAGAATCGGTGTGGCTGACCGTTTTCTGGTGCAATTGTCCATTTGTAAGCAAAATCTCTACTTTCCCACCATCGCTTTGGAAGATAACTGCTTTCGGCGCTTTTGAAGAGACCTGCCTGAGCATGGCTCGCTATTCCTACATCCAGGCTGTCCAAGTTGCCCTGTGTAATACAATGTTATTCCTTTATATTATAAATAGGATTTGGGTTGAATATGAATAAACTCATACCCATTGGTTATGCTTTGTAACTCTAATCAGCGTTTTCCTGCAAAAAAAAAAAAAAAAAAAGAGGAATGTTTATCTGAAAATAAAGAGGTGCTAATTTTATCTTGTGAAAGTGGATATCTCCTTACGTCCCTCCAACTTCTAGGAAGATAACCAGAATGTATTATATCATCTAAATCCAGCATCCTATGAGATCAAACAGAATAATGTATACATATGCCAAAGCTGATTGAAGTATTGCTGGTGCTCACTTCCGCTTCACTAAGTATGTGTTTCATTGATATACGTAATTTGCCACCACCATGAAAGAAATTCAAAGTCCTCTGTTTGTGCCAGTTGATTTCTGTGATATCTGGAGGCTTTTAAAATAGGGATCCAAAATAGATGTGCCCTTGTCACCCTGTGTTTAAGCTCTCTCCAACAGGAAATGGCATCGGTTCAAATTTTTTTATACTGGAAGCTACATGTAAATAGATAAGAATCATGTCTTGTCTATGACTAAGCATTGACATTTAAATGTTTAAAATATAGTCAAAATGATCCATGACGAACCCACCTGAGGACTATTTTTCTTTGTCTAAAGTCCCACTTTCTAGCCTCTTGAAAGAGAAGGTGGAGCTCTTGGGGTTGTGACATGATGATGTTATGGTAAGGAAATGGAAGTTTGCTTTATTGTTGGTCTTCAAAGACGAGAGGAGGGTTTGCTACTGGACACTGCATCGTCTCCACCAGGAGAGGGTCTTATCCCTACCTTCTCCATCCCTACCAACAGGTTTAAAAGGCAGGATGGAGGAAAGACTCGCTTTTCCCAAATCATGGGTGTCGGATTCAACACGCTTGGGGGGAAAAAAAAAAAAAGAGTGGTATTTCCTTCGAACTGCTGTTTCTCCTAGAGGAAGGGGGCAGCTGGAGGGGTGAGGAGGGCTGGGATGTTTATGAAGTGTGCGGGGACTTTTGAAGGAAGCTCACTGAAGGAGGACAGATGGTTGGGGGAACTGGCAACGTGATACTGAGCCTTTCACTTCTGGGTCGCCCGGTTCAAACACAGCCTAGGTCAAGGATGGCACAGAGCCATCTCCAGCAAATGGCTATTTTGATGCTGCATGAGAAAAATGACTGGTGAGGCTCAGCTCCTCACCGGCGGGGGGACAGAGCTGGCTTTTTTCCTTTCTGGTCCATTTGTGGAGACGTATGGGAAAACGTGCAGGGATGTGCAGGCATGGACTCAGTGGCATTGTCCAGGCACACGGCATCACTTCTCCAAGACAAGATGAGGGACCACCATTGGATGCGGGTGTGGCTGTGGCCAAGAGGCAGTGTCCCCCAGAAAGGAGGTTGTGTGTCCACCTGCCAGCGCCGTCCCCAGCCACTGACTGCCAGACCTTGGGGGGAAAATCTCCTTTTACATAGGTCTATTTTCTCATAAAGTTCCCATGGACCAGAATCTTCTTTCTTTTCCTAGAAAACAAGGAGAAAATCACATTGGGTCACTCAGATACAGCCTCACTGGAACTGTGGCCTCCATAGAAATATTCATTGTATGTTGGGACATCGCTCTGTGGTTTAGCCTCACTTTACTCTTCCTCTTTACTTTCACTCTAAAATACCCAGGGCTTTGAGTAGTTTATTTGTTTGGGCTTTTTAAAGTTGCAAAATAATTTTTCTTATTGCCCTTTGGTTTTGGATTTTACTGAGTCAAGATAAGAAACTATTTTATTAGCAATACTGTTATAGGGAAGGGCTAATCAGCGGGAAGGGAGGAAGGGAAGGGGAAGGGAAGGGAAGGGAAGGGAAGGGAAGGGAAGGGAAGGGAAGGGAAGGAAGGGAAGGAAGGGAAGGGAAAGGAAAGGAAAGGAAAGGAAAGGAAAGGAAAGGAAAGGAAAGGAAAGGAAAGGAAAGGAAAGGAAAGGAAAGGAAAGGAAAGGAAAGGAAAGGAAAGGAAAGGAAAGGAAAGGAAAGGAAAGGAAAGGAAAGGAAAGGAAAGGAAAGGAAAGGAAAGGAAAGGAAAGGAAAGGAAAGGAAAGGGAAAGGAAAGGAAAGGAAAGGAAAGGAAAGGAAAGGAAAGGAAAGGAAAGGAAAGGAAAGGAAAGGAAAGGAAAGGAAAGGAAAGGAAAGGAAAGGAAAGGAAAGGAAAGGAAAGGAAAGGAAAGGAAAGGAAAGGAAAGGAAAGGAAAGGAAAGGAAACTAGGATTCCTTGAATAAGGAGGGAAAAATCCTACACAGTTTTGTAAGCCATTGAACACTATAGGAATATTCCCAGATTTTTAAAGCAAAAATAGCTGTTTACAGAACACTTCTTTTCTGCATAAATGCTACTCACATGCGTCAGTTAGGATCCTACACCAGTTCAGGTTCAGAAAAGTTCATTGTGCAGTCACTTTTACTGAGAGATTTGGTCATAGAATCATAGAAGGTTTGGGTTGGAAAAGACCTTTAAAGGTCATCTAGTCCGGCCCCCTGCCATGGGCAGGGACATCTTCCACTAGATTACATTGCTCAAAGCCCCATCCAACCTGGTCTTGAACACTTCCAGGGATGGGGCATCCACAACTTCTCTGGGCAAGCTGTTCCAGTGTCTCACCACACTCATCATAAAAAATTTCTTCCTTAAGTCCAATCTAAATTTACTCTCATCCAGTTTAAAACCTTTGTCCTTTGTCCTGTCACGATAGGTTCTGGTAAAAAGTCTCTCTCTGTCTTTCTTGTAAGCCCCCTTTAAGTATAGAAAGGCCACAATAAGGTCTCCCTGGAAAGGGAGACTCTCTTATGACTTAAATATTATTTTATGAATTCAGCAACACAATGGCATCCCACAGTGGCTCATCCCAAATTAAACTGCCACAGGACAGCCACAGCCAAAGGTAATTGCATAGGGCTTGGTGATTTGGAAGGGAAGGGATGCTGCTGGCCTTCCCCAGCTAAGGGACTGGGGTTTGGCTATTTAATATAGACAATTATGAAGGTAATCATGAGTTTATAACATGGCTGGCAGCTGGATGGTGTCTGATGTGAACTGGTCTTCTGTCAGACACCACTGGTGCCTAAGATGTTCAGGAATGTCTATATCCCTAAGCATAACTAGGCAGATATATTAAGAAATTAGGCTGCCAGGAATTTTTGTCTTTCCAAGTCTTGCCCAGGCTGAAGTCATTGACAAAAGTATCTGGTAGGAGAAGGAGTGATCATCCAACAAAATGCAGGCAGAGAGATAAACTTGATTCCGAAGTAATGAGCAAGAAGCTCAAAGCATGACTTCTCACAGTTCTGGACTCCATCATTTCCACACGCAGCGTCGGGCTCAATACCAAAACCATTGAAGTTGATAAAAGATCCCTGTGAGATGCAGCCAGCTCTAGAGTGAGCCACAGAGCTTGAATACGTCTCACTGTGATAACAAGGCATGGGTGACAGACACATGTCAATCTTAATACTTAGCGTATGTATTTTTATTAAGGTTATCCCTTTATTGGGAAGAAGTACAGGTAAAGAGAAAGCAAAAAAGGGAGAGAATCTCTTGTCTGGCCTTGCAGGGGAATTTTTCCGTGCGAAGAGGTCATCCCGCCAGCAGAAGGAGCTCCAGTTAAAATCCTGGCACTGCTCATTTGGTACTGATGAACTACATACTCCTCATTAAAGAGTGAAGGAAAAAGACGAAATAGCCGAGTTCAGGAGGAGGGAAAGGTGCGACAAAGCTCCAGGCAGAAGCAGGACCAGTGACAGAGCGGTGGACTTAACATTCAGAGGAGCATAGATGGTCCAGCTGGCACATCCGTGTCCGCAGGTGCCACAGCCTTCTGGACCGTGTTTTCCTTTTTCAAACTAGACGCTAAACCTGCTGGTAGGAGTTCAGCAGGCTGCTGTCATTCAAGGTAGGTCCCGCCAGACAGCTGACTGGTGGTACCCTGCACTCGAGTGAGGATGAAGACCCAAGCTCCTGGTTTCCATTGGCTTTGGAGATGCGTTGCAAAGTGGCACGAAGGCAGCACCCAAGATGCCAGGGCTTTGGCAGCCCAGCTGGGGACCAGGAGCCAGCCCCACCTTGTGTCCATACCCACACTTCCAGTGGTCAGTCCCCGCCAACAAGTTACGGCAGCTCAGCTGGTGGTTGTATGCATATTGCTCTTTTTTTGGTGGGAAAAGGAGTTCTCTGACACATCCCTGTGGCTTTAACATTTGGTATTAAATAATAGAGGAAAGATTGAAAAAAAAAAAAAAAAAAAAAGAAAAAGAAAGATAAAGCTCAGGGGAAACGGTCCAGTTAGTATAAGCTCACAATTGTTATTACAGAGAAGTTTTCAGGTTGAAGGAGAGAAAATAAAGCCACAGGACTCCAAGCCAAAAACCAAAATGCCTCCAGCAGGTCTTTACAATTAGCCAACATTTGTGCTTGAACAAAACTAAGTAATAGGATATGGGAAATACAAAATATTGTCAAACAAAGAAACAAGGATGCCTGCAGTGCTGAATTCCATAAATAAAATACACTCCTTAGTTTAAAGCTGATAAAGATGCTCTCCTGCCACAAGCTGTTTTACAGGCTGCATTTTCCTGCAGAAAGTTATCCACACAAAGAATTAGCTTTCTTATCCTTTGTTTATATGTATTGATGATAGTGTAAAGGCACTAAAGAGCTTTGATAAGAGATTGTTACTTCTGAGTCACAGAGGCACTGCAAAAATCGCCCCCTAGAAGTAAGACAAGAAAAATCCATGAATTGCACAGTGCTTTTTCTGCAAGTTCATGCTAATTTGCGGCTGCAACATTCCTGCCTTCTTCAGCTACAAAATGCTCTGAGATGTCTTTAAAGAGATATTTTTTTGTCAGAACTATTTAATGTGTTGCCAAAATAAATTCAAAAGGCAGGCGGGATATTCTTCATTATTTTACCGATTTTTAATACTAAAATCCTTTTCTCTTTTATCGAATCAACGCGCAAGAAAAATGAAAAATAAGATACACATGAAAAGAAGCAACAACTTTTTGTAGTGTTTTGCTGATTTAAACACCTCTCATTAAAAAAAAATATATCATATATGTATATATATGTATATATTATATATATACACATATCAGGAAAAGGGAAAATATCTGCTGGCTCTTTTCTTGTGTAGGAAAAAGAAGCAACTGGAAGAAGCAAGTCTTGCTGCTATTACCCTCTCTGCAACACTTCTAAGGTTAAAGGAATAAAAATCCATCAATTTGTACAGCCTGACCTTGCAGTGTTGGTTTTTAGCTGAATTCAGATGTGCAGGATTAACCCAGCAAAGTTTACATGACATTGATTTAAAAGCTGCGTTACAGGACCTTCCAGCAAGTTACATTAATCGGAATCTTTAATCGGGCCTTGGGACGAAGAAAAAAGTTGCTTATCAGACGTGCAACATATGATAAACAGATGTCTCTGTGCATCAGATAAATATAAATGCAGCATGCATTGCTAATCCCTGCAAGCCCACAGTTTGAGTAGCACCAAGGATGGGGCAGTGAGCAATTCCTTAGCCACATTTTTGCTAAGACGAAGACGGGACAGAGATGCCTACATTGGAAATGTGATTTCTCACCTCCCAGTACACACTCGGGAGTGACCCGACAGCACCGGTTTGAGCAATGGACTCCAGGTGCCAACCCAGTTGCCATTCAGCAGCAGACTTGAGAAAGGTCCGCCTGCACGGCTGGACCCCCTGAGATAAGACAGTGGCTGGGACCGACCGGCAGAGACCCTGAAGGGTTTTACATGACAGGCACACACCAAGCAGGGCGTATGGCCCCGTGGCCCGGCGGTTATGGCACTAAAGCGGGAGGGAAGGTGGCTTTGGCCCCTGTGTGCTGTTCGTTGATGAATTTTGCATTGAAGAGTTCTCCAGCAAAACATGTAGGGCCCTTGGAGCAGAAACTTCATTTCAACTCTGGATTTTTAATTTTTTTTTTTTTTTTTAATATTGGCTGCTCTCACCCAATATCTCGTCTCCTCTTCAGTCTGCAGTCAAATTTAAAACCCCATTTTTTTCCGTTGTTTTTTGTCTACCCATTTTTACCTTGTATCTTCTTCTAATTCAGTTCCTCCTTTTTCTTACACCTTTTGCACACCAGCCAGGCCATCTCCTTTACCAGGATGCTTGGGGCCAGACAAGGACCAAGAGATGCTGTCCGTGCTCTTAGGTCTCATGCCCGTGTCCTCAGTCTCTTGGAAAGCCCCATCCGAGCTCCCACGACCCCAGCTGGAGCACACCCAGCACAAACCAGTATCTCCAGGGAAGTTAGCTGTCAAATCCTAGCAGATCTCCCATGCAAAACACAATTTTTCAACTGCTTATCGCCTTGTTCTGCTGGGGCAGCTCTCGGCAGGGACGGGAAAAGGGCAAACAGCCGCAAGGAAAGCCAGCGCCTGCCAAATTCCCGATCATTTCCACAGTGCAGCGGTGCCAGGATTTCACGCAGAAAAGCTAGCCACGGTTTTCAGAGGTGAGTTTGAAGACCCATTTCCTGAGTTATTAGGACTGAAATTCCCCAAACAATACTAAGAATATTGAATCAGCCTGGGGTAAGAGACGCGTGTACGGAAGGATGTCACCCAAGGAGGTAAAATTTCAACCAACTTCTGAATAACCTGATAGAGCAGGAGTTTTTATCAAGGTAGCAACAGCATGGCTGCCTCATCCACCTAGATTATACTCAACCCAACTGGTTGTAGTTTTAAATCTCCCTGGATTTCTCCATGGAAATCTCCATTGTCTGTCCACAGGCCTCTCTCAGATTCACCCTGAGCAGTGCTCCAGGATCTGTATCACAAGGGTTTACATGTGGGAGACAACTTGCAGCTCTGAATTTGGCCCATTTCTTTGGAGGATATGCGGGGAGTAGCCTGTGATGTTGTTTGGTCTCTGGAGGCAGCCCAAATGAGAGCAGAACAAAGCTTTGATGCAAATGAAAACCTACCAGTGAGTACAGCTAAATAAAGAAAAAAATGATTATTTGTTATGGAAACCAGTGGAGGAAATCTTGAATTAGTCAGTGCATCTTGACCTCTCTCTGCCCTCCTGAAAAATGTGCATCTTCTTAAAGCGTTTGGACTTTCGACTGCCAAAAAGGAGAAACTGTGCGACACTTCCAGCCACCTGGTGCAAACCCCAAACATTATTTAGCAGGAAAAAATAATCCCTGTTGTATAATATGTATTTAAAAAAATGGGTAAAAAGCATGACTTCTGCAAAGCTAGATAATTTTCAGTGGCTAAGTCCAATCACCGCACAGACAGGAAAAGCTTGAGTTGATATTGTGAATGAACCATGTGGTAATTGTTTCCGTACATCCTCGTTAAGATGAAAAGCTACACAAATAAACAACAACAAAAGCTGCTATGCACCAATCTGAGGGTTATTCCAAAAAAAAAAAAAAACCCCAAAGGGAAAAATCTGGCTCCAAATACTTCTTCCCATGCTTCCTACCAGAAGGAGTATCCGATTGAACCGGGGCTACGCGAGGTGGCATTGCGCGTTTTGCCTTGCTCCCTGGGTCACATTTAGGTAGTGACCGTCTGGCATAAGTCTCGACTCGGTATGAGTAAGCGGAAGGTGAGGAAGGACACGGAGAGAACCAGAAGTTACGGGGAAACACGACAATTAACACTGGAGAAACTGCCCTTGAGGGATTCAACAGAGTCATAATACGGAGGAAACTGCTCCAGAGAGGTGGGTAATGATGTTGCCACCCACCACGTTTCACCAGCATGATGACGGGGCTCGTCCGAAAGGTCTTTTTGAACTTTTGCAAGGGACAGAAGAAGGGTGACCTCCATCCGAGAGCAGGACGAGTACCAGGATTCCTTACCACAGCATCACAAGAGCCCCGGGGCACGCTCCCTGACACAACCTTGTCCCCGGGATAGGGACCGCTCTAATTTGGAGCTGGAGACGATCCCCAGCTGACATCCACAGTACCCAGCCTGCTCTGCTGGCTGAGGGCTACACAAAAGAGTTGTGTATTCCCCATAATTGTCCTCCTTATCAGTGTTGGTGAGTGTGCAGTAGTCTAAATCACACAGTCATGACACTACACATGGCTGAGCAGGAAAAGCCCACTTGGCCTGGGTTAGATTAGTCTAATCCCACCTCCCTTGTTCTGTCATAATACCCCTCCATCCCTTCACTCCCTATAAAAATATCCAGCTGTTGATTAAAATTAGTGAACTGTTGGCTTTAGGAATAGGGTTGGCAGCTTATTCTATGTATTTCCTAGATATCCTTGGATGAATCCCCCATTTACTCGGCCGCCTGATCCCGTGAACTGCCGAGCGCTCACGGCCGGGCGGTATCAACCCTTTGCTCTCTGAAGGCGCGTATAAATCAAGGGTGAACGGCTTCCTCCTGTTTGGCCCCACCAACCTGCTCTCGGCATTCCCATCTTCCCTCCATGGGTGTCAAGCTGCCTTTAGAAAGAGAAAAACAAACGCTCACCCGTCAGCTGGTTGCTCTCAGTAGTCCCACTCCTTTGAAAAGGTGACTAAAATAAGCTTCTGGCTTATTGCCCCCCGCCTCCGGCCTGTGACAGCCTGTGGGATGCTGGAGCAAGCCACCACGCTCGGCACGTTGCAGCAATTCAGCTCCTCAGGAGCTGCAAAGCTCTCCTGTGCTGTATGTCTTGATAAGCAATCCCAAGCAGGCTGCAGAAAACCAGGATTTTGAGCAAGCTGCTGTGAAATGCTAAATATTTCCATGTCTGAGCACAGATTTATACTACAGAGCCTTTGCTGTGGCAGTGAGAGCTTGTAAAAAAAAAATAAAAAATAGGGGGGGAATAGCCTGTGCACAAAGAAAACAGATAAAGTCATGGGTGCAGTTGGAGGAATGTTTTGGCCATGAGCATTCATTTTTTTATTGGTTTTCTTTCTGCACATTCTTTCTGGAGGGCTTGGAGAAATGCTGGGAATCCTCGGCTGGTGCACGCTGCTGCCTGGCTTTAGCACTGCTGGATCTATTTTCCACCAGCAAAGGATCTCCATCCACCTCTGTGGAGTCCTGGGACAGTCAGCGGGAGCATCTGACTGTTCCTAGCAGGACCATGGGACTTGGGACACCACCACCAGCTGCAGAGCTGAACCCAAAAGTAGCAGCAATCGTGCATTTACCAGCCATTTGTGCCTCCTGTCCAGTGTGCAGTGGGCATATAATCGATCACAGTCACTCCATCCCGTCCTGAATGTGACCACTTGAGTCTAACAAAGGCAAAGCAAACAGACCCTGCCCCACGGTTACCCTAAAGCAATACATCGCAACTAAAAACTGCACTGGTCACCACTGTTAGGACCATCTTCCCTTCACACTTCACCCAACCCAAACATAGACTAATTGTTCCAGGAAAGCGTTGCTGGATTTTAATATAACTTTTGCATTTATACCTCTTTCCGTTAAAAAAGGACCTTCCAGCTCTGGTTGGTCTGTAGCAGTGTTTGAAGCACAGTTTTGCTCACTGGGCATGGCTGGATCCTCATCTACAGAGCCGGAGCTCCAGCAAGAGTCCGAGGAGGACCGAGAAGCATCTCACAGGTCAGACTGGTGGTCAGTCTTCCTGTCATGTAGCCATGAAGTCTTTATTAAATTTTTAGGAAGGGAGCACAAATTCTGCCATGGTCTATGCAGGAATAAAATTGGTCTCCAAGAGAAGTTTTTGATGATTTCTTTGGATATCTCGATCATTGTAACATGTTAAAAGCATAGCCCAGAGAGGATTTGTATACATGCATCAATCTACTGGAGCACCGTGGCGAAAGTCAAGGCAGGAATAATTTACAAAATATTTTCTTGAAGATGTTCTTCCCCAACTTTTCACTTTCTTCATTCACTTTCAGGTGCCTGAGGCATGCAGAACAAGTGTGAAGGATGGGTCAGTGATGGAGCTGGGTTGAACCCACCGGGAGGTGCTTGTGTGGCTTGGTGCACTCCTTAGGTTCTCTGAGCCTCTATTTCCCCAAGAGTAGCTCTGACCTCATGGGGTTATTGCCAGGACAAATCCATGGCAGAATAGTAATTGCTTAGTCTGGTAGAGAGGTGTAGGATACCAGAGACTGTACTCGTTTGCCAACAGAAAATAGGCATCGTATTTTAATCATGAGAGACAGCAGGTGTGAGGAAGGTGGGAACAGGCCTGAAAAGGAAGGGAAGTTGCATAAATTAGATGTCACAGAGAAGAAACACCAAAAAAGAGACGTGAGACAGTCAAACAATCTTCTGAGTGAACACGAGGATGTGAAATCTCCCAGGGCAGCAACAGTGAGGACATGAGCTAAGGGGAGTCAAGAGAAAAGACCCAGCAGTGTGGATGGATGGGGAAGGACACACATCGGAGAAATCAGGTGAGGGGAAATGGAGCCTTTCAGACATGTCTGGGTGAAGAAGCCTAAAAAAGAGATTTCGTCTAGATACTGCCAGCCACAGCCCCGCCGTGCATGACTGCAGCAGCTCCCTCCTCGCAGAGGGGAGCACAAACCGTCAAAGCATTTCGGGTTTTGTCAGGATTCCAGTATTCTGCTCGTTGGCTGCTTATTATTTTAGACCTCAAGCAATCTGGTTTTGGTATGTCATTAACTTATCAGCTAAGCCTCTATTTATCTGCATTCACCAAGATCTGAAGTTGTGATGTTTATTCCCACCACTCTGTGGGCGGAGGGAGATCCGCTGTGAAGATTTTCCAGTAATTTCCTTTTTGTTCCTTTTTAACAAAAGCATTTGATGCAGCTGCACAACTGTCATCTGGTCTCGGGGTAGGAGAGGAGGGACAGCCGATAGCCCGAGTCCCAGCATGAATCACATTCAACCATTAAAACAATCTGATGGGCACTGAAATAGTCATCGTTTCCAAAGGTCTCCTGGAATGTGGTGCCGACATACTTTAGCCTCAAGTGTGAGGCACGCATAGAAAATTGAACAAGCTTCTACCTCACACCCTTTCAAACCTGCTGAGAGCCCTGGAGAGTGGACATCATCTCAAATAATTGCTGTGGTGCTACGCAGTATTTAAAGAAAAAGCTTCCTAAAAACAGAAGAGCAAAAGGAAAAGTGTGGTTTCCAAGATTCAGAGTGGGCACCTCAAAAGACGGAGGTGGTGATTTCTCAAGGAAAGAGTGCCAAATAGTTGCGCTAATCAATATGGACACCAGTAATAAAGGTGGGAAGGGAATGAGAAGCAATGCCTTGGGGTAGCGCTGACTGACACGAGATGGCAGGGATGAAAAGGAAACTCTATAGCCCATGGGAGAGGTGCTTTTCCTTTCTGTTTCCCACTCAACCCAGTATGCACAGTCCTCTCAGCCTTCCTGGATCTGGTGGAATCAACTGAAATTTCTGCTTGCCTCCAGCAAGGGCAGCATGACCTGCGGTATTCCTGGCAAACAACAGCAAGCCATGCTGGGCAAGAGGAACGCAGCAAGGATTTGCAGAGTAAATGCATGCTGCTGCCTCCAGATCCTACGACCAGTTCAGGTCCATCTCAAAACCCATAAAATAAAAGCAGAATGTGCAAAAAAAAGAAGAAAAATGAAAAAATAAAGGCCCATTTCAATGTAGATACTCATCTCTCCCTTCATCTCCTTCTACCTTACAGCAGAAGCATGCTTGCAAACACAACTCGCTGAAGAAAGGGAGACTGTGGATGGCATTTGCAGAGCGAAGGATAAGAGCTTTGCAGTGCACTGCCGAGCTCAGGGTGGATTTGAAACGCCATCGCTGGCACTCCCCTTGAGATCTGCGTGAGCAGGCATGCACGAAGGAGCTGCAAGATTTCACTTAGCGGACGCAAGGGTGTGCAATGCCCATTGCTTTTCATCGCTTCTGGAGTTTCTTTGTTCCTTCACTTTGGATTCGAAATGCCGAACGTAGCAACCATGTTACCAGAAACCGCCGTGTTTACCACAAAACTTTCCTTCAGTGATCACCGCCGGGGAGAACATAGGCTATTTTGAGACTTTTTTGGCCAAGATAATGTGGATATTCAGCCTGGATTTGACAACCGTGTGCAAGAGCAAGTCTAGAGTCGATTTAGACAGAGGGGGACAATCTAAACAGCTTGTATTTTATTACCCTGATATGTTTAACTTTTTTCCACCCTTTTTTAAAGGCTGGAACTGTAAGATTTGCCCTTTGCAGCTGTATGAACTGTATGTTAAGAGTAACAGAGCAGTCTCAAATCCCTTTGTATTCTGGGGACATTTTTCCAAGGCATTTTGTCTTCGTAACAATACCCAGAGCTCCCTAAATTTTGGGAAGGTCATTTGTTTCCTAGCAGATAGATTCCCTTATCCAGAGCTTACTAGAGCCCAAACAACAATTTATAAACTCTAAGCTCCTTTCTCCTTCAAGATGAAGTGCTTTAGTGTTGAAGCCAAACTAAATCTTTAAATGGTATAAGAGGCATTTGGATTTTTTTTTTTCTACCCAGCTGACAGTAGGTTTACAGTTTATAATCTGGCCTTTGTAAAGGCATTTGTCAGCCTGTATATTTCATTTTAAAACGCGACCACCCATGAGGATGGACAGACAGGAAGCGTTTGTTCACTTGCACCAACAGCCCATTTGAAGGTTGGCTGCAAAATAACAGAATTTAGTCACAAAGGCAAACTTTTTTTTTTTTTTTTTTTTTGGCATTATCTTGCTAGCATCTCATTTTAAAAAGCAGCCTTTGTTTATGGGAAGCTAGTCCTCCGCTCTAAATTTGGAAATTCTACGTATTCTCCTAATCCTCGCGTCCTAGCAGGGATGCTGGCTATGCATCTTTGGCCTCACAAAAGACAGATCTGCTTTTATCTTCTCTCACAGGGTCCCCAGTTTAACTGCCCCACCAAAGGAAGAAGAGTCTTAGCACTCAAGGGGCAGAGGGGAAATGTTCAACATAAGTTAACAATTTAGCAGGACGAGCCCAATCGGAAAGTGCTGCTTCATCTTGCCTGTCATATTTTTTCGGATGGGTTTCCATGTTTAGCAGAGATTTGGAACGAGCGGTTGTGCCAAATGTTGGTTGCTTTTGCAATTCAATAGAAACCTGTCCAACCCGAAAGAGAAAGCCAAGAAATAGGACTGCACGTTAAAAATGAGTGGCCTCCACCTCTTAAGTAGATGTGTGCGTGCGTGTGTCTCCATGCCTGGGGCTGAGAGGGAAGAAAGCAAGGCCAGATGATAGGGGCTCTTCCAGACAGTAACAGATAGAATATTGCATTCTTTCTCCCAGTATCACAAGTAACACTCACTTTTTATCTCTATTGCTCAAAGGTTTAAAGGGAGGAAATAGCACAGTTCCAGCAAGTAATAAAGCTTTCGGCTTTTTTTTTTTTTTCTTCAGTTGCAAAATATAACAATAAATAATGATTACCTAAAACACCCATGGCCTGGGATTTAGCAGTGTGCCCCAACCGCTTGGGCAGACCCCTTTAGTACATCAGAAGCAGAGATTTTTTGAGTATTCTCAGCCTTGCGGCCCCAAAAATATTTGCAATCCTCTTTTCTCCCTACTCTGCCCTTCCTACAGGGTCCCATCATTTGTTTGTCACCCCAGAAAGTCTTTGCGACCCCTTTTTTGTTCCTTGGCTGCTGCTGCTGACTTTGATGCGCTAGAAATCTGCTTACAGAGGAAACTATGATGCAAGGGAGATGGGCTTCAGCAAATTCCCTAATTTCTCCAGCTAAGGCACAATAAATTGGTCAGCCAGCTCCACGGGGCACTAGCCAGTCCTGGTAGGGTGAGTTGCATGGGAACTTCTAGGAGAACAACATTACACACAAGAAAAGCTGTGTAGGTCACTGCCTGAAAGCCCAGTGAACCACCCATGTGCTATGAACGTAGCGCAAGCAAACACCTAGGGATTAATAAAGGAGTCATAAAATGTGAGATTCAAGCATGGGGATACGCTCAGTTATGTTAAATGCATAAGGTATTAGGGCCTTGAGAAGGAGTCTCAAGCAAGGACTAAGAACAATTTAAAAATGAAGGTTCTGGGTCTAGCTCTGCTTTTTTAGACTGTTTTGGTCAATGGAGGACAGGGCTTCCTCTCCTAGACCTGAGTCCCTGGGCTTTCCTACACGTGGAGCACCATCACCAATGTATTATGGATTTCACAAGAAAATCGCAAGATTTGGTGATACCGCTAGCACATCTTTGAGCAAAGAGGATTTCGAGGGAACGTGAAGGTTTGTAGGGAGAGACTTGAAGTGAAGACTGGGAAAAATAATGGGACAACGTTAAAAGGGCAAGAGGAGAACGCATGCACCATGGGAGGGGGAAAAAAAGCATCAGTAAGGATATTGTAAGTCCTCTCTTCATGTTGCAACGGCAAATGTCACCATTGTTTTGCCACAGGACTGCAGGTTTGTGGCATTGTGCTGCTAACACCCCCCCCCCATGCATGCCAAGGGTAAACCTGCTCTGTGTCCGTCTGTCCTCCTGCTGAAAGCTTGACTTTATTCTGCACAGATCTGGCAGTCCACATCATTTTTTGATGCATCCAGGCCTCAGTTTCTTGGCCGACAGCGGCAGTATTCAGAGGGCAGGACTGCAAAACACGCCTGCAGTGCTAATGCTGTTTCTGGCCATACCTGATCCCCGTCCTCCCTCCAAACTTGGGCTGTGAGCATCTGCGGTCACCAGGTTGCCTCTCTCGCTGTGCATAAGTCTTTCCAGGCATCCTAGCGAACAAACGCACTTTCCAAAACAGGCATCAAATTTCCCGTGGTGGCTAATAGCTTAAGCTATGCTTTTAGCAGCGGGGCTGTGTAATGTAACATCAGCAGAAGGAAGATTGCCATATTCCTTTCTCATTTGTACAGGTTGTGCTGATTTGCATTGTGCAGCGAGGGCAAAAATCGCCCCTTTGCATTTTCGAAGTATGTGTGAAGGTCTACAGAGAGTTTACCTGGGCTTTTGCAAGGGATGTAGGATTCAACCTTGCTACCGGAGATGTTCTCTTGCCCTGCAGTGCCCAGCCCAAACACCGAAGCCAAAGGAAACATTTTCCTAGATATTACACATGCGTCTGTAAGTGAAATAAACTCTTGCTGAAGCGCTGAGCCTAGCTCCAGATCCAGGACAGGACTCAACTTGAGAAATATAGGTAGGCTATCTTGGACAGTGGTCATACCCACACATACATATATATCCCCACAAAAAGCAGAGCGGGTATAATCTAAGTATAAATTTCTCTTCACAAGTTTCCAGGCTCTTTGCATCCTCACTTTTGATTTTGTTTCAAGCACACTTGTATACTCCATAATAATGCCATGAATTTCTGCAGCGCCAGGACACTGATGAATTTTGAGCTTAATAAGATGAAAAGGTTAAAGATTGAAGTAAGCCTGGCACAGTAACCGAGGAGCTGAGCCATTCCCTGACCTCCCCAAGATCACAAAAGAAGTCCACAGCTAAAATAAAGCTGGTGCCCTGCTCTGGCAGCTTGCAGCCTTATCCTTCAGCTGAAAGATAACCTTTCCCATGAGATGTTTCCCTTCCACCGTGGACCTGCTGCTCTCCTCCAGTGCCCGGCAAGCTTTGCCGTCCTGTCGTCCCCTCTTTGCTCACTCGTGGGAACCACCAGCACCGTGTCCCACCACCCTCGTGGCCAGCCTCGGGCTGCATTTCTGCAGACGTGGAAACCTGGACAGATAAAAAACCTGTATTTTCTCTTTATTCTTCTTGTGTAATGAAGGTCTTGCTGAGAGGGTGTAATTTTGAGGCAGACAAGGCAGGAGAAAGGGGCTCTGTTAGGTCAGACCAGTGGTCTACGCATAACTGCGGCTGATGAGATCCCATAGATAACTCATCACTGAGCCAGGAGGATGGGGCTCGGCGGTGGGTTAGGGACAGACAATGCCCCGCTTGTCCTTTTGCAGAGCGGCTTTTCTCTCTGCATGCATCTCAACCTAAATTTTCAGCTCAACAGAGAGGGGTTTTGTAAATAAAGAGAAGAGTATCACAGGACCAGCACGACACCGGCAAATGTTTAAATTGCTCATTCCCTGTCCTTGCCCCTCCTGTTCCTCACATCCATTTGTCTTGTGTCTTCTAACTAAGACAGGAACTGGCTTTAATTCTCCATTTTGGGGTTCCTGCGCTCTCCTATAATGGCACAAGACAATAATAAATACTCCGACACCGAGATTGCTTCCCGAGTAGCCACAAGCGGTGGGTTTGGGCTCTGCTAACGCACAAGAGGAGCCACCCAGCTGAAACGTGGAGCTGTGTGAAATTGCAGGGTGCCTCAAATATGAACACCGAGCTGTCAGAAGTGGAGCCGGGGATGTCATTCGTCTTCCCCATCCCGCACCCTTACCCTGCTCACCGCAACATCGCTCCCTATGATGCCTCCTCCAGCATTTCCATCTGCTGCTGAGACCATGCTGAACCCCAAGGTGAGGAGCTGGACCACAGCTTCTGCTCCAGTCCTGGGAGTTTTAAAAAGCATTCATCTTGCCTGCTAAATATAGGCAACATCTCGCATGCAATCTAGACTGGGTGTTTTGCACATCTGCCCCAGGTCTCCTCCGCAGGAAGAGCAGCAGGGATGTTCCAAACCCAGAAATACACTTTTTGTGTAGTCAGGCAGTTACTTAAACCAGGATTAACCTATGGCAAATGTTGAGGTTTCCCTTTTCTTCCAGAACAATGTCATTCTAGAAACAGAAAGCACTAATTCCTCCGGAGCTTCCCTTCTTGCTGTGTGTTGGACTGATGGATGCTAGCCCTTAGGTTCACTTACACATGTATTATCTTCTTTTCCCACATGGCTCCTTTAGTATCTTTTCTGCGTTTCTTCCTAGTATATAGATTCCATGATCAATAACCTATACAAACTTTGGAGATGGCTCAATATTTGAGTATTTCTTCCTTTTCTGAAGACTCATACAAAGACAATACTTTTTGCTTTCTGTATCCTTCACTGAATTTGAATGTAAAACATTATTTTACATTATCATGGAAATATGACAACACCACAAGGCAGAGGTAATTGTATTTTTCAGTGCCTGAAGCTGATACAGTTATGTTAGAGGCCATGCTATTAATTGGGAGCACGTACCCCGGCTCACCAGTGAGGATTTAAGACTGTGACCTGCTAAGCCTGGGAATATGCTGGGAAACCTGAGGAACACCTCTGCCTGCAAGAGATGCACTCGCTGTTCCTCACAGCCCCTCGTTTAACAGCTCCAGATGTCTTTTAGTCTGAATCGGGACATATTTTAAGGCACGTCTAGAGACGTGAATTCAAACCTAGCAATACCAGGCCAGTTCATCAGCTCCCCTTTTCACCATTCGCTGTGTTTTGTGGCAATCTGAATTTCCCTCAGCCTTGCTGGAAACGCGAGCGGCTCTGCTGAGCTGTCTGAACCTCGCTGTGACTAACTATTGGGACTGCGTTTAAGTTTTCTAGGAAACCTGGAAGAGCCCCACTGACCCACGTATTCGGCGTAGACGATAAAAATGATTTTATAACAACATCTAAACCGCTCTACAGTGTTTTAGTAAACAGTAAATTTATTTTGGGATTTCGTCCCAGTCATAAGACTGCTTCATTTTCCTCAATAAAGACTACTACGTTATTAGTTTTAGCCTTATGAATCCTATTCCCAACACTCAACCTTTATTTATTATTTGTAAGGGGCATATATCATCCTGCCTTATAACTGTAAATATTCTACTTACACAGAGCACAGCACATCCTCTTTGTTTAAAATCTAAGCTGCAATGTTTTACATAAATTTGTTTCCTTTCCAAGTTGAAAGGTCCGAAAGATAAACCTACGAGTATCCTAACAGTGTGAACCTTAGCCTGAGCCCAGCCTGCACCCCAGCCCACCCGAGGGATCCCCTTCCAGCTCGGCCGGTTGCAGTGTCAACACCCGGAGACAAATAATAATCAGGGAAAAAAAAAATCCCCTTGAAAGCAGGCAGTAGCTGAGCCTAAATGCAGCCAGGGAATGAGGAAAGGAAGGACTCCTGGAATACGTTCTTGGGAAAAAATTATATCATTGACTTTCATGAAGGGTCAGAAGGCTACGAAGCATTTTATTACAGGGCTGTAATGCAGGGATTAATATAGCATGGGTAAAATGGTAGGAGTACATCACCCACGGGCATATAAAATGGTTAATTCAAATAATTTGAAGGAGCAGCCTGGTAAAACAAAGGCAATGGAGCAGTTTTAAATGGTACCTGCACCATTTCTGAGTGATCAAATAAGCAAAAAGACTCATAGGGCAGTTTTTATACCGGCATGGCTTTGCAGCATGAGAATCACCTGCTTCCTCCGTCTGCAAAACCCCGTCTGCAGACACTGCGACACACAGACCCCGTGCCAGCATTTCAGCTTTTGAAGATTAATTTGTTTTTATTTGCTTCATTTCCAGTAGAATGAAACGTGGGATTCTTCTGGCAGGCCCGGAGGGGGCTGATTTATTTTCATTAGTTCAAAATTACCCCAGCGATGAGACATCTTTTCAAAAGGAGAAGTTTGAAAGCGGTAACTTTCAGAAGAAAGTCAGAACGAAGTACTTTGTGGTTTGTTTGGTTTCTTAATGGTTTCTGTCCCTTCACTGCAGTCCTTCTGGCTGCTCAACGCAAATTCACGGTTAATATTAATCCAGCCAAAGGTGCGGCTGAACTATTAATTTATGTAAAACAGGAGAAAGCGGTAATGATAAAATGGTATTTTTACATGCCTGGGGTCTAAGCGGATTTGCGGTGATGATGGACAATACGGGGATGCGAATGTCTTCCCTTGAGCCCTACCCCAGCCTTGGAGCAATGGCCCAGCTCCCAAAACCACGAGAAAGAAGCCTGTTGCCCCAGTCAATATTTCTTCCCCAGGTAGTCCCAATCCCCGCTGGAGCTGCTTTGAGCCATCACGTCCTCGCCCGCTCCGCAAAGGGCTTTGGCACCCCTGAGCTGTAACAGCCCACCTGGCACCGTTCGCAATCCCCAACCAGCAAAGGGGTTAACATCCCCGCCCCGACCCGGCAGGAAAGGCTTTGTCATGAGCAGATCCGTGGCAAAAGTGAGTCACCGGCGCTCGGAGGTCAAGCCGGCGCGGTGGCCTGGCCGGTGTCCAACACCGGAGGAAGAGCAACCGGGGCATGGCAACGCCCCATGCAAGGTACCACCAAAACCTCACGGGGAGGAGGTGGCCCCAGCCAGGTCCCCTAAGCCACCGCCAGCCGAGTGTTTTGTCTGGAGCCCAAAAATGGGTCTTTTTTCGTGTTTTCCCCACTTTTGCTTTCCTTTTGACACGGGGGAGAGCGCTGCTCGGTCAGCACAGATGGAAAGGAGAAGGGGCGAGAGGGATGCTTCACCAGTGATATCACCAGCACTGAGTAAATTCTCTGACCAAAAGTTAAGACCAACAGAACAATTTGTGCTGCATCCTTTAAATGCCAGATCTCCATTTGCTAGCAGCATTACAGGAACAATCAGGGCACTTAATAGCCAGTGCTAAGTCATCAGGTATAAATATTTACAGAGACTTATTGCAACATGGACATTCCTCCAGATGCAAGAGGATCCCAGTCATTTCATGGCATTTTCACCTTATACAAAAGAATCCCGTTTTAGACACACTCTGCCTCATCAGCCATAAAACTACAGAAATAGTATTTTATGGAAAACACACACACACAGACCCACTCCTTAGTAGCCGTTCCCTCCCTTCTTCTCTTACCGTAATTGTCAAATATCTCTATATTTGCGTACCCAAAGAAGATATTACAAAGCAAACGCAGAGGTAGCCATTCGATACGTAGAGAGGCAGCGTCCTGTGGAGGGGAGGTAATTGCTGAGAGCAATACAAAGGGATTAAATGAGGAGTAATGGGGTGGAATTAAGCAAAGGAAAAGCCCTCCTTTATGGCAAAGCCTATCCAAGCTTGTCCCAGCCCCCTGAGAGAAAGGACTGAAACCTTATTACTGGAGATATCTAATACTCTACAAATCACAGCGTTGGCAGAAGGGGTAGAGGACCTAATGAGTAATTTTTGTGGTTACCGATAAACCCCAGGACACACAGTCCAAATACAGTGGAGACTTTCAGCAAGTAAAAAAAAGACCTCCAGCACGTTTTGTGCATACGTTTCCTTTCCTCGCTGCTGTTATTAAAACCATGCCTCCTTTTCTATTCACCTTCGTCACCTTTTTCCTTATTCCACCAAGAGTCCAGATGCAAATATTCATTCAATAAAACATTGCGGCTAAGATCCCGAGAATTACAGCGGAAGACTCCAGGTCTTTAAGTGCATTCCCTCTGTGTGCGTAATGTACAACTGATGATAAAGTAACTTCAAGGAGGAGTTTTTTCTTGGGGGGGAAACATGGTCTTGGAAACATGGTGATGCTTCAACCTGGTGAGATTGGCCACGGCCACCAAAGGCTCCGCAGCTTTCCCAATTGTGTTCTTTTTCTCCCCAGACACCTATTTTCACTCAATTTGTAGGACCTTGGTTATCTCTGGGGCTCCTGTATGTTTATCAGCCGAAATAGGATGCCAGGTTCGAAGGTGAAAAGTGTACACCCCGTTTCCCCAGGGAGCCGGGCTGAAGATGAGACAACTCAGGAGGCGGCAAGACAGAAGTTCACATCACCATTAGTAGCAATTGCTAAGCCAGCTTGCTAGGACCTAACACGGAGCACATCCCAATTTAAAACCAGCCCGTTTTCTAATTTCTTAGGGCCACCCTGCTCTCCTTCTCCGCACACCGGCTGCATTCCTCCGGCATCAGCTGTTGATGCTCCGGTTTGTATTGGCAAGCCCGGCTGGCCATTGCTGCTGAAGCGCTGATGGTTTCTCCTTGTATACACTCAGAAACTCCCCCCTTGACTTCGGTGTGAAATGATTACAACGCAGTTCAGGCTGGAGCCAAGAGCCGGGAAATATGGCAAGTTTTCAATGAAAATCGTATCGGTCGGTTTACAAAAAAATAATAAAAGGTGCCGATTTTGTGTTGGAAAGGGAACAGAAGTTAGCTTGCAATATGCCTGACTGCCTCCTTTTACTGATTCCAGACGCCAGGCCAGGCAGGATCTGGCTATTTTCACTATCGTGTTATCACTCCGCAATATGTCAGCAAATTCTTGTACAAACATGATTTTTTTAAAAGCCACGTTTTATCACTTCTTTTACATAATCATGAATGATAGTGAATCTAATCTGAATTGGGCTTAAAGGAGGCACAAGAACAATGAAGTGCCGTTAGCAGCGCGGGGGAGCACATCCCATCCTTTTATTTTTAAAGCCATGCATCACTTTATAAGCAATTCCCCTCGATGCTGAAGCAAGCGATAGGTTTGAGAGCAAAACACGCATCTCTTTAGGCATCTGAAATTTGCAATAAATCATCTCTGTACCACGCAGGGAAGTCAACAAGCAGTATTATAATTTTGCATAGGCATAAGCAGGAGCCTGCTGTACTGTCTCATCTGAGCGGAAATTATTGAGGTTAAATTTGAAGCGCAGCATGTTATGGATGGAGTTCATGTGGAAAACGCAGGGCTGGGCTGTAAAGCAGCTCCTGTGGCTCTCTGGAGGTCTCAGAGCTGATCCAGCCATCACCAGCAAAGCTGCTGGGCAGCAGCATCCTGGCGCGATGCTGTGAGCGGTGACCACTGTTTGCAGCGTGTCGGAGGGCACTGGAGGAATTGTCACCAGTGTCCCACGCTGCCACCCGGGCAGGGACGGTGCTCATGGCGGTGGGGGACAGCTCTCGAACCAGGGTCCTGCTGTGGACACATCCTTCAGTGGTCTATCCCAGAGATCCCACCCTAAAAAGTGATGAGTTCATCCACCCATCCGCTTCATCTGATTAGCATTTAATTGTTTCTTTCCTTTTTTTTTTTTTTTTTTTTAAGAATTCCCTTCATTTATGTGTTATTTTCCTACTTTATTTAAAGAATAGCATTTTCACTCTGAGGCATTCCTTCCCATTTCATCTTTACTTTTTCATTGATTTGCTTTCTTAGGTCGAATACGACAGAAATGTAAAAACTGCAGGTTTGCTTTATTTCAGAGGGAGCTGGCATTTGACAGATGGCAAAAGGCAAACCTGTTGCATGCATCATCCCCGAAGTTTACATTTTCTCCTGAAAACTAAATGTTAAAGAAAATCAAAGCTCTTCTAGGCTGCAGTCAACAAATACAGTGCAACACCCGGCTGTGTTGAACCCAAGGGCAGTCTCACTGATGACTCCAACAGATTGGAACCTTGCATTTCATTACCCAATTATTATTTTTGAGCCCAGCCCTTGACAGCCAAGAAACGTGACCTCTTCTCCCTAAAATACCATCCACCTGTAGTGACAGCTTCCTTAATTAAGAGAGATGACACCTTTCCAGGACTGAGGCCTAAACAAGCCCTTGGCAATCTGCTTTTTGCTGCATCCGCCGTGTTGACACGGACGTGGATAAACCTCATGCAAACCCTGGTGACCGCAGCGGGCAGTTTCCTTCACCAGGGATGCATGTTTTCTGACAATGTCGCAGGGTAAAGGGGAGGAAAAGCAGCATTTTGGAAAACATAAAATTCTCCAAGCTGTCAAGCAAAATCAACCCCTCTCTTAATTTTTTCAGGCTCTCCCCCAGCCCTCCGAGCAGAGTAAGGCTCTTTGGAGGGGGAATGGGTTTCACGCTGTCACACTTGAGGGGTGACGGAGACTTTCAAGCGGCTGATCTGACTTAATCTTTCAAAAACGTGTGCAAATTGCACGAGGAAGGAAAACCCTGTCCGTCCCTGCCCTCTCGCCAAATGGAGCTGTTCGCCGGGGAGATTCTTCAGAGCAACGCCTGCATACCAGAGGTAATAACCTCCAATACCTTAAGTCAAAAAGCCAAGTAAAACTCACTAGGTAATGCATTTGGGATTAAGTTTAAATAGGTTCCCGTCACTAATAATGTATCTGCTAGCGATGGGGAGATTTGGTAGGACTAACGCCGGCGTTGAGGGATGGAGGTCTTGCACAGCTCACCAAACAAATCCGGGAGGGGAGGCAGGGTGCAAGAGGAGCACCCCAACCCCGCCGGATCCAGGGCAGCACACCCACTGCCCCCTTCTCGACTCCCACCCTGGCTTCGCAGGAGGGCAGAAAGGGGGGGGGGGAAAAGAAAGAAGCTGGACTCGGTCCATTTTTAACTCACTCGATGTGTCTGGGATGTAGACAGATGCTGTTTAGACAGGCTGGTTCGGTGGGTGGCCGGGCGAGGAGACCATGGCTGTACAGTTTATAGAAGGCTCCCGGCATAAATGAACTGTTGAAGACCATTGGAAGCCTCAGTGAAATCACAACATGCAGAAACATGGGGGAGGGAGGGGGAAAAAAGGCTCTTTTTGAAAAGGCAGAGAGAGAAAGGGATGTTTTGATGGAGTTTGTGAAAATTACAATGAGGTGGGTTTCAGTAAAGCCTGCATTCATTAGCCCCCTGAATCCCCCCAAATAAAGTAAACACTCCTATGCAGCGCTGAAAAAAAAAAAAAATTAGCAGATTTAAATAGTTTCCCTGCATCAAGGATAAGAAACAGACGGGGCTTTTCCCTGCTCCTGTCTAGTCTTGCTAGGTGGAAAGCTAATATTTGAGTTCATGCTTCAGTGAGGAACATTTGTATATTAAAAAAAGCCATCCACACTGGTTCGCCCATTCGCCAGCCTGTGCGGGACCAAAAAAGGAGCTGATTTTGAGTTTCCTGGGTTTATTTAGAGATAAGCCTAAGGTAACCTTTCACTCACACACACACACCCCATTTGCCTAAAAATTAAACGGTCCCATCCTCAAGTCCTGCGTCCGCAAAGCTCTGTAGTTTAATACGACAGATTGTGCCAAAATCCTTACATTTTGAGGCTGAAGGGGTCTGGGATTGAAAAGAAAGTCACCGAGACTGAACTCCAGCCTGTACTCCCCACTTATGTAATAACAATCCACATAAGCTGCTTGTTAAACCACACAGACCACAAATCAAGTCATCATTTCGCTCGTACATGTCACTTCTCCGTTTCAAGACGAGGGCCAAGGACTGGGAAAACTGCCCGGGATGTCCCAGCTCCTCTCCCCTTTCCCTCCCCTGCTCTTAAGAAAAGGGACATCCCAAAAGCTTGAAATTCAGGAAAGATCAGATAATTTTGCACGGGTGCAAAGCATCCGTGTGAACGTTTTCTCTTCCCCACTGTAGGCTGGAGCTGGACATCAAACTGGTCGAAATCCCATGGGAAAGGAGCCTCCTGGTTTTATTCCTGAGCCGAGCGGTGAAAGGCAGCGAGCACGGGGGCTCCGCGCAGCATCTGCTCTTCTTAAGCAGGAGCATCTGGATGCTCAGCTGAGCCTAACCCCTCAACCCCAGCCTGGCGTTACAGTCGTAAAAGAGCTTTCCATTTCCCCTGCATCCACTCCTTGCAGATGCCAACAGCACAGACCGGCTAATAAATTCCTTTAGGAAGCCTTTTGATAGACTGAAGATGTTTTCTTCACTTCCAAGGCAACCTCCTGCCTCCTCCGGTTGCCCGTGACCTCCTGCTCCTGCCAAATGCCTCCAGCTCGATGTGAGCGTCTGGGTGGGTGGCTGGGCTGTGCCGCGGGTAACACTCAATGCAGGGCAGAGAAAGAAATGCCTGGAACGTGATGAAGGAGGGGAAGGCAAGGGGAAGGAAGCACGTGGAGATCAAGCCAAGAGCCCAACAGCAGCTTTGGTGCCCAGACTCGGTCTCGGTGGGCTGGGAGCAGAGGGCCTCTGGAGCTCTTTGTTTATGACTCTGCGGTGGGACAAAACCCCAAAAGATTAAACAAGTTTGATGTATAATATATTAAACAAAATACATACATCACCCATTTGGGGGGATTTCTCTGGCTTTGGGACTTTTTCCATCAGGGTGATAGGTGTAACGTTCCGAGACGGACACTCCCAGCATAGAGAGGACAATTTGGAGGAGGCACAAAGAGCCATCCGTAGGTCTAGATCCTGAGCCAGCTCTGGCAGAAACCCAGATGCCCATCTCACTTATCTCACAAATGGACTGAAATGGCAGTTCCTAGCATGCACAGCCTCTTGATGGTGGCTCCTAGACAAAAAGACAACAAAAAGACAACAAAATCCGTAAAAAAAATCTCAGTGTGATGAGAATCCGCAGCTAAACCATTGTCCATCCTGGAAGTGAAATGTTTCCAGGCCAGAAAAGAGGAGCTAAAATTAATCTTAAAATAATTTACTGTTCTGAACCACGTCATGACAAATTTATCTCCAGAGTTTGGAGGATTTTTCTCTCTTTATTACCATTTCAAGCGTTACGATGAAAAATACAGGCATAAAAAATAAACTCTGCTACTTTATTTTTAAACCCATATGCCTCTCCGTACCCTGGACTTTCTGGACCTTCGAAAGAATTAATTCGCTTCCCAAGGTCAAAAAATAAAACTGTCCAGCTATTAAAAAATGTGCAGCCTCATACTAATTAGTGACTGATAAAGCAATGGAAACCCAGCTTTGGCTAAACAAAACTAAGATTAGAACATTTAACAATAAAACCTCCTTTTTATAGTTTAAAAAAAGAAGAAATCAGAGCATTTTTCATCTAGTAAAGGTCAGTTTACTTTAATTACATGTGCCACTGAGTATCAGAAACTAGAATATTAAATTATATTAATGTTGAAGAGGTATCTTCATGGCCATACATTATGCACAGAAGCAACAGTTCAAACATGATCTCATTTAGTTGTTCTTGTTTGAAATATCTCCAGCTCCCACCTTCCCCCCCCAAATAAAACCCCCTGCTTCATCATCCTGGGACCGATCCTGCTCCCATTTCTGCTAAGGGGAAAATGCCCGTCCACTCTGATCTCCGTTGCCTCGTTTAAATTGCTTGCAAGAAAAAACGAGGCATATCATCAGCGATTTTTCTTCTGTCTCGCCCCTGCTGCTGGTATGATAAGGAGAGTACTCTCCTTGCGGGCGACTCCACATTTAATTAGCTCCAGATGCAGCCTAATTAGTCAGTCTGCAGGGCGAGCATTGTTCTGTTGTCACTTGAGCCTTCCCTCACGGCGAAGTAAAAGGGATGAGATTGAACATGAAAACCAGATGCCATGTGTGCGCCTTGCTCTGGGCTGTCCATCGGAGGGATCCCCCTAATCTGGGGGCGAAGGATAATAAATGTTGTGTTTAAAAGCCATGGGCACGGACAGAGCTTCGCATGGTTCAAGTAAGACAGTAGCATGTGCCGAGCGAAGGGGTCATAGCTTAAAACAACTGATTCCCACTAATTCTCCTTTAGAGGAAGGACTGTGCATCCTCCGGCGAGACCCGTGCCGGGGTTTTGGTACAAATTGCTTTGACATCTCGCACAATTTTGCGCAGCAGGCTTTCAGACTGTACCTTTCTTCACCAGATTAAGCCCTTAATGCCTCCGCAATACCACAGAGATACCTATAATTTTAATGCAGAGGTTTTCCGTTCCTTTTTCTAATTTAAAAGGCAGGAGGTTCGCTTGCTGCATCGGCATTTCACGTCTGGAGTTAGGAATACGGTGAAATCGGCAGCATGCAGAAAAATCAGATAGGCAAAGGGGCTTACCATAATGCCATCTGACACACTCATAAGCTTTACATGATTTGTACAAATCAGGAGTATGAAACTCGAGCAGCAGCCTCGATTCTGCTCTTGGAGCGAAAGGATGCAGGAGGGAGGGAATTTATGTCGACGCGGTTATAAAATTTGCATCATCTTAGAGCATCGACTGAGCAAAGCTGGAATCACTGGTTACTCGAATCACTGCCGGGTCAGCATGCCGGTCTCTACCTGGTTTTATTTTTAATATATCAGACTAAAATTAAGAAGAAAACAGTCTTGCTGGACGATAGGTGTTTCAGCACCAACCTTGACTCAGCATGGCCTTCTGCCAGTCCAAAAGCTGCTAAAATGGGATGTTAGTGCCACAAGAAAAAGCAATTTCCCTGTATTCTGGGGACACCCACAGTCTATAATCACAGGAAGAAATGACAGCTCCAACTCATGAAACTTGGTGGCTTTGTTCTGCCTGGGCTCGCATTTTGCAATATGCCCATGGACGTATGAATCGGAGTATTATGTAGGACATACAGTCAAGGCGACTGACCCCAAAGTAGAAGCAGTATATGGAGGAGTTATTGAAGAAGAGTGCCTGAAGGAAGGTTGCTTGAGCTCAGGAGAACAGCTCTGTGGTATGCATCGCCTGTTTATTATGATTTTGGATGAGGAACTAGCCTGACTCTCAGTAAATGACATGAAACCCCAAATTGCTTCACCAGAAACCTCATCCAAACATCACGACTGTGTTATCACCCCAGCTGGGGAAAAAGCTATTTCCGTAAAAACAATATTTAGTTTAATTGGAAGTCAAAATTACTCAATGGACAAGTCCCATAGCTCGAAGGGGTACAGTTGCAGAACAGGGTCCTTTCATTTCTCAGACGTTTTGAAAGAAGGCCAATAAAATAAATAGCAAACGTTCCAGCTCCTCTCCACCCTTCCCATACCTGCCGACCATCCAGCTGAGCTGTCTCTGCAGACCTGAGCCCCACCGCTCCGTCACACCCACCACTCACATCCTTGTGCCAGCACCATCCCTACGGACACGACGATGATCTCGGGAGAGTCCTCTACCACCAGGGCTCCTCCTGTGCCGGGGCTGCCGATGACAAGTGAGATCCGTGCGTTGCAACTGCCGACCCATTTCTGTAGACCTCATGGACGTGGTTTTGCTATCCCCTGTGGCTGTCTGTCCCTCCTCTCTTGTCGGCAGCAGGCTTGGTGCAGGTAACTCAATCCCAAGCAGTGTTTTTAAGCATGATTATAGGTTTTGCATGCTTTCCGCATGCCTAATTACGGTGGAGCAGCGAGGTAGCCAGGTATATGTTTCAGGCTTTTAATAGCTTAGCGTGGCAGAGGGATCATGTGCTTGTTTTGCAGGGAGCTGAATGCAGATCGTCAGCTGCGTTTGAGCACCAAGGGACTAAAGACGAAGCATCGTGTGGTCTTCAGTCCTCCTCCTTCACAGAAAGTCCGTCTTCCGATTCAGCTGAACTCACCCAAAGGAAAAGGAAATTACGGAAAATGACAGAGCTGCTATTTTTTCATAATTTTGGCTCCAGTCTTGCCAAGCACCCCAGCCTTCAAACCACAGAGCTATTTAAGCCCCGAACTATCGCTGAAATAATCAACGAGCATCAGGCACCAAATCCTTTCTGTGGCTCCAGTCCTGGATGACTTCTTCCCCGATGCAACCAGGGGAGCTGGAAGAGACAGGCTGTTTAGGAGGTTCTTGGGGACGAGGACTCTTATTTAGCAGCTTTGGAGAATCCTTTTGCACCCTTTTGAATTGAAATCACTCAATCATTAGCCATCTCCTTGGGTCCAGAGAGACCCTCCCTGCTTCAAAGCCACCCGCTCGTGGTACAGAATGAGACAGAGAGAGAGGAAGGTTGGTTCTCCCCCAGCTGAGACCTGCATCCATATGATACCAGGTTTTTCCATTTTAACACATTTCCAAATTTCTTCTCATCGGATTCTGCAATGAATTCACCAGAGGAAACAAAGAGAGTGCAAAATCATTTTCATAAAATCTGGAAAAAAAATAATCCATCGAACCTCCGTAGTACATCAGGTTAAGGAAAAGACATCTGGCTTTTATTATGTTTTATAAGGTTGATAGCAAATAAGGGTATTAGAGTTAATTTACTTACTTAGAGAGAAACGACTCAATCACAGAAGCCATGATTGTGTCTGCATGTTAAGAGAGCTCCAAAATTCTCTCCAATCTCCTCCGGGAGTGAAACAGTGCCAATGGTAAAGCAACGTTTATTTTCCACAGAGGTATTCCCAAAGGGATGCAAAGATTAGAGTAAAAACACCAAGAATCAGCCCTTCCCAGACAGCCTGGCTGCGTCGGAAGACATACCAAAGCGTTATTTAGTGGCGTAGGTGTAACTGGAGGCTGAGAACAAGGCTCGGTTGTGGTAGTGCCGTAATTTATACCGATGGAGGTATCCTGCCGAGGAGGTTGAGATGATAAAAGGTGAGACAGAGGAAAAAGGGAAGAGAGACAATTGGTTTGAAGGAATTACAGGCTCAGAGATGTTGCTTGGAAGGGGATCTCTAGTCCAAAGCCAAACTATCACCTACATGAGGTCACGTCCACCTCTGAGAACAGGGCTTTCTTGACCTCTTGGGGACCTGTTCCAGGGCTGCATCACCCTCCTGGTGAAGAATTTGTTTCTAAAGCCCATCCTGAAACAGTGGCCACTGTGCTTTGTGATTCTGCTATTTCCAAGCAGAGTTTGGCTCCATCATCTTCATAACTCTTCTTCAAGCTGCTGTAGGCTAGCAGCAAACCTGCTCACCTCTTTCTGATCCATCTGAGAAAGTCCAGCATCCCAACCTCTCCTCACAAGCCACGCAAGCCCCAGGTCCCTGGTCATGTTGGGAGACCTGTACTGGATCCTCTCCAGGTTATCAACCTCCCTCTTGAAATGGCGGGGCCCAACATTGGACAAAACTTCAAGCTGTCAAGAGTCTGCAGTGGCTTCCTATGCCGCCTGGCCTCCAGTTCCACTGGAAGGACAAGCAACTCCCTTAACTCAAGTCATGGAGCTGACCCCTTTCAGAGACGCCCTCAGGCACCCAAGACAGAGCATGGACAAAGTGAGTTCCCAGGGACGAAGCCGTTACCTCTTGCCCAAGACTGGAGGTCCTCACCAGCCTGGGACTGACAAACCATGACCACCAAAGGCTTGATGAACCAGACATGGTTGCTTTCCATTCAGGAATGGTCCTTCTGGAGAATTTTGAAGCCTTAAGAGGTGTCAGATTTGCATTATATCAGAGTATCAGAATTTAGCGGTTGTTTTCTTTTTTCTTTTTTCTTTTTTCTTTTTTCTTTTTTCTTTTTTCTCTTCTCTTCTCTTCTCTTCTCTTCTCTTCTCTTCTCTTCTCTTCTCTTCTCTTCTCTTCTCCTTCTCTTTCTCTTCTCTTCTCTTCTCTTCTCTTCTCTTCTCTTCTCTTCTCTTCTCTTCCTCTTCCCTTCCCTTCCCTTCCCTTCCCTTCCCTTCCCTTCCCTTCCCTTCCCTTCCCTTCCCTTCCCTTCCCTTTCCTTTCCTTTCTTTCCTTTCCTTTCCTTTCCTTTCCTTTCCTTTCCTTTCCTTTCCTTTCCTTTCCTTTCCTTTCCTTTCCTTTCCTTTCCTTTCCTTTCCTTTCCTTTCCTTTCCTTTCCTTTTCCTTTTCCTTTTCCTTTTCCTTTTCCTTTTCCTTTTCCTTTTCCTTTTCTTTTCCTTTCCTTTTCTTTTTCTTTTGGGTCAGTATTACCACTTGCAGTGAAAAATGGGTGATGGCAAAGTGTAGTTCTCCCTCCTAAACCCATGGACACAAAAGCTTCTGGCAGGTGACTGCAGAGGCCAAGTTGTCCTGCAAAGGGGATGCTGCCTTGGGGAACAGGAGGGTTTAGAGGAAGGCACAAGTTTTTGCGAAACACCTGAATAAGGCAAGGGAAGGGGGAAAAGATTGTTTGAACATTCTGCCTAAGCTGCTCCTTCTTTCAGAGCTTGCCTACACAATTTAAAAAACAACTCGGAGGTGATGCACTGATTTATCTGAAGGAGGACAACAGCTCCAAACCTTTCAGCGCCAGTCTGACATTTGCGGGTTTTCCTCGCCCTAGTTAAATACCTGCTTGTTTTTGTTAACCCTCATCACTTCCACCACCTCTGGACACTGCCACGCTCCGGGCCACGGTGGAGGATTTCATCAGTCATCCCCATCTCAGCCGCCCTAGGCCTCCTCCTCCGGCAGCAAGGACCATCAGCAGTTTCACGAAGGCTGCCATGCCTTTGGAGACATGAAGAGTATCCCCAGGTATGGCCAAAGAACAGAGATGGATATTTACACAGATATCAAGTACATCCAAAGGCGCTCTCATAAACAGAGGTGATTTCAGAGGGGAGAGCCAACCTTCTGCTTTGGACTGGGGCCAACCTCCAGTGACCCCCCCCCTCCTTTCTCCTGCGCTCTCTGTTTTTGCTGGGTCTTGCCAGGCACAGCGCTGCTCCCGCTCCAGGTTTTTGCATGTCGTTTTGCTCCCTACCTTTGGCCTTTTTGGAGGTCTGCTGCCTCCGGATGGGTTCACAGGGCACATGTCTCCATCAACCGCAGCCGATAACCCGGGAGGAGGCTGGTCTCTGCTACCAGCACATGAATCACTCCCCGCGAGTGCATCAAGCCGTGCGGTTTGGTGAGGATTGCGAGGCGGGATTGCACGCTTCCCAGAACGATAGCATTTCAATTACATAACTCATTACTATTTGTTCAGGGCCAGCTGCAGAACTGACAAAATAAAGGCATTGTCTTCTCCAGAGACGCTTTTCAGCCTAAAATGAGCTAAGCTGCATTGCAGCAAGAGTGCAGAAAGGCAGCAATGATTTCTTTTGGTGTTAGGGGTTAGCGAATCACTGTCACCGTCACCCAGCATAAAAAGAAAACAAAGAGAAAACTCCACAATCTTTAAGGATATCCATGTGGGAAGCAAAGCACGTGCCCAGAGGCCACCCTTGATAGCCTCCAGGCTCTTGGCAGAGCCAGGCTTACCCTGGGATGCTGGAGCATGCGTTTGGGCATCCTCGCTGGGAAATGTCCCCTGCGGAGCTAGCACCTTGAGACCCCATCAGCATGGCTTGCATTTCTCCGTGTCTTAGTTTATCCTAGACAAAACAGGTCTTGTTCTACCCGCAGAAGGGTTTTAGAGTATTACAAGGGAGGGAGTGCCGGGAAGATGTGAGGTGCCATGGAAAGCTGGTTCCCTTGGGTGTCTTCACCTCCCTAATGGCACCTGACAGCTCCAAGGAAGCTTTCAAGTGCCCTTTCAGCACACCTCCTCTCGACGGACACATCCATCCCAGGGCACTCTGTCATCAGGTCTCTCTGCTGTTAGTTTAAATGTAGTAGGGATTTTTTTTTTCCCCCTTTTAAGGAAGCAATAAATATTTTTTATCTCATTTTTGAGCAACGCACCTGAGATTTCCAGAACATTGCTTGTAGATATCATTTCTAGGGAATTTTTTTTTTTTCCCCCCTTTTAATTGTCTCTGGTTTACTTTTGGTGGAAAAAAAATTGCTGCTGCCACCAGCTGGAGCTTTTTGGAAACAGCATTAAAAACTTTTCTTGCATCCCACAAAGCACGCTTACGGGCACTCATACTTTTATTCCTGCTCATTGCAGTTAGCTGAAAACAAATTTAAACCCAACTTGCTTCTTGGAGGTACAGAGCAAAACTATATGAGATCTGAAGAATTTTGCTTGAGCTGGATCCTTCAGTGCCGGTAATTTAGCCAGAAGCTAAATGAAATCCATTCTCAGCCATAATTTCACCAGTTAAAACAGGAGCTGTGAGCAAGGGGCGGTTTAGAGAGTCAAAAGTGGCTTGAGGAATTTGTTCCTGTCCATAATATTTTTTTTAAAATATCAAACCTGGAGAAATAGGCTAAATAAAAAGCAGGGTTGCCTCTTCCGTGATGAATGTATTGCTTGAAAGGGAAGAGCTGTGAATTTGAGAGCGGTCAGCAATACAGCTGGGCATGGCAGAGGCTGAACTTGTTTTTCATGGAGCTGAGCAAGAGGTTTCTGGGTGTTTTAAGCCTTGCTTCTAGCCCCAGCCAGCGATGCCCCTGAAAAACCCGATCCAGCCAAAAAATCAAGCTTTCCCCTAACTCAGTGAATCTCACTTGGATTTTCTACAGTGGATTTACAACACCAATAACCGAGGAGCAGTGCTGGAAGAGGCAAGTCAGCTCCTCTAAAACCCAACCCAGCCTCCAGGCCAGGTGATTTATGCTCGGAGCGGCTGAGCTTTCAGATGGATGTTCTTGGCTAGTTTGCAGTAACGCCACTCAAAGATAATTTTTGATTTAATCCATGCCACATGAGGCAGTGGCGGTGCTGACCCTTGGCTTTTAACCCCAAGACCTTCACTGTTCTGGCTAAAGGAACTACTGTCTGTCCCCTGATAACCCCCCTGACATAACTCAGCTGGGTTTAATATCTCCTGCTGGTGTTTATCGATAAAGACGCGGAATCGGCAGGTCACGTTAGCAGCTAGAAACGAGCACCCGTGCAATATATTCTACCGAAACCCCGTGCAAGATTTTCCACTGCCTTTTTGGCCTTGAAAGCATTCAGTTCAGGGAGACCCACAAATCCCAGCCATGCTCACCGCAGCAGATTTAAAGGTTGTCCCCGGAGGAGCGCTAACCCTGTTCCTCCTATACTATCGTATTACCTGAGGCTTTTAAAACAGCACGGGGTTGTCTCTGAAAGTATTCCTATGCCACAAACCCCTTTCCCAAACCACAGCATGCATATATCTTATTTGACTCAGTCCCAGCGCTGGCGTAGACTGGATTTTGCCAGGCTGGGATTTAAGAAAACAGCCTCTATTTTAAATATGTTTCTGTTTCTACCAGCTCAAAGCAAATTTGGCTTTTCCAAGCCAGAGCCATCACTGCCTCCTGCACTGGGAGGGTTTGCTGTGCCAGTTTATCCCGTTAGCCAAGGTTTCTTGAAATAATGCCTTCTTGTAAGTATTACTAAAGAACACTACAGCCCGGGTAGTCTGATTTCTGCCCCGTAAAATCTTCATCCATTTGAGATCCAGCTCGACTGTTAAACCACAGCGTTGCAAGGAGCTTTGCTCAGCTTAGCAGGAGAGGGGAGAGGAGCACTTGAAAGCATGATAGGTGCATCAATATGTGAAGCAAAAAGGGGGAAAAAAAAGAAAAAAAAAGATTAAATGATGGTCAGAAAGACCAGGAATCCCTTGAGAAAGAGAAATACCGCCTGGAAGGGGAGGCACGCATGCCAGCGGACATGTACTCCCCAGCAAGTGCGTGGTGGAGAAGAATTTGGGTCTCAGCTACCCCTCGCCTCGGCAGGATTTATCGCTCCCCTCCACAAACGCCAGCAATGATGGATTCGGTGCACTGATGGGAAAGCAGCAACGCTCCCCACAGCAACTGGCAACGGCCGGAGCCTGCGAAGCACCGGGAGTGCGTGGGGGCTGGATGCGTTTGCTGATAAAGGGCCGGGTTTTATCTCAAACAGAATTTTAGACTAATCTGGGCTTTTAAAGAGAAATGTGTTTGGGAGAAGTCTGGCTAAGCACGCAGGTGGCTGTGGGGAGGGGGGGTGATCAGCAGAGGGATGCTCGGCATTTTTCGGGGAGGGGGGGCTGCCCACTGCTGGCAGGGGCTGGCGGAGGTGGGCTCGGTGCGGAGGTCGGCATTGCGGAACCCAGTCGCAGGGTGGTCCTTGCAGGTCGCCGGGAGGGCAGCCGCGGGCATGTGGCCGGTTCTGCCATACCTGGCCTGCAGATAACGCCCAACAGGAGACATCTGTGAGCGGAGCTGTCGGTCCTTCCCTGCTCCGAGCGGGGATGCACGCTCGGGAGCAGATCGGCAGGGGGGAGATAAGCTGCTGACACCCTTTTAAAAGGGAGCACATGCAAAGCTTTCCAAAAATCGGGTTTGCCCAAGCCCGCAAAGAGCCATCTTCCTCCAAGAGCTATGATGGTTAGAAGTCCGCTGTCTCCCCATCCCTCCCCACCCCTCTTATTCCAGCTCAGCCAACATCTGAAGGAGGAACAGAGGGAAAGAAAGTGATAAAAAATTGCTATAAAATGTTTAATATCTATAAATCAAGTCTACAGCTTCAGCACTGCCATCTGCCTTTCCCTTGCAAAGATGACACTTAACAGTCACGTAAGAAAATAACTTGCAATTTCAGCCGTCCCGCTTGCAATCAATAAGATCAGCAATTAATTCTGGAAATGAATGAGCATAGCTACACTTGAAGCAGGCAGGCAAGAGGCATTCCAGGATTAAACAACAAAATGAGCCTAAACTCAGTCACAGAAGGCAAAGTACTTATTTATCCACCCCCGCCCCCCACTGCAGGTAGAAATAAAACCATCGGTAAAAATAGGTCAGATCCCTGGATCCTCAGCAGTGAAACGATAAGGAGATCTGCAGCTGACAACAGGACCTGAGCTATGGAAGCTTTCCAATATCCAAGAAGAGCCAGCCAGGCGGCTTACGTCTTCACGTATCGCCTGGCCATTGTGGGAACTATTGTATTAAGGTCTATAAACATCCCGGGCTTTATCTGGGGCTGCGGAGGGGAAGGCGGAGGAAGGGACTGAGGGAACCACGTGCAGCGATTGCCCTTGGCAGGAGCTCAGTGCCCACGGCGAGGGACCGTGCTTGTTCCCTTTGGACACAGCCGCCTCCTGCTCTCGCCGCTCTCTGTGGCATCGCACCAGGTCCCAGGTTAAGATTTTGCCTTTCGACACAAATGCTCTTTCCAGCTGGAGCTTTATGCAAGCAACAAAATTGTCCAGAATCAAGCAAACCCCTTGCTTCAGTGGTGTTTCTCCAGCCAGTCCTGGTGGCAAGGACCTGCCTTTCCTCCAGCTCATCATCCCTAAGTCTTGCCCTCCCTGGGATGGTTTCCCCAGGGTCTTGCTCCAGCAGCTCTCAACGCCATTCCCAGTTAGCATCTTACATTGACAGGGAAGACAGGAGGCTACAGTCGTCTTTTGCCTTCACATCCCCCCATGGGGGACCTTCAGGCTTAAATTGCAGCTCTTTGCTCCATCTTTTCCGTCCGCGGTTGTACCACACCCAGTGCAGTGGAGTCCAGAGTCTGGATTTGGGCTCCCAGATGCAACATCGAGATACACAAGTGCCCCAAGCTAACAACAGGAACTTGGATGCAGCCGCTGTGCCCAGAACTTGCCAAGTATTTCTATATACATATTAAAGAAAAAAAAAAAAAGCCTTTTTCTTTTGTAAAGGTAAGCACAGAAGAAAAATGCAAGGGAAACATTTGATGAAACATGGTGGCCAAGTTTTGCTGCTAGGCTGGAGGATGCCAAGGAAAATCAAAACAATAGTCTGGGAGGGACAACGGGCAGGGGCGGAAGGATAAGGCTGCGGTTCCCCATGCCACAGGAAGGCTTTGGTTTAACTTCAGTGGGGATCTTTTGGAGTCGAACCCATAACTCCGCTTCTGTGAAGGCCTCCGAAGCTCAAGCGCCTCCCTTTGGCATCCGTCCACGTCCCCTTGCGTGGTGGGTGACGTAGGAGACTTGACCCAAAGTCTCCCTCTACCAGCCAATTCACATCCCTGCCCACCATCGCGGGGTTTCGGTTTTTCATTGGTGGTTGGGATTTTTGTTGTGTTCTTGGATCTCTGACAACGTGAAGTTTGCATGTTAGTTTGCCTGTGTGAGTCTTTACTTGGGACTCATCCATCATTTTCCTAGTTAAAACAGAGCTGCTTGTCTAGAGGAAGTCATTTGTCTCTCACGAAAGATTCACCCTCCCACCCCCGCCAACCACTCCGTCGCAGTGCAAGTGAATCCATTAGCTTCCCTGGAAAATGCATCATCTGACGTTGGGACTAAACTTTAGACTAACAAACCCCTCGAGAGGACATGAAGGAGCCATCTCTGTCACCCTGCTCAGTGGTCAGGTCAAAGCTTGACCTCTCTTTCCATTAAATCTTCAGCGTCTACGTTTAAGGAAAAAAGTTGCAAATTGGCAGCGACTCTACGTTCGGCAACCAGAGTCAGCACCCTGATTTCCAAGCTCCCAAGCAGGCTCCTGGCTGTTTTTGAAGACCATCTCTGGAGCCGCTGCATCTCCTCGCTCCCATCCTGCTCCTCGCAAGGGAAGGAGGGGAGGAAACGCCTCTCGGAGGTGAACGGCTGGAACAACCCAGAAATAAACTCGCCAAGCAGGAGGGAGCCCATGGTAGGAAACAGCCACTCATGCCTTCATGTCCGGCAGCCCTGCAAGCTCTGCACCATGCAGGAGCAGTGCTAAGGGCAGGGCTTCAAAGAAAACACCAAACTTACATTCAAATTCATTTTCCCGTGCTTAAGCCCATCTTCTACTATTAACGCTTCTCCCGCGGTCAGAGTGGAGTCGCACCCTCCCTATCCCAGACTTGCAAGCCTGGGAGGAGC